>NC_133457.1:56187949-56500806 GCF_048565385.1 Saimiri boliviensis | reverse complement strand
CAGTTACATAGAAGGAATATGTTTTAAGTGTTCAATAACAGGAGAGTGACTATAGTTAATAATTTAATGTTACGTATTTTTTTAGACATCAGGAATACAATGGTAGAACAAAATTCCTACGTTGTGGGTTTAATTTCTACTACTAAACTGTCTAAGCACGTTGCCACTTCTGATCATTATTACTTGTTTTTCTCCTTAACTGAAATGCTCTTCTCTACTGTTTTATATCCTTATTATAGCAGCTTAGATGTCATTTCCAAATATCTGACCAGAAAAATATATCTCACTATGCTTCCTGAAAAGCAGTCCTCTCCCACTAGAGTTACTCTGTTGCATCATCTCTGAGTTTACTTCATAGCACTTCTTACATTTTTCATGTTTACCCAGAAATAAGTGGTTTATTTTTCTTGAACTGGGGCCTTCAACTTGCTCTATCAAATTTCCCTTTCTGTCCTTAATTGATGTCCTAGGAAATCTCTCATATTTTCAATTACTTTCAGCTGTTGTAGTGTTCAGTTAAGCTTAACATCAAAACTTCTTTCTCTTGCTTTTACTAAGTGTATCTCCTGTTCTTAGCATTGTGCTTGGCAAATAATAAAGGGTTAACAAATATGTCTTGCACAAGTGAGTGAGTGAATAAATAGATGAGTAGATAATTGGATGAATAAATGAATGACTGAGTGAATACTTAAGGGTAAGATTCAGTAAGATCATAAAATAAATTGTTTTCAACTCATAAGTTATAGGGACCAGCCAAAGGAAATGTGTCAGAATTGCTTCTTTTAAGCTGAGTCCTGAAAGATGCGAAGTAGTTCACCATGTCGACCTGGAGCAGAAAGCATTCCAGTCAGAGAAAGCAGAGTAGGAAAAGGCCTAGAAATATGAGAGAATATAGCACATGAAGAAGACTGAGAAAAGCAGACTAAATGGAAAGGAGAAAGTCTAGTTAGTCATAACAGCAGATGAATATAGAGAAATAGAGCTGTTCAGAGCCAGCCTCATTAGTAATATCAGATTTTGGGGGTGGTAATTACAACTTAGTCATCATTAACCAAGCATTCGCTGTCTTTTCACATTACTGGAACCCCCACTGTTCCTCTGAAAAATTCCATTTCAAGGTCAAAAATCAAAGCTTTCTTGTTATCACCTCTGAAGTCTTTCTTTACGTTAACATGTGAAGCTGATTACAACCTCTTCTATGCTACTTCAGTACAGAATCCATGTATGACTGAAATCCAGTGCATCACTTAGCAGCCAGATTGAAGTCTTCCTGTAATCTCTGCTTTTTTTGTGCTCCCCTAGTACTTAGCACAGTTTTAGTAGTTGACACTTAACAAATGTTAAAGAAGTTCTTTTCCAATTTTCCTGATGTTGCCTTCCAACTTTGACAGCTTATGCAGTACTACCTAATGTACTAAACGATCCATCAAAAGCAAACTTAAAATACTGTCACCAGACAGCAACAATTTGAGATTCATTAAACTTGCATTAAAAAAGAAGGAGGGGCCGGGTGCGGTGGCTCACACCTGTAATCCCAGCACTTTGGGAGGCCGAGGCGGGTGGATCACGAGGTCAAGAGATCGAGACCACCCTGGTCAACATGGTGAAACCTCATCTCTGCTAAAAATACAAAAAATTAGCTGGGCATGGTGATGCGTGCCTGTAATCCCAGCTACTCAGGAGGCTGAGGCAGGAGAACTGCCTGAACCCAGGAGACGGAGGTTGCAGTGAGCCGAGATCACGCCATTGCACTCCAGCCTGGGTAACAAGAGTGAAACTCCGTCTCAAAAAAAAAAAAAGAGGGAGTATTAGTGATTAAAAATATCAAAGAACCATCCTCTGTAATTACTGTTAAGTAGTATTTTTTAATGTAGGTCAGACAAAGAAAAGGGAAATGGAGATAAATAAGTTTTAAACATTTCTTCATTATGTTAGGTTTTATAGTAATGCTTTAATACTTGCTGATTCCTACTTATATTTGAACCTTAGATATTTGAAGGGTTTTCCTGAGGGAGAGATTTTCACAAACCAAACCATCATGCTAAACAGTTGCACATGGTTGCATAATTTTGGGCTATTTAACCTGACATCTTTTCAACTTGGGTTGAAGTCTTGCTTTATTGTTGCTTCTGATTTCTTTTCTTTTCTTTCCTCTTGCTTCAGAGAGTGCAGATTAATCCAGTTCTGTCCAGACTGATTAAAGTTGTTAAGTTACCCACAGAGGGCTTTGCGAAATAAATCTGGTAATGCAATTCTCAATAGACTGTAAAAATATGTTATTAGTTAATTATCAAGATACTTCTGAACATTCTTAAATTACCCCATTTGTCTTCTGATTATTATTCTGGAGTCATGTAAAATTATAAAATGTGGGCCGGGCATGGTGGTTCATGCCTGTAATACCAGCACTTTGGGAGGCCAAGGTGGGCATATCACCTGAGGTCGGGAGTTTGAGACCAGCCTGACCAATATGGAGAAATTCCGTCTCTACTAAAAATACAAAATTAGCTGAGGGTGGTGGTGCATGCCTATAATCCCAGTTACTTGGGAGGATGAAGTGGGAGAATTGCGTGAACCAAGGAGGCGGAGGTACTAGTGAGCTGAGATAATGCCACTGCACTCCAGCCTGGGCATCAAGAGCAAAACTCCATCTCAAAAAAAAATATATATATATATATATATATATAGTGTGAAGAATACCCTGTTAAATACCAAATATCCAGAGTGAGTGATGTTTTTTCAACCGCAATTCAAATTTATACTCCCCTAATTTTAAAAAGTTTATCGTTGATATTTATCATTATTATTCTTAACTTGTTGGACAAGTGTCTAATCTGATATCAAAGTAGAATATTTGTTTGAATCATTAGAATCCACTATAGGTATATTACCATTTAGTTCACCTGACCAAGGCACAATTTATAAACTACTACATGGAGATTGGACAGCTCATTCACTCAGCACTATCACTACAGTGATAGGCAGTTGTGCTCACTTATCAGTCAATTTGACTGTGCCTACATTCATGAAGCAAATGAACAATTAATTCATCAACAAACAAATGCTTGGTTTCTTTGATCAACATCATGTGCTTTCTTTGTTGTGTGTTTTTTTCACCTATAAAATAGGACTAGAAACTATTTCAAGGGTTGTTTCCTGGACAAGATGAGCTCTTTTGCATTTAGATTGTATTTAATGCATATTGGCATAATACCGTAAGACCTTACAGGTAGGCCGGGCACGGTGGCTCACACCTATAATCCTAGCACTTTGGGAGGCCGAGGCGGGTGGATCACGAGAGGTCAAGAGATCAAGACCATCCTGGTCAACATGGTGAAATCCCGTCTCTACTAAAAATACAAAAATTAGCTGGGTATGGTGGCACATGCCTGTAGTCCCAGCTACTTGGGAGGCTGAGGCAGGAGAATTGCTTGAACCCAGGAGGCAGAGGTTGCAGTGAGCCGAGATCATGCCATTGCACTCCAGCCTGGGTGACAAGAGCCAAACTCCGTCTCAAAAAAAAAAAGACCTTACGGGTAACCCCTTGGTGGGATTCATCAGACGGGCTTTATCCCAGATGTCAGCTAGAGCAGTGTGTTCCAATAAAATTGAGATACAAAGCTTCTATAGTAATTGCCAATATGATGGTCTTTACTCTCCGATGTGCTTTTATGCTTGGGTTCATGCTTCAAGATAGGATGGTATCCTTTAAAATCATGGGCATTAATGAAGTATTTTCTATTTATTGTTTGCTGACTAAAAGAATATGTACTTTTCTTGTCTGGTGGCCTTTATGAAGCTAATTTTTCTGATACTAACCATTCAGTTAAAGTAATGCTTCCAATAATTTCTGCTTTTAATGTATTTATTTTGTAAGGAGAAAAAAAGAATCTATTAAATGCATTTTTCTACAAGGAGTCAATTAGTGAATTGCTTTTAGAGGGACCTCTGCACTCAGCAGCTCATAATGCTCCTGAAATGATTCACAAATAAACATTGCAGAAACCCCAAATGTTAGTACTTCTCTTTCCTTTGCTTGAATATTATTATCTCAGACAAGCCATTTAAGAAAAAAAGAGATATTATGAAAATAAAAAGCAAAAGCAATAATAACCATCTGTGCTTTCCAGTGATTTCCAATTAACAAAGAACACGTTAAAATAAATGTATCAGAAATTATTTATTTGCTCTCTATTCCTGTAAGTTTGTTACACAGTTCATTGCTCCAATTTGGCAGAAGGCTAAATGATTACTCAAATAAACATTGTTTTAGACAACTTTAGCATTCTTCTGAATGGCAAGTCAAAAGCAAAATAACTGAGTAATGATTAATACTTCTTGAATGAAAAGGTATTTTAATAGGTTTATTAGGAAGAGTGTAGAATGATTTGAGAATGCTGTTATTTTTAGCAGTAGAAAATCTTAATGGAGAAAAAAGAAAAAAACTAAACAAATGATTAGGCACCAAACTTAGGAGTTTGTTGAAAAAGCATATTTTTTTTAAGTATTAACTAATCTAAGCTGTATTTTATTCTGACTTTCTTACGGATAGTTTTATAAACTCAGAGTATCCCTAAATGTAATTATGAGAAAAGAAAACTTTAATCAGATAGCAGAAGTTTAAGAAGAGCTTATATCAACTGATCTAATCAATATGAAAGCATCTTTTCAAAATGAGAATCGTATAATAAGATTGAACTAAAAGATTGACTAAATGGGTTTCACACTTACATGAATTGTGGAAGGGAATAACTTTATATATATATATATATGTATATATATATATATGTATATATATATATATATATATTTTTTTTTTTTTTGCATTTTAGGTTTTGGGGTACATGTGAAGAACATGCAAGATTGTTGCATAGGTACACACATGGCACTGTGATTTGCTGCCTTCCTTCCCCTCACCTGTATCTGTCATTTCTCCCCATGCTATCTCTTCCCACCTCCCCACCCCCCGTCCCTCCCCCATTTTCCCCCAACGGACCCGTGTGTAGTGCTCCCCTCCCTGTGTCCATGTGTTCTCATTGTTCAACACCCGCCTATGAGTGAGAATATGCGGTGTTTGATTTTCTGCTCTTGTGTCAGTTTGCTGAGAATGATGGTTTCCAGGTTCATCCATGTCCCTACAAAGGACGTGAACTCATCGTTTTTGATGGCTGCATAATATTCCATGGTGTATATATACCACATTTTCCCTATCCAGTCTATCATTGTTGGGCATTTGGGTTGGTTCCAGGTCTTTGCTATTGTAAACAGTGCTGCAATGAACATTCGTGTGCACGTGTCCTTATAGTAGAATGATTTATAATCCTTTGGATATATACCCAGTAATGGGATTGCTGGGTCAAATGGGATTTCTATTTTTAGGTCCTTGAGGAATCGCCACACTGTCTTCCACAATGGTTGAATTAATTTACATTCCCACCAACAGTGTAAAAGTGTTCCTATTTGTCCACATCCTCTCCAGCATCTGTTGTTTCCAGATTTTTTAATGATCGCCATTCTAACTGGTGTGAGATGGTATCTCAATGTGGTTTTGATTTGCATTTCTCTAATGACCAGTGATGATGAGCATTTTTTCATATGTTTGTTGGCCTCCTGTATGTCTTCTTTTGTAATGTATCTGTTCATATCCTTCGCCCATTTTTGAATGGGCTTGTTTTTTTCTTGTAGATCTGTTTTAGTTCTTTGTAAATTCTGGATATCAGGCCCTTGTCAGATGGGTAGACTGCAAAAATTTTTTCCCTTTATGTTGGTTGCCGATTCACCCTACTGACTGTTTCTTTTGCCGTGCAGAAGCTCTGGAGTTTGATTAGGTCCCATTTGTCTATTTTGGCTTTTGTTGCCATTGCTTTTGGCGTTTTGGTCATGAAGTCCTTGCCTATGCCTATGTCCTGAATGGTTTTGCCTAGATTTTCTTCTAGGGTTTTTATGGTGTTAGGTCTGATGTTTAAGTCTTTAATCCATCTGGAGTTAATTTTGGTGTAAGGTGTCAGGAAGGGGTCCTGTTTCTGCTTTCTGCACAAGGCTAGCCAGTTGGGAATAACTTTTTAACGTTTTACTCCAACAAAATAATGATAATACAGTTTTAAAATAGTTGTCTTTTAGTACTAATCTTGGAAGAGTGAATCTACAGTGTTCCAATGAATTAATAAAACAGCTATTACCAATACATTATTGTTTATGAAAATAACACATTTATAACAATAAACAATTTTCCAAGTAATAATTATTTTTATATATAGAAAATATATTTTAAAATATATTTTAATATATAGAAAAACTATAATAAAGTAATGAAAATATGATTTTTGGAAAACTATATGCATACAGTTATATATATGTATTATATGTATATGTGTGTGTGTATATGTGTATATATATATATATATATATATATATATATATATATTCTCCATTGAAAGAACAGGTTGTACTTACAGGTGAATAAGCATGAGAACGTATATGTAGAAGATGACTTGGGTATCTAAGCACTTAGCAATGGCCAAAAATTTTTGCTTGTATTGTATGATTGAAATATTTAGGTAGACAGCCATAAATATTGATATAGATAACTATACCCCTGTATATCCAAGTTCATGTCTTCAAGATGTTGAAATTCTAATTTTGGATATGTAATCTATATGAAAGAAAATATAGAGCAAAAGCATAAGATATATTAAAATGTTATGCTATGTTGCTATATCTGTAATTGTTATAAATCTTTAGAAAAGGAGGGTATCAATTTTTTCTAGATAAAACAATCAGATCATAACAGCAGAATGAAAACTTAGAAATGATTCTATTACTCAGTATCATCAGAGGGAAAAAAAAAAGTTAAGACTTAGAATATAACTTGCTAGGTTGCGAAACTGGTGTCAGAAACCAAGCGTGTACCTTGGAGCTCAGTGTTTTTGGATGACCATGCATTTTGGTATTTGGGCAACATGCTTCTTTATTTCTTGCTGTCCCACTGATTGCATGCATTATGTATCCATGCTTCTTAATCACTAAAATGCCCATATTTTTCTAAACACTCCTTGGGAATGTACCAACTTTGAATAAAAACTCTTAATAATGAATTCATTTAGTCACAGGAAATTGAGATTTGTGATTAAAAACTTTAAGATATGTACTAAGCCCTTCAATATTAGGAAAATTATGATGGTTTGAATTGTCTACTACCATTGCAGCAGAATACTTACAATAAAAATTTCAAATGGAACATTTTTGTCAACTAAGCTACAGATAGTACTGGCAGATAGATTAAGTCTGTTGCAGTGGAGGACATTTTAATCTATTTTTTATTTTTTTGAGACAGAGTCTTGCTCTGTTGCCAGGCTGGAGTGCAGTGGCTCAATCTTGGCTCACTGCAACCTCCGCCTCCTGACTTCAAATGATTCTCCTGACTCAGCCCCCCAAGTAGCTGGGACTACAGGCATGTGCCACCACGTCCAGCTTATTTTTATATTTTTAGTAGAGTTGGGATTTCACCATGTTGACCAGGATGGTGTTGATCTCTTGACCTTGCGATCCCAAGGTGCTAGGATTACAGGCATGAGCCACCACACCCTGCCAATTTTATGATTAAAATCTGTCAGTTGCCTATACTGTTATCCTCAAGTAGTTTTTTTTCCTCCATATACTGAGATAGTCTAGTAGTAAATATATTTGTCTTGATTACAGCCCATTAACTTCTTTCAGCATCTTATCATGCACTTGGTGAATAAGCTCTAAGTAAGTACTCGTGGAACTCAATTAAATATAGGTTCATTAATATGCTGCAGCAGAAAAGGTTGTACACTAGAACTTAGGGACATCTCGCCAAATGAAGGAAAAGACATTTATTATAGGATTTGTGATAAGGGTAGAACCTGGGTGAAATTTAAATGCAGCATCATTTATTAAGCTTAAATATATACTTTCTCAGAGACTTTTAAACTACAAATTCTCATTCAACTTGAAGTAGGAGTAAATTTCAAGGATAAAACTGGATTGAAAGTAAAATGTAAGTGTATTTTAATCAGAGGTTGCAAACTTAAACTTTCTACACTATCCAGATGGGTAAAATAAAGGAACAAACATGACTGGTGAGGAAGTCCAAGTCTTGGACTTGACAGCACAAGCCTTCTCTTCTCACCTCCAGCAGCCTCAGTGTGACCGTGTCGTACCTTCCAATTTTTCAAGATAAATTTTAAAAACCTATAATTTTATTTAAAGTTTGAAACACAGTTTCAACAGATTTTTGTGGATCAAAACCAGAATATGAAATAAAGATATGAAGTCGCATCTAAACATATATTTTTCCTTGAAAATCAAAAGTATCAAGTTATACGTGTTGGCTTAAAATTTCAAAACTTGTTTTTAATTATTTTTGTTCATATTAATGTTCAAAACAATATTACACTTATGTATCTCAGTAAACTAAATTTCCATTTTAATCTTCTTTCATAAGAAGTTCAAATGTCCCTGTTAAAGTTCTATATTAAGCTTTAGCAGAGAAATATACTTATCAGAAATACAATTATGAAAATCTGCTAAATCTCACAGCAGATAGAAAAATGTTGTGAATCCCTTAATTCTTCAATTGTGATGACAGCAGGAGATAATGGCATGGCTCTCATATGTTAGTTGGGTTTTGTAATGTTTTAAAACATTTATTTATTTATAGAAGTATAACCCATTAAAAATCTGCACATAAGAGAAAGGATTATGTTAGAAAGTGCCAAAAGCAATTGCGCCAAAATAAACTTTATAATAAATAATTCTACAAGTAAAGCGGCTTCCTAACTCCCAGGGTTTATGTGGAATTTCAAAAATTTGTCTTTTACTCGATGTACTGAATATCACAAATATTATGTATATGAGAGTAACAAAGGGAACTAATTTGTAATTACAGTTAGCTGCTTGTAATAGAAAATGACTATTGCTGAAATGAATTGAGTAGGAAGCATTGGATTATTAATACAAAATGGTATAACCTACACCTGTTTCAAAAGCATGAATTACTGCTTAAATGATAAATTACTTTAGTGTCTTCAAAAACATGATAACCACATAGTCATAATTTGGAATGTTAAAACTTATTTACTGGATGAAAATTGTTTCTCCACAATCAGATATTATTAGGAAGGAAGGAATTTCTAGAAAGTTATTAAAAATTATTTTAAATTAAACTAACTATATTTTTTATTTCTTACCAATGTCTGTTTTGCAAAGAAAAACACTAAATGTTCACTAGAATATTGGATGAGATTGCTTTAAAAAAAATAAAAAACACTTTAACCCTCAAAATATTTTCCTTCCAAATTTTTATGTAAGCTAAAGCATTTAAGGGCACAGGTATAGAGGGTGGTTAATTGTTGTCATAATAATGAATGAAAGTTCAAATAAGTCACTTCTGCAACTAGAGGAAAACATAATTAAAATATTTCATATTTCAAGTCAGATTGAGAACTTAAATCCAAGATAACAGAATTATTATTACTGGAGGCAGCATTAACGCTCATCTCATTCTTATGTTTCCATTGAGTTAATTTAAGTTCCTGAAAATGTTCCTTTTGAAATCACGTGTGAGCTCTGAATTGCCAACTCCAATGACCTTTTCTGACTTTCCTCTGCTTGATCTTTCAGCTGAACCTGACCTTCTTGACATTCTCACATTTGACTTGCGCTCACTGCTTTTTCTGAGTTTCTTTTCTTAATCTTCCTTTTTCATTCTTCTCTTTCTTTATCAGGGACTTGTATGCTAGTATTTCCCCAAATATCCACTTTTAAACCTCCGCCTTTTATAGCCACATCATATTGTGATTAATGATACCTATTTAAATTGCTTTGTTTGTAACCAATGCCCATTTATAACAACAACAAAAAGGAAAGTCTCCGCTTTTTTTTTTTTTTAACAATTTTATCCTCTTGAAATATATGACAGTTCATTGACCTTGACTGCATTCAGTCTCTGTTTTCACCTTAATCCAATATGTCTGTGAATATCCCTTTAATGCTTAGCTGTCTTCTAAAATAGATATAATTATTTCATCCCATAATTCCCGGCACTTTCAGAATGCTCACTCTTTGAAGACCAGTACTTTCTGCTTCCCTTCCAAGCCTTATCGTACTGAATTATTTTCCAGTCCCCAATTATCTTTTGTGTATGGCATCCTTGTAAAACTTCTTCCTTGGTCTTGTCCTGATATTCTATTTTCTTCTTTCTCTACTTTCACTGGGGTTACAAAAGAGGAAACCAAACTAATCTTTCTTATGGAGATGCAGATTAACTTTAGGAGGAATTCCTTGATTCCTTCTCAGTATTTTTAAAAGTAATTTGTTCAGTTAATAAGCAATGCCTTTATCAAATTCCATTATGCATAATGTATGTTATTCTTATAATCCTAACTTCTGGCCATGTCTGGCCAATTGTAGAGGTATGCTATTTTATTATTTTATTTTTTTTAAGAGACCTCATCTCGCTCTGTCACCCAGGCTAGAGTGCAATGGCATGATCTTAGCTCACTGCTGCCTGGAAAACCTGAGCTCAAGTGATCCTCCCACCCTGGCCTCCCAAAACACTGGTATTATAGACATAAGTCACCTCTCCCACCCAGCAGTGCAGAGGTATTTTAACATAAATTTTCGTTGATACTGAATTTTCCATTTAACATTTTCAAAATCTATATTTTTCTATCAAATGTATTTAAATTTTTACATTTCATTTTCTATAAAAAGCTGAGTATCTCTCATCCAAAAATTTGAAATCCCAAATGTTCTGAAATCTGAAACTTTACTAAAATCTGTAACACTACTATCATGCCACAAGTATAAAATTCTACACATAAATACCTAACATAAACTTTATCTCATGAACAAAATGATGTAAAATATTATATAGAATTACCTTCAGGCTATATGTTTTATATATGAAACATAAATAAACTTTGTTTTTAGACTGGGGTCTCATCTCCAAACTGTCTCTTAATGTATATACAGATATTCCAGAATCCTAAAATAATCCAAAAGCCAAACACTTTTGATCCCAAGCATTTTGGGTAGTTCACATTCAACCTGTATAAGCAATAACTATTATTTATTTTTTTCTTTATTTCAATGCCATGCATAACATTTGTATAAATGCAAATACTAAATGGCCAAATTACTGATCTTTTAAACAAGCCCACCTCACAGCATAAATAATTAAACCTCTTTATTTTCATCTCCACTGAAGTATCTCATTCAGTGAGAAAGGTTTTCTCTGCCTTGATTAGAAGTTACAGTAAATCCCATGTCTTTTTGGTCATTCTCACTTGATATAAGCTTCTCCAGTCAGGAATTAAAATGTCCAGTCCTGTATATTAGACATAACTCATGGTTTAAAATGGTCTTATTCTCTCCATCATATAGGGCCTGTCTTACATAGGAACATCATAGTGAGAATTGGGACTATGTAGTTTCTTCTTTTACCCATCCCTACATAGGCCTATCACTTTTTGCCCATATTCTCCAGCTTTTTAAGTGTTGTTTCAAAGCCCTCAGATAAGGTAATAAAATTTGGAGAACATGAAAGGGGAGGAGGTAAAAAATTATTACATCTGGTCATTCTTGGGAGGTGGAATCTCACTCTCTTCATCTGGCTAGTAGAGAGAATTATCTCTCATAAGAGTGTTCTTCAGAAATCTCTTCACTAGGATCTTCCACCTACAGCTTCTTTGAGACAAAAACATCTTTCCCATAGCTGGCCACTTACACATTTTGCAGTTGCTAGAATCCTATGCTATAAATACCTCCACTTCTCTCTGCTGATGACTCTTCAACTCTTCAGGTGGCTCTTTTGGAACTAAGGTGACTCCACAGTGGTTCTTTCTCACACTTGGCCCACATCTGGTCCACAAGGAACACTCATCCCCAAATCTCTTACAGGAGAGGCCAGTGCACTCCTTCCCTCAATTACACTGGCACGTATCAGGTTTTCTCCAGGGTACTCCTTTATGTGCTTATTGTGAGGAGCAGTCATTCCTCAACACTCCTTCAACAACTCTTTTCACAAATACTCATATCTGCTCTTTTGAAATATTTACTAACACAGTGTAAGTAAAACTTAAATAGTTGTTTAGCCATTCTTGCCCACCCGTTTCCTTCTAGCCCTGTAGGGCCACCTGCCATTTGTGTCTGATATCATTTTTGTGAAGTCTGTTAGAACTTTTATTTTCCCACCATATTCTGCTTGTTAAGAATAGAGGAGTAAATGCAACTTCATTTCCTGTGTGTAAAGTGAAAGTTAAAAGTCCAGATTTAAGATCAAAGTTCTGGAGGTTGGGGAGGAGTAAGTAGAGGTTCCCGTACACTTTCCTAGTTATCTGGTAGAGGAAGAGGAAGGGCAAATTAGAAGATTTGAATCTTCTGTGAATTCTGTGAATCCCAATTTGAGGCTTATGTTTGGAATTTTTCAATAGCAGATGGATTCTGCAGGTGTCCCACACTCAAATTAGAGAGCTAAAATCAGAAAAGCTTCTGAATTTAAAGAATGGTAAGTCATCACTAGAGGCCAGAAAAAATCAGGAAAGTGCTGGGCTTGTTGGCTTTACCCCACCTTGGAAGTATCCCTACTACCATCTCCTCAGCACCACTACCTCTGAGGCTTGGCTAACGCCTTCACTCTGGTCATGCAGTCACCCTCAAAGGAGAAAAGAAGGGAACAAGAAAACAAAGAACACTTATCTACTTCTTTTTAAAAAATATATAATTTTAGTTTTAAAGAAGAGTTCCAGAAATATTGCAGGGAGTTCCCATAGACTGTTAACTAGCTTCTCCTTTGGCAGTGTCTTCTGTAACTCTAGAATGCTTATCAAAACTGTGAAGCTGACTTTGGTGCAATATATTAACTAAAGTAGAGAGCTTATTTTGATTTTGTGAGTGTTGGCACTAATGTCTTTTATCGTTTCCAAGATCCAATTTAGAATCATACATTACATTTAGCTGTCATGTCTTCTTAGCTTCCTCCAATCTGAAGCAGTTTCTCATTCTGTCCACATTGTTGCAGATCCTGATATTATTTTGTAGGATGTCTCTCAATTTGGGTGTGCCTCATATTTTCTCCTACTTAAGATTGAGGTGATGAATTATTGGGAAGAATGCAAAAAAGGTCATGTACTTTAGATCTGGAGTTGCATGAAATAACTATCTATTCCTTGTGGTCCTGATCACTTGGATAAGGCAGTGTAGTCCATTTGTGCTGCTATAACAAAATGTCTGAAACTGGGTAATTCATAAACAACAAAAACATATATCTCATAGTTCTGGAGGCTGGGCAGTTTAAGATCAAGACACCAGCACATTCAATGTCTGGTGAAGGCTACTACTCTCTGCTTCCAAAATGGAGCATTCTTGCTGCATCCTCCAGAGGAGACAAATGTGTCTTCACATGGTGAAAGGGACAGGACAAAAAGGACATAGCTAATTTCTTCCATTTCTTTTATAAAGTTGATAATTCCACCCTCATGACTTTAGCCCACCTCTTATTACAATCATACTATCTCATTGGGGTTTAACTTTCAATTCGAAGTTTGGAAAGGAGACAAGCATTCAAACTGTAGTAGGTGGGATATGTCAGGATTCTCTACGGTACTTTTTCTTTTCAATCTTTGTAATGAATGAATGTTTTGGAGGAGATACTTTGAAACTAAATAAGTATCTTGGTTTTACTTACGCTTTCTCCCTCTAATTTCTGAATTCATTAGTGAAATCTTGCCTTTAGCAATTTATTATTGTCATATTCTAATCATGATTTTTCCATTTCTTTTGTTTTTTACATTTATTAATCGGACTCCTTTTGTGAGAAAGATATTATTTCCTATTCCATTTATTGACTCAGTTATTATATCAGTATGGACTCATGAATATTTACTTTATTCTTTGACTTATAACCCAATGCTATGGTTATATATAATTTACATTTTAAACTGAAGTTCATATAGTTTACCTCAGATTCATTTATCTTTTTGCTCCAGTTTTTATAGCATTGTCCATTGTGAACACTTTCAAATTGGCTCCTAAGACTTTTGAATATGCCACACATTTTTTTAAGCCTTTCCTTACTTCCTGGCATCAGGAGATCAAAAGATGCTCCAGTAGTATTCATATCCCAGTCCTGGAATCGAGTGCTTCTCCAAGGAACTCTGTTTCCTATTACAGAACAGTATTTAGAAACAAATATCCTGAGTTCCTAGTAGACTCATTGCTAATGGAGTGTCACAATTTCTAGTAGTGCTTCTTAGTGGAGCTAAGATATATACCAACATAATGCAGCCTAACTTAAGCCATGGATATAAACACTTAAATGTATTTCTGTACCTACTGATTTCTGTATTTATTCATACAACTCTGTACTGACACTTAAACTCCAATCAGTACCACAGATGGCATTCTTTCTTCATTTCCTTACATGGAACTTTAAAAAATAACAGTAAAAATCTTGGCTCTCACTGTCTATATTAATTTATATATCCTAAATAAATATTCAGAATGGTACTTACAACATTCCTAAGGAATACTCTTGTGAGAAACAAATTTTGTATCTAGAGTATCATATCCATGTGCAGGTTTTCTTGTCATTAACCACATAGTGTGCTGTGCTGCCAAAGCTCTGTCTTCCAAAGTTAGATTAGGTCCTTTCATAATCATACATTTTGTTTAAGTGATTCATTTGTTTGTCAGTTACATTCTTTTATCAAGCTCTTCATTCTAGCTTCTATATTTTTAATGAGTATACAGTAAAATTCATTTTTGGTAATGTTGGATTCTGTGGATTTTGACATATGCATAGTGTTAGGTATCTCCAAACATGATTTGAAACAGAACTGCTCTATCACCCCATATGTTCTCCATTGTTATTCTTTTCCAACCTCTGGTAACTACTGTTCTATTTTCCTCCTTATAAGTGTGCCTTTTCCATAGTAATGTATTAGTCAAAGGATACAATATGTAGCCATTTGGATTCACTTTTTTTCCAAAATGGCTACATTTTTGTATCCCACCACAAATTATGGGAGAGTTCCAATTGTTCTGCATCCTCATAGCACATATTACCATTTTCAAAAACATTTTAGTAGGTGGTTAGTAGTATCTCATTGTGATTTATTTAGTATTTCCCAAATGACTACAAATTTTAAGAATCTTTCCATGTGTGTGTGTTTTTGTCATCCATACATCTTCATATCTTTGCCGAAATATCTGTTGAAGCCTTTTGCCTGATTTTTTCAAACTGGATTCTCCATTTCATCTGTATTTCTTTTTTGAGTCTTCATTTTTCATTGTTGAGTTTTGTGAGTTACTTATAATTTCTAGATGAAATTCCTTTATTGAGGAAATGATATACAAATATTAACTCGCCATTTATAGAGAGTTTTCTGTTGCTGATCACTATCTTTCACAGGGCAAAATGTTTTAATATTGATTAAGTCTAATTTGCCAGTTTTTTTAATGCATTGTAGTCTTAGCGTTGTATTAAAAAATGATTTGCCTAAGCCAATGTCATGCAGTTTTTTTCCTAAATATATAAAACTTTGTTTTATATATTTAGGTCTATTATGAATTTGAGTTAATTTTTGTATAACATGTGATGTGTCCAGATTGATTTTTTCGCATGCAAATGTTTACATGTCCCAAAAACATTTGTTGAAAACCTATTCTTTCTTTCAGTTTCTTTTGCATATTTATCAAAAACATTATTTGGTTATTATTGAGTGTGTGTGTTTCTGAACTCTGTATTGCAATTCATTTATCTCTGTGTAAATCTTGAAATCAAGGTACTGGAATTCACCAAGTTCATTTTTATTTTTCAAAATTACATTGATTATTTTAGTTGCTTTTGCTTTCCCATAACTTTAGAATCTTCTTGTTAATACAGGTAAAACACCAGTATGTGATAGAGACTGTTGAACCCATAGATCAAACTAGATAGACTTTACCTCTTGATAATAGATTCAAGTTCATCAACAGAGTATCTTTCTTTATTAATGTAGCTGTTCTTTAATTTCCTCCTCAGTGTGTTGTCACTATTATTCTATAGATAATTTGTTGGAGTTATGTATTTTTCCTTTCTGTTCTTTTACACCTTCTTCTCTTTGTGTTTGTTTGCTAGGGCCACCTCAACAAAATACCACAGACAAGGTGGCTCAACCATTATGAATTATTTTTTCACAGTTCTGGAAACTAGAAGTACAAGATCAAAGTGTCAGCAGGTTTCTTCTGAGGCCTCTCTCCTTGGCTTGTAGGGGCTGCCTTCTTGCTGTGCCTTCACATGGTCATTCCTCCATTCCTCTGTATAAGCCCTGTTTCCTGTTTCGGGGTACATAAAACACATTTAGAAGATTATGAAGATTTATTTTTGTTGTCTACTTTTTGTTAGTTTTATATTATCTTACATCATGCTGTAATATAGAAGTTCTTTTGCTCAATGGGAAACAATTTTTAATCCTTAATTAATAGTTTAGAAAATTCAAATCATTTGTTTTTCTTCATCTCTGTTTCTTTTATCCCATGTCTACTTCTTTTTGTTATTTACTTTCTTTTGTTGTGTTTGCTTTGCTACAACACACCTTCAAAGATTTTTGTTTTACCTGAAAGGGAGTAAATCTTTAAGTTATTCTACTTCTAAGATAGAATATGTTGCTTTTAAGATTAATTGATGCTTTGCCTAAATAATTTTACATGAAATCAATCTATCAGAACTTTATGAAAACTACTATCAATATAATAAATACTTGAAGACAAAGTTGAACATTATATTTATTCTCTTTGTTTTAAATGTCTTCTGGCCTCATTTTTTACTTCTTTGAGATGTTGCATTGGTAAACACTATATTCTAATAAGATTTGACACAATCTACTCCAAATTTTCTATTAATGTTGTCTGTCAGGTAGAAAGAAGAGTAAGTTATTGTCTGCCCATAGACATTTATAAGCAATGAATATTAAAAATTTTTAAGAAGTGTATATACTTTACAATTTATCTAGTAGAGACCCTTTTCTTTTTTCAGGAACCTATTAGCATTCAGTATTTAACAAGAGAACATTTTGTTAAAGCAATATTGCATATTTCCATGTGCTACATTTTCCACTGTAGTTTCTAGTTATTTTTAGAGTGGAGCAAAATTTTACTTTTATCATATCAAAGATTGTAAGAATTCCAAGCTATTAATACTTTATAATTCTATTGCAGTTTTATTTCAAGCCAATGGAATATTCCACTGTGCACTCATTTGTATATGCTGGTAGGTTTTCGACAACTGACAAATTCTGTCTATTCAATTCAAACATAAGTTCTAAATTTACACAAAAACATAGAAGAAATAAATTCTATTTTTATTCTTTGTTGCTTCATTTGTTTTTTAAGATCTCAATATATTATCAGACATACAAGATAATATTAATACAAAAGTATAACACAGCATTTTGATGAATATTTGAATTCAGAAGTAGCAGCTGTCCATGTTTGTTACTAATTAGTAGTGAAGTGTCATTGTTAATTCTCTATAATGTACTTTAGAGCTAGCTCTCAATTCCATTGCATTTCTTAGGATTAAGTATATAGTTTGACTTGTATTTCATGAAAACTACTTGAAACTTCAAAGGAGGCTGAAATAATAAATTACAATCTTCATATTATACATATTAAGTATTGTATGTATATTATATATAATATATATAATATATAATATACTGTATAAATATAAACATATTTATAAATATATTAAATATATTTTAATTCTTTTTTTTTTTTTTTTGAGATGGAGTTTTGCTCTTGTTACCCAGGCTGGAGTGCAATGGCACGATCTCGGCTCACTGCAACCTCCGCCTCCTGGATTCAAGCAATTCTCCTGCCTCAGCCTCCTGAGTAGCTGGGATTACAGGCATGTGCCACCATGCCCAGCTATATTTTAATTCTTTTAATCAGTTTGTGGCTACTGTGATCAGAGTTTTTAGAATTGAGTTTTTAGAAATCTTTTTTAGCCGAGCGCAGTGGCTCAAGACTGTAATCCCAGCACTTTGGGAGGCCGAGGCAGGCAGATGACAAGGTCAAGAGATCGAGACCATCCTGGTCAACATAGTGAAACCCCGTCTCTACTAAAAACACAAAAAATTAGCTTGGCATGGTGGGGCGTGCCTGTAATCCCAGCTACTCGCGAGGCTGAGGCAGGAGAATTGCCTGAACCCAGGAGGCAGAGGTTGCGGTGAGCCAAGATTGCGCCATTGCACTCCAGCCTGGGTAACGAGCGAAACTCTGTCTCAAAAAAAAAAAAAAAAAAATCTTTTTTAATGCTCTGATGTTCTCTAATGAATTCTTCTTATATCCCTTAACTGATTTTTGAATCAATATATTAACAGAAAACAAGCAAAAGTGTAGTTTGCTTTTACATGAATATAGTAAGGAAACTCAGAATAATAAAAATAGGCTAAAGATTTTACATGGCATTATTCTGAAAATTTTGGAGGGTTGATTACATGAACTGAAAGTAGCTGTAGAAAAATGCCAGCAGTGTTTGGTAGTTAACAATGAGCTATTTAGAGTGGTTAGCCATATGGATGCCTTGCCCTTTCATCTAAAAGAAAGATGTGTAAACATTTGGCTTCCACATCAGAATGCAAACTTCCAGTTTAAAATTTAAAATAAAATCACTTTGGTCAAGAAAATAAGTTTATCTCAGAGTAAGTTTTCTTCTTGGCAGTACGTCTCTATAATTAAAGGCATTTGGGGGACTTCTATTTAGTGCCATACATCTTGCTAGAAGTGTTATATTTGTAATTTTATTTTCATAACCCTGAAAGAAAGGCATTATTATTCCTCTTTTTTAGCCAAGGAAACTGATGCTCAGAGACAATGGGGTAACTTACCCATTTTCCTCATAGATTTCACTTGTTGGAGTCAGTTATGCAAACCTATGTCTTTCAGTCAGTAAAATGGTTTTGTTGTTGTTATTGTTGTTGTTGTTTTCTGCTACATGCTGCATTTCTCTCATAAGAATGAGAGAAATTCAGAGCAGTATTGATTTATTTTGCTGGATAATACTCTGCCTGACGAGGGCTCTTCAGTATATCTTGTGTGTTTCAAAATGCTCAGCAGTGTGACTATCCTCTGAGATGCTAGTAGCACCTCCACAGTATGATAACCAAAAACGTGTCCAATAATTTCTAAATTCTCCTGGGATGAACCATCTTGGGTTGCAAACCATTGACAGGTAGAAGGCTGACATAGCACAGATCTGTTTGCTAACATGGCGTTCCCTTTCCCTTATTTAAAATACTCTGAAAGCATTTTTAAATACATAGAATACACACTTTCTTAAGGTATTTTGAAGAGGTAATAAAAGTAAAGGAAATATGATTGTGCAAGATATGTTATTTTTACTTACATAAATTATCTTTTATAACCAAACAATCCTCTGAGATGTGAGTTAAATTATCAATATGTTACAGATAATATGTTACAGACATGGCCCAATCAAACAGATAGTAAATTATAGTAAATGATAGACTGGTAATTTGAAATTAAAAAAATCTTTTTCACTAACAACGCCACATTCTTAGTGATTTAAATCTTTTTATGAATAAATTTATAGGAAAAAATTTGATTATATTCAATTTGAACAGTCTCATTTGTTGAACTGTTGAACAATCTCATTTCAAGAACTAGCTAATTCTGAGAGTTGTTTACTCACATTGATAGCCTCAATATTTATGCATATCACTTATCAAAAATCTTGTTTTTCAGTTTTCAGTGATTTTTTTTTAATTTGGCATATGTATTTCTTGTTTAAATTCTTTTAAAAAATCCAAATTCTCTAAACTAACAATAATTGCTTTTAATATCCATCTTATTTCTACAGTATGTCTCAAGATGATATTCATAATAATTTGTAGAAATTATTTAGATGATATAACAATGAACAGAAAGTTTTTCTTAAAACACAATGTATTCTTTTCAACAGTTATCAATGAAAATATTATTAAAACATATCCTAATGCTTTTTAAGATGGTAGATTTGGTAACTGTTAAGTATAATTGGCCAATTATTTACTTTGTTTATAACTAAGGTACATTTTTCTCTTTGGATTGGTATAATAGAGAACAGTCTCATAAAGAAATAATAAAAATCTGTTCTCAACTAAGCAGATTTTAAAATAGCTTCACTCAATTGTTTCTGGAAAAAACATGCATTTGTTGTAGTGTCCTCATTGGGAGACAAACAAACTGCACATCCTTACATTTAGTTGCAATGTTTGATTTAGCTCCGATTCACTGTCTGCTTCATGGAAAGTGGTATCAGCACTGCAGCTGAGATAAGCAGTTTATGATATGAAAAAGATAAATGTAGGGAAACCATCATTCTTTGTCAGAAAGTAGGATTATGCAAACTAATTTCCATATATTACATTTCCCAGTAGCATTTTCATATTTTCTAGTTTCTAACTTACACTGAAGCACTGATATTGAATGCATTTTTCCTCTGCTTATCTCTAGCCTGCATTGAAGAAGACCAAAGCCCACAACTGTATTTCTCTTTGACACTTGCTGAACGTTGACATAAGATACCCATATAGAGTGACATTGAGGCACAAAGGAAACAACAATTTGCTTAGGAAAATCTTTAGCTATTCTGTCTTTTCAATGACCTGAAATAATTTACTAGATTTTTAAATTATTTTTAGAATAATTATCCAAAATAATTGCATTTGTTATTCAGTTATTTGCACAAATGAGTTATTATTCTCATATTTTCTCACATTATTCAGTCATATATAGGACTCACTTAGCTGAAAGTGTCAAACTGCCTAAACACTGGTATCAGTTTAAGGAATGATAGGAACAGACAACCTCAACAGAGTTATTTGTATTTGTGATTTTTTTTACTAGTTATAATTCAATGAATACAGTGAGCATAGTAACTTTACTGATATGCTGCAAATTAAAAATCTGAATACTAAAGCTTAATAAATTATGTCTGTATTAGGGTTCTGCAGAGAAGCAGAATCAATAGAATATAAGTGGATATATAAGAGGAGATATATAATGGTAATTAGCTTATGCACTTATGGAGACTGAAAATTCCCAGGATCTGGAAAAGGACATAGTAAAGACAATAGTATTATTCAGTCTGAGGCCAAGGGCCTTAAAAGCAAGGGTGGGAGGGTTGGAGGGGGAAGGAATCCCGTAGGGGTACCAAGGCTCAATGACTGTGGGCAGAAGAAAATGGATGTCACAGCTCAAGAAAGGTGACAATTCTCCTCTCTTCTGCCTTTTTGTTCTATTTGGGCCCTCAGTGGAATTGGACGATGCCTGTCCATTGGTAAGGGTGGCTCTTTTTAATCAGTCTGTGATTCAAATGTTAATCTCTTCTGATATCCCCTTCACAGACACATCTAGGAATAATGTTTTACCAGTATTTGAGTGTCTATTAGCTCAAGCAAATTGACACATACAATTAACCAGCACAATATTTATCTTTTTCTATGTAGCAGTTGTCAGGAAGAGTGGGGGATGTTTTCAGTGGATCATTTTATTAAATTCTCATCCCAGTTCTGTGACCCTTCTTTACAAATGAGGAAACTAAGGTTTGAGACTAAGTAACTGTCTTCTCTGCCTCAGTCCTCAGCAGATACCGACTTTTAGAGTTAAATATATTTTACATTTTTATCTTACTCTTCTGATACTTTAAATTCCTGTATCTAGGTGACATAGCTTTTCTGATTCTTTTTTTATTTTTAATTGTAAATATTTTCTATTGATTTCTTTGTAAAATAGAAGAATAACTGCCTTTATTACTACCTTAGAAAATGTAGATGTCTCTCATAATTCTTAGTTATACCATAATTTTTGCCTTTATAAATATTCTGTGTTTGCATTAAGTATGTAAACATTGTACACAGCCCAGTCACCTGTGTACTGAAATTAAGTTTTATAATTTTAAACTAGTAACAGGTTTTATTTTGAAGTCAATTCTTGCTAAATTTTATTTAAATAATTATCCATTATATATAATATATATATATAAATTTTATATGTATATATAACCATTATAGAAATATATACATATATATATAAAACCAGCACTTGTTTACATGGTTATTTTTAATCACATTCCTTTTTTTTTTTTTTTCTTCATTTTCATTGCAAGCAGGAAGGATATCTAACATAGTTTTTCAGGTGCTATATGTCTCAGAATAGAACTTTGTAGCCAGTAATTCTGAGTCTGCTCATAATGGGCAGAGCCCATCAATCTCCTCTTCTCTTAAATGAGGGAAATCTTTCTGACAGGATTGGTAATTTCCAAAGTGATCACAGAAACCCTTGTAACTGTGGTTTTAAAGTGTATCAGGAACAACAAGCCTCAATGAGGGGGTCTGGATCCTCCATCCGTGCTTCTACATGGGGAGCTGTTCTCTATGTGTCTGGTATCTATACTAGTTTCCTCTGCTAAGGGAAAACAGGGTTTCATAACCACTGTGTCACACTGTAATCAAATTCTCTTCAAATTTTAAAATAAATTACAAATTCTTACAGAAATATTTGTATAAATAAATGTTTTCAATATTCTTTAATTTCATTATCATCCTTTGGAAATTCCTTTCCATTCAAAATTATCCTATACTTAGTGATGTGGTAAACTTTTTACTTTCACTGGTTAATTATTTCATGCATATTAGAAAGAAATATCCAGACATAAGGAACATAAACAAATTTACAAGAAAAAAAAATCAAGAAGTGAGCAAAGGATATGAACAGACATTTCTCAAAAGAAAACATTTCTGTGGCCAACAAATATATATATGAAAAAAAGCTGATCATGCCTGGTCCTTAGAGAAATTGAAATCAAAACCACAATGAGATACCATCTCACTGCAATTAGAATGGCGATTCTTAAAAAGTCAGTAAACAACAGGTGCTGGTGAGGCTATGGAGAAATAGGAATCCTTTTACACTGTTGGTGGGAGTGGAAATTAGTTCAACCATTGTGGAAGACAGTGTGGCAATTCCTCAAGGATCTCGAACAAGAAATTACTATTGCAACCAACAATCCCACTACTGAGAATATCCCCAAAGGATTATAAATGTTTCTACTATAAAGAGACCTACACACATATGTTTATTGCAGCACTATTCACAATAGCACAAACTTGGAACCAACCCAAATGCCCATCAATGATAGACTGGATAAAGAAATGTGGCACATATGCACCATGGAATACTATGCAGACATAAAAGAGAATGAGTCCATGCTCTTTGCAGGGACATGGAGGAAGCTAGAAGCCATTGTTCTCAGCAAACTAACACAGGAACAGAAAACCTAACATTGCATGTTCTCATTCATAAGTGGGAATTGAATGATGAGAACACATGGACACAGGGAGGGGAATATCACACACTGGGGCCTGCTGGAAAGTGAGGGACTAGGAGAGGAAGAGCTTTAGGACAAATGCCTAATGCATGTGGGGCTTAAAACCTAGATGATGGGTTGATAAGTGTAGCAGTCCACCATGGCACATGAATATGTAACAAACCTGCACATTCTGCACATGCATCCCAAACTTAAAATTAAAAAAAAAAAGAAAGCATGGGACTATTACTAAGGTCTTTCTCTATATAAGGTCTTTGCAAAGGATAAAATATTATTTCTGCCATTAAGATGCTGACAGGAGTTAGGGATAAGACATGTCTACAATACAACAGTAAGTGCTGTAAAAGTGAGCAGCATTTATAGAAATCAGTGTACCTTAAGGAAGATATCTGAAGGAGTTCAGGGGAAGTAGAGAATTCTGTTACTGAGCTTCAGCCTCTGAATGCCATGTGTAATGTGGAATCAAGATTGTCAGACGTTCTGATTATTTTTTCAAAGAAGCTGAAAAACTAAACCTTTATATAAATGATTCCATTGTTATTAACTATTGTTAAATATTTGACATATTTAAATATTGTTATCTTATTTAACAACATTTTTAAGTACTGTGTAAGCCAGGCTAAACACTTCTGTAGGCCATTGTTTGGTCCAAGACTGCCAGTTTGAAGCTTCTGAATCCAAAATTATCTCTAATCAATTGTAGTTAGATTGATGCTGTTGTCATATTCTGGGGCCAAACTCCTGATACATTTATTTAAATGATTTCATTATATCATGCCTATGAAGATGGGCAGGAGAAATACAGGATTGGAAAGAAATTTTCAAAATGGAAGCAAAATCCAAGCTAAGTTGTTTATGTTTGTTTTTTCCTTTCCTTGAGAATTTTGACTAACAAGGCACATAATTTTTTGCATCTGAGGCTAAGAAGTCATTACTACGAATGGCTGAAGAATTATGATCTGACTGTATCTCTACTTGTTCCAGTGAACTGAGACGCTTCTCTCATGAAGATTCTATTTGCTTGGGGACTGCTCAGTGCCCACCAAAAAGTGTTTTAGAATTTAAGGCAAAATCTCTTAGCTATGAAAAACAAATTTTTTATCCATTTATATCCTTTTGTTCAGCTTTCTAATTATGAATTGTAGATTATAATAGCACATACAAAAAAGCAATTCTATTCACAAGTAATGAATTGTGTTAAATCATCTAGATTGAGTTTTAATTTTCTTTAAAAGAAAAAAACAGCATAATTTTAATATTCTAGCTGCATATGAGGCAGTCACAAAGGAACAATAGGTTAATCAATATATCCAGCAACTTTATCTAAAAAAAGAAAGTCTACCCATAATAATTACCCCTGGCGGGCTGTTTAAGACATGAAATACAGCAGAAAAGATGTTGATTGATTGCTATGAATTTTTGGCAGCTGTAGCTTTTGAAGCATGAAATACATTAGCATTGTCTCCTAATGCCTTCAATAATTGTACTGAGTTGATGTTTGTCTTCTGAAAAAGGTGCTTAATTTATTCACAAAACAGTCAGTGGCTGAACAATATGGCATATATAAATAAAATGACCTCTGTTTTTTCAATGGACATTTAACCAAAGGACAATGTCAGACATAACTTTCACCATACGTAATTGATAAAGATGTAATTTAATGTTCATTGTTGAAATACTTTTGTCCTTTCCAAGTAATTAAATATTACAAGCTTGCAGTTAAATTTATTGCATCATTATGTTTTCAGTATAAAGTCTTCTATTGTAAAAAATAATTGTCATATGGTTAAAGGAAAATAAAATAGTGTTATTTGGCATGGTGTTTGGTTATAAGGTGAAATTTTAAAATTATTTTTCATCTTTTTTTAGTGATACTCAAAGAACAAGGACAAAAACTACAGAATTTCTTTCATAGCAAGAGAATTTTCTTTTAACTAGAATTTTAAAACTACAACTTAATAAGATAAAAACAAATGGTTCATTTTCTCACGGGAAAGTTTAATTCATCACATTGTTTTGGATACCTGCTCTATGGTTCTGTTACTTTTTCTCTTGTGCTATGAATAGGAAATCATCTAATTATCACTGGATAAAATCCTGAAACTTTAGTACATTGCCTTTCTCAACCAATATCTGTTTAACAATACTTGAGGATTTTATTATTACATAAAATGCAAAGTATTTTTTCCCAAAACACATTAACATCTATTATCTTAAACTTTTCAGATGGATACTATTGCCACCAAAATGCAGTAACTTGGTACAATAATTAGACCCAGAACCCAGATTTACTCTCAATTTCCTTCTGTTTATGCTGTCTCCATATTTATGCATTATAATCTATATTAATGGTTATCTACAAATTTGATATATATATGTGTGTGTGTGTTTTATATATATATGTGTATGTGTATAACAGAAATTTCTTTTAGATCTTTTAGAACATTGAAAATACTGAAATCTTTGTTCAGGCAATTTCAGGTTTACAAGTATGTGTTTGGATGAGAGAGAGAGACTGAGAGACAGCGAGGACTTAGCAGAACCAAAAAGCACTATGTAAACCATCATGTATATTTTACACCTCTGAAGACTATGACTGAGAAGCAAGTGGCAAACCCAGCAAGCTGCATAACTCAGGCATGAGACAATATCAACAGAAGGCCACAAAATGCCTTGGGGCATCTATGGCTCATCTTCATGTTTAATTGCTAATAATAAATTACAAACCAATGGCAAAATAACAACAAAAATGTACCACATAAATAACTTTCAAGGAACATACTAATGGGCTGTCTAATGTGTGAGGCGGATGGCTCACCAATATATTCAATTCAATAAAAACGTTTTTTTCATTGTTATCTTAGTCATAGAGAAATCATGTCATATGCCCGTAGTCAGTAAATTATAAAACAAAAAATACTACAATTTGAACCCAAGTATTTGACCTCTACAGTTAATCTGTGCTCAGTCTCTCTTCTGAAATACGCGTTTGGATTTTTTTATTCTAAGAACAGTGGTTTTAGGTATGCACATTATGAGCTGGGATAGAACTAGGTAGTTAACGCAGACAGAAGGGCAGCAAATATCATCTCCTAAAGTAAACGTCTATGTTACAGAAGAAGAGCATGTACAAAGCCTCAGAGAAGTGAAAGGCAACAAATTTTTGCTTGTAGGTGAAAAAGATTGAAATGCCAAATGAAGATTTTGACCTGCTGAAGTAGGTTTAATTATATATACTCTCCTTTTCTTTAACTTCTCAAAATCTTCTGTGTAGTCCGCATTGCACACTACTGTGTTTCTGTACATGTTTGCTACTCTTTGTGTGGGAGACAGAAAGAGACAGAGAAACATACGGAGAAAAGTTCTTTTGAGTAAATTTTTTTGATAATCTGTCTTCTGAATAACGTGAAGTTGATGTCTATTAGCCATGCCACCAACATTTGTTTAGGAACTTAAAGAGTTTTTAAAAAACACTAATACTGAATACATCTTATCTATTTATCTATCTATCTCGCTATCTAGCTATATCTGAATCTCTCTTACAATCCTAGAATCACAACAATGTTCTAGGTATTGTGCTAGTACTTAAGTATGTATGTACTAGTAAATAAGTATGTACTAGTAAGTATGTACAGACATTAAATAATTTAGATAAATAGAACTATAGCTTGTTAATACTGAGTACTTTTTAATTGTGTTTAAAATAAAAATATAAAGAGGTGAAGCTTCCTTTTCTTTGGTGAGGAGTTATAATTCCTGTAAGAACTCAAGTACGATGACCATAACCTCAGAAGAAAATAAAAAATTATCTGTAGTGCATACTGGTCTCTATTAACATCTGGAAGGGAATATAACTATTGAAATTGGAGTGTTATGTGATTTTGTTTCACTCTATTAAAACTTACTAACAGCCCTCTGGAACTTGGATTGGTTTTTATTTAGTGCTAAGAGCTCAAAATCCTTCTCAACTACATGTTGAATGAATTCTTGTTTTAATTGTTTACAGAAAACAGCAATACGCCATGCAGTGAGTTGTTTTGATTGTTTACAATTGAATTTAATTTGAAAATTGTTTAATTGTTGGTTTAATTGTTAGATAAGATAGGTTTTTACAATAGTATCTGGCATAAGCCAAGCATTAAATAATTAGTAAATGTTCTATTAATAATGCTATTACTATTTCAGAGAAGTAATTGCAAATATCTCATTGGGAAAAAAAGACACATGGCTTTGTTAAACTTTGACAGTCTGATTTATCCACAGGAACAAAACATATGCTCATCCTATTTGTTGCTTCAACTCTGCCAGGATTTTATACCTGAAAATGACTTTCTCTGAGAACAATCTGGTTATTTCTTTCTTGACCCATTCAGCAGCCAACTAAAAGTGGTTCCTTTTATTTAGATAAGCATATGCTTTTTCGGATAACATGTTTTTCTTTTAAAAATCTGTCAATTTATTTTTATGGAATATTAGTGCTAGCAAAAATGATAATTTATATAAATTCTGTCTACTTTTAAAATATTTAACTTTTTAATGAAGATGCCTATTCAAGTAAAAACTATAATAAAGTTTTAGCAAATAAAAGCAACCTTTCAGTAACAGAATTTAAGAGCTTCAAGTAAAAATTTATGCTAATTAAGACAGATACTGTCTGAATTCCATTTTCTTTTCTGTTTTTTTTTAAGACGGAGTTTCGCTTTTGTTACCCAGGCTGGAGTGGTGCAATGGCGCGATCTCGGCTTATCGCAACCTCTGCCTCCTGGGTTCAGGCAATTCTCCTGCCTCAGCCTCCTGAGTAGCTGGGATTACAGGCACGCACCACCATACCCAGCTAAGTTTTTGTATTTTTAGTAGAGACGGGGTTTCACCATGTTGACCAGGTTGGTCTCGATCTCTTGACCTCGTGATCCACCCGCCTCGGCCTCCCAAAGTGCTGGGATTACAGGCTTGAGCCACCGCGCCCGGCCTTTCTGATTTCCATTTTCTAATCTAAACCTAAATAGGTTGAAAAATCCTAAAAAAAATCTTAAAAATCCTAAACTTCTAATAAATTTTAGCCAATAAAAACAACTTTTCAGTAACCGAATTTAAGAGCTTCAAGTAAAAAATTACACTAATTAGTTAAAAGAGATATTGTCTGAATTCCATTTTGAATCCTAATATTTTGTTTATCTATTTATAAGCAGCATAAAAATGATTATGACCAAAATCAAAGCTTCAGGGACTCAAAGTTCTTGAATGGACACTTTTTGGATATTTAATGGTTATTTATGTTCCACTGCTCTGCATCACATCAAAGAACATCATTACAATATGTTTAATTCATGATTATCATTAGTATGACTCAGAAAAACAAAGCCTTTATCATTGCAGGCTTCAAGGCATGAAAAAACGCAAGCTACAATGGTTCCAAAGCATTTATTTATAACTTCACTGTACTTTAAGCTATAATTCTTAATTTGTATTATAACTAGAATCAGGGCGGTGTGCCAAAATAAATCAGATGGGATTGTACTTTAAATTTTCTTAACAACAAAACATGTTTCCTGTTTCTGCAAAATAAATTTTAGGTAAAGATGGACATATCCATATATATATTATGTAAGTCCATATATATATATATATGTCCATATATAATATATATGTGTCCACCTTTGGACATATATATAATATATAGACATATGTCCATATATAATACATATATGACCAAAGATGAACATTTATATAATACGTCTTTACCTAAAATCCTTACCTAAAAATTATTTTGCAAACACAGGCAACATTTTTGTTGTTAAGAAAACTGAAGTTTTATATTTTATATACAATATGTTTTGTGTGTATATATATTTTATATAAGTATACATATTCAAACTCACACCTAGAAATGATACAATAAATAAAAGTTTGCATTTTTTTGTTTGAAAATTCTCTTAAACACAGCATTGTATCATTGCACAATGCTCTAAATAAAGCATTTTGAGTCAAATGACAGAAAAGCAGAACTGCCTCCATTCTTGAACCTTCCCTCTCTCACCACTGTACTCGAATATGGTAAATTCATTGTACACTCTGGAGTTTCCAGGAAAATCCATTATATTTAAAATGTTTTTATTTATAAAATGAGCATTTACATTGAATCTAAGCATTAGCTTGTAATTTTTGACATGATGTATTAGATGTTTCCACATTCTGGGTCACATCACTGGAGAAATTAAAATCTTACATCCATATTTAAGCATAAGAATTGATGCTCTATTTTTGGCATTTGTTAAAAATATACTAATATTTAATAGTTATGAGCATTAAGTACAAAAGTTTGTAAGTTTCACAAAATCATTAAAAGTTAGAATGTAGTTTTCATAGATTATCTTATTTCAAAGAAAAAAAGTCAAAATAAGAATTACTTTCTACTGGTACATGGCTGCTATAGGTACTCTTTTTCTATTTTCTTTCTTTTAGCGAATTATCTAATTAATACCTCTAATAGTCCATATTTCATATGTAGTGTTACACTGGAATATGGAAATATGAGAACTCAACAGTTTGTATAGAGACACTTTATTTTAATCCAACTGCTTTAAAAAAATCACAGTAAAAAGAACTTTTTAAATTTGAAAATATCATAGAGGAGAATATTTTACAAAGTTTTTGAGCCATAAAAATAGACAAAAGGAAGGGGCTAATTCTTCTCTTTTACCATTAAGTTTATCAGTGGTGGTAATTAAAATACATCTAATTCACTAAAATAAGTTAGAGCATAGTTTTAGAATTTACTGAAAAATAAGCATATACAACCATTCCCCAGCACACAAGGATATAATGAATTATTATAAAATTAAATACATAAAAAGTCGAGGTCAACTTGTCCAGTGGAGAGATGTATGCATTGAAATGATTTTTTGTTCTTAATTGATTAAATATCTTCATTTTACTGACAATAAGAACAAAGGAGGTAGCCTCTGTATTTTGAATATTCTCTAGAAAACAATAGAATTATTTATTAGTGACAGAGTAAATTTAAACATAAAGTAACTCGATGGTCATGACACTTATAAGATTATAATAATGCCTGTTTAAGAGCTGGGCACAGCGGCTCACACCTGTAATCCCAGCACTTTGGATGGCCGAGTTGTGCAGGGATCACCGGTGTCAGGAGTTGAAGATCAACCTGGCCAACATGGTGAAACCCCATATCTACTAAAAAAAAGTAAAATAAAAAAACAGCAACAAAAACAAAAATTAGCTGGGTGTGGTGTTGGGCACCTGTAATCCCAGCTAAGCAGAAGCCTGAGGCAGGAGAATCTCCAGAACCTGGGAGACGGATCTTGCATTGAGCTGAGATCACATCATTGTTCTCCAGCCTGGGCAACAAGACTGAAACTCTGTCTCAAAATACTACTACTAATAGTAATTGTAGTTATACTTGTTTAAGAGAAATGCTGTGGGTGAATTGTGAGACACTGGCTTTACAAGTTGCTGCAATATGCATATTAGAAATGCAGAAGATGTAGAGTGTTGCAGTTTATTCACTCAACTAATAGGAAGAAACTTTTGTTCAAATGAGTTCGGAAATAGAAATGGGGAACTATCATAAATCTCATAATTGTTATGATTTTTTAAAATATAGTCTGAAACTTTTGAGAAAAAATGACTTTCTACTATAAAAAGTCAGACATAAAGAGTTCCTTAATGAAATCTCAAAAGGCTCCTTGGGACTCAAATAAATAATTAAAATAGTTTTGGTAAGAGCTAACTCTAAGGGAATCAGAAACATATGGAATGGAGAAAAACTCCTTGAGGCCAAACTCATTAAAAGTTTTGCAAATGCAAAACATTTGAAAAACAGTGAATAAGCCAGCTGAATGTAAAGCAACTTTGATTTTTACTAGATTTAATTACCAAGCAAAATGAATCCACATTTGCTCCTTTATAACACCACCATTTACAAAACCTTTATAAAACCATACAAAATATCCATTAATTCATTCCAGAAACATTTACTATCTATTTTAAGGCATGATTGTTTAGACTTTAGATAGAGAATACGGAGTTAGACAAAATACCTGCCTTGTGGATTTTGCATTCTCAGAAAATAAGAAAATAGTATGATGTCAACAAAGGATTATATAGAATTTAATGCTAATGTGTGTATTGTTGTTCATATGGCTTAACCTATAGTCTGATATTGCACTGAAATCTTCAACGGAAGAAACAGTCAGGGGTGTGAGAAATCATACTGGCACCTGCAGTCTATCTGAGTATGACTTATGGTTTTCAACTAAATGGCTTTAAGTAACTGAATATAATTTTTCATTTATTTCTTTGTTAATATCTGTACATTCCTGCTTTTTTAATTCTTGCACTTCAGAAAGAAAATTATTTTTTTAATTTTGGGGACAAGGTCTCACTCCATCACCCAGACCGGAGTGCAGTGACACAACCTAGGCTTACTGTAACCTCCACCTTCAGGGACCAAGCAATCCTTCCTTTTCAGCCTCGCAAGTAGTTGGGACTATGGATGTGCACAAACTGGCCCAGTTATGTTTTGTTTTTTGTAGAGATGGGTTTTTGCCATGTTGCCCAGTCTGGTCTCAAACTCTTGGGCTCAAGGGATCCAACCACTTAGGTCTCCCAAAATGCTATGATTACAGGTGTGAACCACTGCACACAGCCAAAAATGAAGTTCTTTTAAATACTGAAAATTCGTCAGTGTTTCTGCTCCTGGCAAAGATTGAGCAGCATCATTTCCTGTAACTGAACTGGCTGAACTAAAGGTGAGCTGTGATGCAGAGAGAATAGCAACAAATAAGAAAGGAACTGAACAGCATTTTAGTTCCTCTTAGTCTGTGCCTCTGTTACATTGTTTTGTTTTGTAAGACACACACACTTAAACGCTCAAGGATAAGCATGAAATTTCATTTTAAAGGCAAATCTAAGCATTTTTAGGATTAGCACTTTTGTATGTCCTTGAAGTTCACTTAAAAGGGGTTGGAGCCGGGCACGGTGGCTCAAGCCTGTAATCCCAGCACTTTGGGAGGCCGAGGCAGGTGGATCACGAGGTCAAGAGGCCGAGACCACCCTGGTCAACATGGTGAAACCCCGTCTCTACTAAAAATACAAAAAATTAGCTGGGCATGGTGGCGCCTGCCTGTAATCCCAGCTAATCAGGAGGCTGAGGCAGGAGAATTGCCTAAACCCAGGAGGCGGAGGTTGCGGTGAGCCGAGATTGCGCCATTGCAATCCAGCCTGGGTAACAAGAGCGAAACTCCGTCTCAAAAAAAAAAAAAATGGGGGGGTTGGAAATATATTAACATACTAGTCATCATATGCAATTGATTGATTGCATGTGATGATTTTTTAAGTTGATAAAACAAGTATCAAACAAAATTGAATTCAATACATCTTTAATGACACTGTGTTACTACAATATGCCAGGTGCTATACAGAAAACACGAGAAACATAAGTAGTACACTCTTCTTTCCAGAAACAACAAAAGGATATACAGGAGGTAAAGCTAGAGAAATGGCACAAACAGAAGCTATTCTAGCCCTCCTTGCTTCCCTGACAGGTACCTTATTAATGTGCATCTTGAGGCACACGTCATAGTTAATGAAATTCAATGCTCATATCTCTATGAATATATACCAATTTTTCACAATGTGCAGACATTAGAAGGCACTGAATAAATTATTTTGAATATTAAAGACTGTATGTGAATAACTGTGTTAGTCTGTTTTCATATTGCTATAAAGCAGGCGTCCTCAAAACAATGGCCCGCGGGCTGCGTGCGGCCCCCTGAGGCCATTTATCCAGCCCCCCGCCGCACTTCAGGAAGGGCCACCTCTTTCACTGGTGGTCAGTGAGAGGAGCACAGTATGTGGCAGCCCTCCAATGGTCTGAGGAACAGTGAACTGGCCCCCTGTGTAAAAAGTCTGGGGATGCCTGCTATAAAGAATTGCCCAAGGCTGGGCATGGTGGCTCATGCCTATAATCTCAGCACTTCAGGAGGCCGAAGCATAAGAATGCTTGACAAAGGAGGCAGAGTTTGCAGTGATGACTCCAGTCTGGGTGACAGGGCTAGATTCTGTCTCAGGGTTGAAAAAAAACAGCCCCAAACTGAGTAATTTATAAAGAAAAGAGGTTTAATTGACTCACAGATCCACATGGATGGCTGGAGAGGCCTCAGGAAACTTACAGTCATGGCCGAAAGTGAAGTAAGCATATCTTACATGGTGGCAGGTGAGAAAGAGCATGTGAAGGAGGAACTGTCAAACACAAAAAACCATCCAATCTCATGAAAACTCACTCACTATCATGATAACAGCCTGGGGAAAAGCACACCTGTGATCCTATCACCTCCCAGCAGGTTCCTCCCTCTATACCTGAGGATTACAATTAGACATAAGATTTGGATGAGGACCAGAGCAAAACCATATAAATAACCAACACAACGTAGAATAATTAGGGGATGATTTACAGGAGAAAAATTAACAACCATGAGAAAAAGTAGACATTAAAAGAGAAAATAAAAAGATGAGTCAACCGCAGAGACAGTGCCCCCAAAATTAGTGGGGAAAATGAGTAAGATACAGTCACAGCTTAGTAAGGACTCTATTTTGATAGGAGTCATGGGTGAGAAAAAGAGTTAAGAGATGTTTGGGTTAAGTAAGCAGGGACAAATGAAAGATAACCTTGCTAGCCAATCTAAGGAACATTGACAATTTCTGGAAATAAATAGTGATGTCACTGAAGAACATGACTATGGAACATGAGAATAATAAGGTTTACACTTAATAAACAATGTTTATATTAGAAAGACTTAGAAACGGCATAATAGTTTTATATAAAGACTTAAGTGAAAATTACAATGGAAGTGAAAGAACATAAAATCAACAGTCCAAATTTAATAATCGCAGATTTTGGAATTGCGATTTTGGAATAATAAATGTTAAACAGGATGATTCAGAAGAGATTATGTTTTCAAGATGAGAGAATAGACATATCAGAAAGCAAAAGTATATGATGTAATCAAAGAAAATCCAGTATTCTGTTAGTAATGTAAGTAGCAGATCAGGAATCAGATGTTGACTTGAAGTCATTGGCACTGAATGTTGATAAACCCATCCTTCTAGATTTAGGCTCAGAGATGAAAATGATAACTTGGCAGATAATTAGATAAAATCCAGAGCACACTCAGAAAGTCTGAGGAGCTCTAGAAAATGCCCAAATTCAAAATAGATAATAAACACAGAAGGAAAGTCTTTCTGCTCCCGTCTTTATTGTTCATTCAGCCACAGTTTGAGTTAAAACAAGGGTTATTCTCAAGTTTTATTTATTCAACTAAGTATCCATTAGGTAACAACCATTTTCAGACACTAGCAGGCATGGAAAAAAAAGTAATGGAACATAATCCTAGTTTTTGAAAATTCCACAATATGTTGAAGAAACAGATGACAAGTGGATTAAATGGATAAATGATCTCATTAAACTTTGAGCCAGTGGTCTTTTCTGATTCAATAATTATAAGTGATTAATTTCCAGTGCAAAAATTATTTCTGTGATATAATGATTCTTCATATAGGGCCAGTAAACAAGTAAGTGTATATCTGTGTGTGAATGTGTGTACGTGTATGTGTACTGACAGAAAGGACTAGAGATGGAGTTTTCTGAGCAGCATCTGGTGAGGATGATCTCATCATTGGTAGTCTCTATGGTACTTCAGTCACTAGTTAGTTTAGACAGATAAGTAATAAAGAGTATGAGAAGTAGCTATTCCAGACCATGGAGTGCAGAATGCTACTTCAAGTGCTGGTCATGAGTTCAAGGTTTGACATAAAAGGGAAATCTGTTTCTATTGAGAACTCAAAGGAAAAAAATTTTATCATATATTTAAAGTAACATACAAAATCATAGCTTTCAGAAAAGAAAATGCTTACTTTTGGTGATAATTTACTCTCTATAGAGAATGATGATTATACATAAGCAGAGTTGCAAGAAGCATTCATTCAGTCATTCATCAGCTATTTACTGAATGGTAACTTCCAGGCATAGTTAAAATGAAAAATCAGAAAATATTTCTGATGACCAGACCTACGGAAAATGCATATCCAATAGACATCAGGGAAATTGTGCTTCTGAATAATAAACTGTCTTATGTCCGACCACATATCCTGGCAATGCCAATTTAAAAATTAGAAAGTAAACATTTATAGTCCTGTTTGAGTGACTGGAGGTTACCAAAGAAGCCGAGAACTAAGAGACCAAGATCCCACTTACAAATCTGTTTGTTTTTTTGAGAAGTAGAATAAGTGGTCTAAGTCTATACCTCGGTCACCCTCACCTCAGAAGTCATGCCGTCTAGGGGTCAGCAGACAAACCTAGAAGGACCAGGAAGATTTTTTCCTAGTAACATTGACTTGAAATCCAGTCTCTGAAAAAATTAAATGACACAATATTTTTATTTAATTTGTATAGACAAATAATATTACTTATTAATGATTCCAGTGGGAAATCTCCTCCTGAAAAAAAAAAATCTTCAGAATCTAACAGAATAAAATCTGAAAAAGAGTATTCCCTTAGGTATAATTGATAATATTATTAGTCCCTTGGTGAAAATAAATAAAAAATTTATAGCAAGATTCACTGTGGCATTATAGATCATTAAGGCAGTGGGCTAATGACTTTATTTGATCTCATTTAATTCCCATATCAATGACACAGTAAACAGCAGAGCTAATGTTTGAGCACAAGTAGTCTCATGTGAATGTCTGCTTTCTTTACTACCATACTATAGTATGTATCCCAGTTTACGAGGTTTTTTTTTTTTTTTTTACAAACAATTAGTTGTTATTCTTCATACACAGGAATTCAAGTGGGGCGTTTATTATAAACACATAGATACCTGGGCTGTGCAGACACTACCTACAGTGACAATGTTGTACCAGTATAAATAAAGTTGAATGTACATTATTTCAAAGAAAATGTTGTATCATAAAGGCTTTTTTATGCCAGTGTGGATAAACATTACACAAAGAGAAACTCGACAAAACCAAGGAAGAAAGATTCACTTACGGTACCTTAAAGAAAACTAAAACAGGTTCTGGTTGAATTAGTAGTTCTCTGTGTATGACTTGTATGGATCTGGTGGGAGCCTGGCTTTTACATTAGTGAATAACTAAAATATCTGCTTCGGGAGAAGATATAGTGTATCCAAAGTGCTAAGAAATCCTCTGGGCAAAGTAGCTGGTGCTGGCAGATGCCCCACTGTGTTAATTTGACTCAAAAAATATTTCTCTTCAGTAAAGATATAATGAATCTGCTTCCCAGTTTAAACCGATCATATCTTTTTAAATAAAATGTTTTAAACAAATGCATTTACTCCTATTTTGAGGAATGACAATGAAGTTATTATCAATAAACTGTTAAACAGCTATTCGCTAAATGGGCACCCATTTACTATCAAGGAAGGTGACATACTGCTCCCATATTACATTTAGATTTTGTTTTCCATTAAATTATCAGCTGTAGAATTGCAGCAAGAGATGATTCCTAAGTGCACATTTTATAGTCCATTTGTGAAGAGACAGACCAGCCCTACTGTAACATTGGTTACAATATTCTCATCATCTACGCAAGAGTGCTCATCTGGGACTGGAAAAAACAGAAATGCCTGCATTAGAAACAGCTCACTAATCTCCTTGCCAATCAGTGCTCTCATGATGTTAGGCTAGGATTATTTTTTAAAAGCTTTTCTTTTTTAATTTTGAAGAGTCCAATCAATATGATTGAAACATATCTTCAATGAAGTATCTGAAGGGTGAAGGAATAAAAAAAGAATCAGTTAAGTCTGAGGATTTATTTCTATCTGCAGTTTCTGGAAAAAAAATTTCGTTTACTTTCATCAGGAGGAGAATGACTGATAATACATTAACACACCAGAAAAGTTTACTCTGAAAATTATTTAAAATTGTAATTTCATTTTCTGTGGCTATTTATTCTATGATTATTAATAATTATTTTTCTGCTTTAATAATTGTACCTATTTGGAGTAAGATTATCTATCACTTCATGTGTCCAAACATGGTAAATGTTACCATTGTTTACACCCTTACACCTGGAAACATTTTTAGTAAGGTCATAGAAAGTAAGTTTTAATTCATAATGGAATAAGAGAATGTGTACATTTCTTAAAAATATGAACACACACAGACACTCACATGTGTGTCTGTGTGTCTGTGTGTGTGTGTGTGTGTGTGTGTGTGTATGTATCTCCTAGATTCTGTAAATAGAAGCTAAGACTTTTGACCTTTGGTGGAGAAACAAAAGAAGAGATTAGATGTTTTTCAACTCCAATTTGTCTTTAGGAGCTGTATTAGCTCAGAAAAACTGGTCTTAGAAACACCAAATTATGTGCTGCTGTCTCTGTGATTAATGGAAAAAAATAACTGGTGCAGGTCTGAAATATCCAAAGCATAAAATGACTAGGGGATTTAATTTCAAATTTTATTTTCAATATGAATGATTCTTTCCCATAGCCTTTCATAGACATGGAAGAATGAAAGAGTGTGACAGAATTTCTCAATTATTTCTTGAAAAGAGGAAAACACAGACAATATAACTTTTTGAACACTTCTAAGAGTCAGTCACAGACCTAAACTTTTTCACTATTATTTTCCTCTGAACTCATTCATTCATTCAAACGCATCCAAAAAGTCTACATGTGATAGGAACATGTAGGCACAGTGGACAGGACAGTGAACAGGTGGTGTTTTCAAAATCAAAACAGTGATAAAAGCCATCACCTGGCTTCTCTGTTCACCGAGCTCCTCCCTTCCCGTCAATTTTATCCACACTTCATAGCAAGAATGACATCATTATTTCCTCAATCTTCTCATTGCCTTTAATTGCCTCAACTCCAGAATCTCAATTTCAATCATATCACTCTTTGATGATCCTCCTCTAAAATTCCAGAGTACTTCATATAATATCAATACTCCAACCACTTTCAATGACATAAAGACCTCCCATGAAATGACTAACATCATTTCTACTGGGTCTTCGTTCTATTCTTTTTCTAGCTTAGAGTTCATGGTCTAGTTCTATAAATCCCACGTTTATGAATCTTGTATTAGGATCAAAGAAGAAAATTGATAGCATACTCAAGGCTTTATCTATAATGATTTGGTGGCATGGACAGTTAAGAGAACCAGCAATTCCAAGTTGCAACTCACACACACACACACACAAAAACCAACCAACTAGAAACACTGGAAAGTCACTACCCACCTGCAAATTCACAATGAGCTAGAATCTTGAAACAACTAGAGTTTTAGAAAAGAGGACATTCAAAAAAGCAGTAACCATAAAAAAGGTGACTACTTCCTCAACTCAATGTAAGCGGGGGGATTGGTGGATTAATGTTAGAGCTCTGTTTTCCCACCCTCTTACTTCCTGCTAATGGCTTCCACTGTCTAATTTCTATAGATGAGATAGGATAAAATAGCTACAGGGACACAATGGGTAGAGCTCAATCTACAGGGAGTAGCACATGGTAGAGAAGAGCAGAAAATACGTTTGAGAAGAGAAAACAAATGAATAACCATACACTCTCAACCCCCACTCTCTTCGCTTAACTAGCCTGACATGATCTCAATCCTGGTTAAATCCGACTATCTCCACATCTCCTGAATCCAAGAAGCTATAAATACTGGATTGGAAAAACAAACCAACAAAATATGCCCATTACTATTTTCACAGTCACTTAAAATCATGACCCAAACCTCCAGTGGATGTGTCACAAGAGGATGATAGTACTTTGTTTTCATACTGTATTTGTTTGCATATTCTCCCAGATGGCCAATTACAACTTCTTTTCTCATTTGAGTCCCCCCAAAATGCCGTTCAAATCAATAGCTGTTAGTGATGGCTTTGTTTCCAATCATCCTGAGACAAGAAATTTAATCAGAATAAAAATTTTTTATCTCACCACCACTATCTTCACCAACCTACTTGCTTTTCCAACCATTTTCTCCATTGTTTGTCCACTCTCCTTGAGAAAGTAGATGCATTTGCCTCCTAATTAGAAACTTCCCCATGTGCACTTGCATAAGATATCCTCTTAGCCACTCAGACATTTTCTCCTGAACTTTTCCCATACATGATTTTTAAAAAAGATTTTTTCCTTTCCATAGGTTCATTCACATAAATCATTGAAAACTTGTAATATATCACATCTTAAAAACAAACAATAGAATACCTGACCTCATAGTCTCCTTTAGCTATTTTTCATTTGTTTAAAAAACCTAATTAAAATACTCTTATCACCTGTTTGTCTCTACTATGACACTAAATCCATACTTCTTCAGTCCAGAACAAAATTCTATCACATCAAAATTAGAGATTAATATTGAGTTTACTATTACAATTTTTCTTACTTTAATAGAGTTTACTTCGCTTCTAGGGTGCCACACTTTCCTGGTTTGACTCCCTCTCAGTGGTCACTCCCTTTCAGACTTTGAAATCTAAATGACCTCTTTTCTTCTTATGTGCACTCATTTTTTAATGTAATTAAATTATTTATTGCTGTGGCCTTATGCACTGTATATTCACTAGTGACTTCATGTTGTTCTATCCAGAATGAATTCTCTCTCCTGCACTTTCATACACATCCAAGTCCTTACATACATGTCAAAAGTAACATGCTCAAAATTCAACTCTTGACATTTCTTCCAGAATGTGCCTCTCTCCACATTTTTGCCACAAGAGTAAGTGATAATAATATTCCAGGTGCGTGAGGAAACAGAGGAAAGATAAGCATGAAAGTAGAAATATGGAAGACATAAATAATATCTGAATTGAATATATAGAATACAAAAAGTAAAATGTCTCTGAACAAATAGCATAGAACACATTAACAGCAGATCATACAAGCAGAATTTCAAGTGGCTTTTTTATATTTGTAATATGGGACTAAAGTCAATGTGAGAGTAAAGGTGATGGGAAGGGAGGGAGAAAAAAAAATGGAGGAATTGGTCAAAATTTGACTAATTAATGAAGACTAAATGTTCACATATTAAACTGCATCAATGAATGTAAAGGAAGAAAAATATTAAGAAAACTACACCAAGACATGTGTAATTCAATTGCTTAAAGCCATGATGAAGAGAAAATCTTAAAAGCAGCTTAAAACCAGAAAATCCTAAAAAAGGAACAAAAATAAGTTTGACTGCAGACTTCTCACCAGGAATGAAGAAACTCAGAGAGCAGTCAAGAAACATATTTAAACTACAACTACTATGAATTCTATGTTGGCATAGAATTTTATATTGGGAAAATATCAAACATATGCAAAAATGAGAAATATTTCAGACAATAAAACTTTAGACAATTCATCACCAGCAGACCAACACTCAAAGAATTATTAAAGTAAGTCACTAGAAGAAAGTAAATGATATTTAAAAGAAATTTCGATCTACCTAACAGAAAAACAGCACCAGAAATTACTACCTTTCTAAAAATGTAAGATTTCTTTCTAATTGTTCAAATCTCCATAGAACATAATTCACTATTTTGTATGGTGACTACCATTAATAATACTGTATCTCATACTTGATATTTGCCCAGAGAGTCACCCTTAAATGGTCTCACCACACACACACACACAAACACACACACACATACAAGTAACCATGTGAGGTTATGAATGTATTAATTAGCTTGATCCTGATAATTTCACATTGTGTGCATATATACATACATCACATTGTAAACCTTAAATATAATTATTGTCAATTAATAAAGCTGAAAAATATAAAGGTATCAAACTTTATAATAAAAATAGTAATATATTTTCAGTTTTTTATGTAAGTATGAAAATTTCAAAAGTAGGGGAGATCTGATCTAACCCACCCACCTCTTGCCTTTAGCCTTCAAGTTTCTAATCTAGCTTTCAGAGACATTTAGTTTATGGTTTAAATAATAATAGACCCCCTACTCAATTGCACTCCAGCCTGAGCAACAAGCAAGACTCCAGCTCAAAAAAAAAATAATAATAATGTTAATAGACCTTCCTCAAACTCGATGGCCTTTGTAAAGCTAATGAGAGACCACCAGGATAGGGGAAGCAGAGGAGACTGAATTCTGCTAAGGTGTAGACATATGCAATTGTCAGTCATTATTTCAGATGTCCTGCAAATAACATCATGATTGTAGATTGGCCTTTAGAGATATTTTTTCAAGGTTTTGCATGTCTGACACCCATGGCTTCACCTGGACTCACAGTTCAAAGGCTCCTGTGGCCCCACCCAGAAACGGCTCATAGGAGGACTATTTTTCACACCCCTATGATTGCACTCCAATAAGTCAGCAGCATGTACCAATTTCCTAGCCACCCGTACCCCATTTCCCCAACTTGTTTTTAAAAACCCCTAACCTACCAGCCTTGGGTGAGATTGATTTGAGTAGTAACTCTTGTCTCCCACTTGGTATAGCCAGTCTTCTATTAAACACTTTCTTTACTACAAAAACAACAAAAGAAGAATATGAGGTAAAGAGCACTATACCAGGAGAGGAAAAATGGAAGTGTACCGTTGCAAGGTGCTTATACTTTCCATCAAGTTACATAATATCACTTGAAGGTAAACTGTGATAAGTTACAAATGCATACTATGAGCAGTAAGCAACCACTGAAGAAGAAAATGTAAATAACACAAAATCTCCAGTTATAGCTGAGACAATAAAGGAAACACAATTGAATAACATAGACTCGGTTAATGTTAAAAAGGCGATCCGTCTATTAAGTCTACTTTCAAAATACAAGATAATTTCATCTTCTTACTATCCCAACCACCTACTTTTGCCAACAGCATCACAGGAGATAGAGGGAGATTGGCCAGTTAATAGATTTTTCTCTTGTGTCAAATTCCTGTGCTCTTTATCAGTCTTCTCACATCCAAAATCCGTATTTCCAATCCCTAAACCAGAGTTGTTCTTGAGTTTTCTGTTGAGAAGTTGAAATAACTGCCTTTATAGACTAATGAGGACTTTTTATCTTGCCCAAATTTCATTTTTATGGGTCTGGAGAGTCATGCTCTATAAACCATAAATTCTCATTAGATGGGTTTTATTTAACCCTATGTATTATAACTTACTTTTCTACCAGACTCTGGGATAATATTACAAGACAAGAAAGAAAGTAAAAATATTTTACCCACAAAACATGTTTCTTTGTCACACTGAAATGGTTCTTCAGGCTGTCCTTTGTGGGAGAAAATTCTCTAGACTTTTTCCTCCCAACCCTTTCCAATTTTGAATAGATTGAGAGTCTAGTACTTTTTAAAGGGTCTGGAACATTTGTCATCTATTTTCTTAAGGAGCAGCCACTATGAGATTTCAAAAGAACCCTTGGTCTCCACAGTCTTTTATCTTAACCTGAACATTTTCTTTCTGCAGATTCCAGGTCTTTAGACAAACTCAACCAATTGTCAATCAGAAAATGTTTAAATTTACCTATAGCCTTGAAGCCCTCCTCTTGGAGTTGTCCTGCCTTTCTGAACCAAACCAGTGTATTTCTAAAATGTATTTAATTGATGCTGCATGCCTCCCTAAAATGTCTAAAACCAAGCTGCTTCCCAACCACTTTGAGCATATGTTTTCTGGACCTCCTGAGGGCTGTGTCATGGGCCATTGTCACTCACATTTGGATCAGAATAAATCTCTTATTTTACAGAGTTTGACTCTTGTTGACACTAATAAATACCACGTTATAGCATCATTTAATCATAAACTTTAAAAAAACAACTTGAAGGGTCATTCTTTTATTCTTTTATTTCAAGCTATTTTATTTTATTATTGATATAGTTTTCACTATTTTATCCTTGTTCTAAAAGAGAAAATATACTAAAAGCTATGCAACATAACTACCAGTCCACATTTGGTCTACAAAAAAAATACCCTTCACCTGACTTAGTTTACAAATAGTGGAGAGTAAAAAATATCATTTAAGATATGAAACTTGTTGATTCATTCCCAAACAAGTAGAATATACTACCATTAGTATCTTAAAAGCAGACATTTTCTGCCTTAAAATTGTCCTATAATACATGTTATTTGTCTAACAGAGAATTCATACTGCAACTTAGCTTTTATTTTTCTGGTTTCCATAGAGACAACAGGATTATTTAATATCCATAGTGGAAAAACATTTTTTAACATTTTCCTTTATTTCAGGACAAAAATTAATTTTCCTAATAATCATGAAAGGAAGGCATATGAAATATTGAAGGCATTACATATTTCAAAATAAATCTAGACATTGCTCCAGTCTTCTGCTTCTTTGCATTTTTTAATTTTTATTTTTTTAACATTTATTAAGCTTCAATTGTTTGATATGTTTTCATATTTGTATTGTTAGAGTAGATAATTAGTCAGACATGTGCAGAGTGGTAGACATGAGCAGAGCCCAGCAGGAATGTCAGGAGCCAATCAGGTAATGGTCAGATACTTGTCAAGCTACCGCTCTAAAATAATATTGGTTGCAGCTGGAACCAGGGAAAGGCCGTCTTCAAATTTTGCTACAGCCACAGTAATCAAAACAGCATAGCACTGGTACCAAAACAGGGATATAGACCAATGGAACAGAACAGAGGCCTTGGAAGTAATGCCACATATCTACAACCAAAGGTAGTCAAAAACTCCTGTAATTGGTGATCAGCAGCTTCCCAATAAGATCTCAAGAGCTGGACAAGTGAGCTCAAGCATTCACATTAATAGGCAAAATAGTAGCATTTAACTGGTATATGACCTTCTTCTAGGAACACTTAAGTGGTAAATGAAGAATGCTTCAAGTGAGCACGTGTACAACTTCAGTGAACACATTGTGCATGTGGCCTCTCCCACTGCACATACAGAATGCAAATGTATATATTAATTATACTTTAAGTTCTGGGGTACATATGCAGATCATGCAGGATTGTTACATAAGTATACACATGCCATGGTTGGTTGTTGCATCCATTCCCCCATCAACTACATTAGGTAATTCTCCTAATGTTATCCCTCCCCAACCTCGCCACTCCCTGCTATCCTTCCCCTAGTTCCACTACCCACCAACAGACCCCAGTGTGTGATGCTTCCCTCCCTGTGTCCATGTGTTCTCATTGTTCAACACCCACTTATGAGTGAGAACATGCAGTGTTTGGTTTTCTGTTCTTGTGTCAATTGCTGAGAATGATGTTTTCCAACTTCATCCACGTCCCTGCAAATGACGTTAACTCATCCTTTTTTATGGTTGTGTAGTATTCCATGGTGTGTATGCGCCACATTTTCTTAATCCAGTCTATCATTGATGGGCATTTGGGTTGGTTACAAGTATTTGCTATTGCAGTAAATCCCACAATGAACACACTTGTGTATGTGTCTTTCTAATAGAACAATTTATAATTGTTTGAGTGTATACCCAGTAATGAGATTACTGGGTTACATGGTATTTTTCTTTCTAGATCCTTGAGGAATTGCCACACTGTCTTCCACAATGGTTGAACTAATTTACACTCCCACCAAACAGTGTAAAAGCATTCCTATTTCTCCACATCCTTTCCAGCATCTGTTGTCTACAGATTAATGATCACCATTCTAACTGACACGAGATGGTATCTCAATGTGTTTTTGATTTGCATTTCTCTAATGACCAGTGATGATTAATATTTTTTCATATGTTTCTTGGCCACATAAATATCTTCTTTAGAAAAGCATCTGTTCATATCCTTTGCCCACTTTTTGATGGCTCTTTCCTTGTAAATTTGTTTTAGTTCTTTGTGGATTCTGGATATTAGCCCTTTGTCAGATAGGTAGCTTGTGAAAATTTTTTCCCATTCTGTTGGTTGCCAGCTCACTCTAATGATTGTTTTTTGTTTTTTGTTTTTTGTTTTTACTGTGCAGAAGCTCTTGAGTTTAATTAGATCTCATTCATCTATTTTGGGTTTTCTTGCCATTGCTTTTGGTGTTTTAGTCATGAAGTCCTTGCCTATGCCTATGTCCTGAATGGTATTGCCTAGGTTTTCTTCCAGGATTTTTATGGTGTTAGGTCTTACATTTAAGTCTTTAATCCATCTGGAGTTAATTTTTGTATAAGGTGTAAGGAAGGGGTCCAGTTTCAGCTTTCTGCATATGGCTGGCAGTTTTCCCAACACCATTTATTAAACAGGGAATTCCTTCCCCATTGTTTGTTTTTGTCAGGTTCGTCAAAGATCAGAGGGTTGTAGATGTGTGGCATTACTTCCAAGGCCTCTGTTCTGTTCCATTGGTCTATATCCCTGTTTTGGTACCAGTGCTATGCTGTTTTGATTACTGTGGCTGTAGCAAAATTTGAAGTCAGGTAGCATGATGCCTCCAGCTTTGTTCTTTCTGTTTAGGATTGTCTTAGCTATGCAGGGTCTTTTTCGGTTTCATATGAAGTTTAAGGTGGATTTTTCCAGTTTTGTGAAGAAGGTCAATGGCAGCAAATTTATAAAACTACAAGTCAAAGGTAAAACTGAGAACTGGAATCTCTCAAGTTGCTCCCTTGGCAACTTCCAAATGTACTTCACTTCCTTTCATTCCTGCTCTAAAACATTTTAATAAACTTTCTCCTGCTCTAAATTTTGCCTTGGTCTCTGACTCTGTCTTATGCACCTAGGTCAAATTCTTTCTTCTGAGGAGGCAAAAATTGAGGTTGCTACAGACAAGTATTCACCACTGCTAAAAATATACCTCAGTTTAAATATCTCTATTAAATTCAAAATATTTATGAGCCTGTTATTATTTTCTCTAAACACACCTCCAATTTTTCTAAGTTTCTGCAAGATAAGAAAGCAGAACTACTTAGAGGTCAAGTTATACAATTGCCACATCTTTTGTAGTATTTCATTTCAAAGATCTTTCATTTACATTTGTTGTAATTTATTTTCTCAATTCTTTCTTTAATTTGAAAACAATTAGCAATTAACAAAATGAAATTTTAATTTTAATATATAATACAAATTCAGTAACGTACTGCATGTACTTTAATAAACAAAAATATACATTGCAATTCACACTCATTTTTAAATTTAAAGTTGTATATGCAAATAGACATTTTAATGTAATTTGTAATTTAAATTTTCTATGACAATAAAACAACATATTTTATATTATTCGGAGATTAGCTTTTAAAATACAATTAACGTGGTAAAATCATGTTAATGAATGCTAACTCTTCTCCCATACACAATATAGAAATGACAAACTATAAATTTTCTGAAGAAAGAGGAATGACAATTCCAGTTTGTTAATTTAAGCAGCATGACATACAATTTTGTATTTTCTTTAATGCTTAAATCACAGTCACACTGGGACTCTTATAGTGTTGGAAAAATATTGAATGCCAAGTGCTTGACAAATTTATATAATTTATATCACATTTCAGGGCAGAAAATCAGAACTGCTGTCTTTGGTACAGACATTTTCTAATAAGCATACCATGTTTTCTTCTTTGGTCTGTTGATATGAAATAAAATATGATAAAAATTACAACCTCATAGATAAATTCTTGCTAACTGCTAATCCTCTCACCTTTAATAACTTGTAATACCTTTTTCCACATTATAAGCCTTGGGATAATCCACTTTGATTATAGTTAATCTGGCCATTTCATAATTTTCAATGAAGATCACTAACTAGGTACGAAAAGAGGATTTATTCTAAAAAGTTAGTAGATGGAGCATCAATCACAATGACAAATTAAAAAGGGACATCATTGGGATTAAATATTTTACTTATATATAGTGAACAAAGGAGAGTTTTCTACAATTTTGGATAAGAGGAATTAGATTGTCCTTTGAGAATCTTAGGCCAGCTTTGGAAGCATCAGCATCACATGGATGGGAGAGTGTGAGGGCCAGAAGGTAAGCAGTTAAGAGGTATATTGTCTATATAGAATTAAGAACTATAACAAAGTCCACCAAAGACAGTCTGCTTTTATTATTTTCATGTATTCATAATTCCAAACAATATTAGAAATAAAATTATCTGAAAAATCAAATATTTTTGACTCATATTCTAATGATTGTTATGATTACTGATGAACTTTAATAACACATATAGAGTTTTCAAGGTAGCACATTTTTATGGCTCATTCTTTAACATATATTGTATTCTACATAGAAGTTAATTTGGAAAACACTCAGTTATACTGTTGACTTCCAACACAGGCAGACTGCTAAAATCTACTCTAGACTCTGTAGATATTTCCAGTGCCTGTAGTGCTATATAATCCTTCTGTCTTTGACACAGTGGATTTGAAATAAGTAAAGATAGTATAATATACATATTATAAAAATTCTATAATTTTACCACTATCTTGAGAAATGGGGCCAGTTCTGGTAATTTATATACAATTCATTTTGTTTTACGGTGCCTCCAAATGAGAGTGCTGCTGTGAAAGGTATATATGCCCACTATTCTTTTCTTTCCAATGACAAGAAGGTCATATTTGGCATCATAATGCATGCTGCTCAATGTTATCTAAACACAAATACATCTGATTATTTAATAAACTAGCATAATCTCATCTAGAAATTTTTTAAAAATTGGCTAGGAAAGATTTAGGCCATCTCATTATCTCTAAATAATGTATCCCCCTATTTACATCTACAACTCCAGGAGATAATGAAGAAAAATATTAATATCAAAAAAAAAATAGCCCATGAAGACTTTCATTTGGTGAAAAACTTGCAGATATTTGAGTATAACTAATTAATATAGCTCTTATGGAATTTTTTTATTTCACTTGCCTTAGATCAAAAACAATTTTATTCACCAATGTTATTTGTGTCACTCATATATCTGACACTCATTGCTTTATGTTTAAAAAAATAAAAAACTCCCAGTTTTTGAGTAAAGTTTTCTATTTTTAAGAAGGTTATATTAACACTCACCCCTTTAGAAAGAGTTTAAATAAAAATCCAAGTAAACCTATAGCTGGTAGATGCTGGCCTCATTGCATGTTGCAGCAAATGTCTCTTCTCAAACAGCTTACAAAGGCTTAACAATAGTTGCCTTTCTTCTCTCAACTTTACAACACTCCATAAACCTGCCATACCATTGTACAAGGCTGAAAAAGCCTGAAGTTGAACACAATGTGGAAACCATAGAAGAAACAAAAAGTAATATACAATTACTGAGAGATTTATGGACATGTTTAATATAAGACAGTGAATCTCCACAGAAAGAACAAAACAGTATTATGAAGCAGGCATTATAGTTTCAATGTGAAAAACTGTTTTAATAGCAGTTAAGAAGACGTGGACAAAAGCAGCAGTTTGGTCCAGCATGGGTGAAGCCCTGTGTACATTATGCAGGGTTCCTCTCTTTCATGAGAGAATAATATATTTGTCAGCCAGTTTGCCTCGAGATATTAGAAGACATAAAACAAGTCACAGTGGTATATTTTCTTTTATGATTTTTAGAAAATTGTACAACCATTGAAACAAAAAGATCATTGGGTAAAAATCCATCCTGTTTAGACCAGTTGTTATCTACCCCTTGAAACTGCAAGATGTGAATATTGAAACTTGTTTCAGTTACGGTTCTCCGGACACATTCAGTCATCAATGAAATAGTGTTGATGCAAAACTGAACATTTAAAAAAATTATAACATGATAGTAATGTTGTCATCTGTTCTTGTTAAAACATATTTGATACAGTGATTTTATTAATTCATGTCAGAATGTTACAGGTAGTTAAATAGGCATAAGCCTGGCAGGAGGGAGCTCGCCTCTTACACACTAGAAATGTAGGCTGATGATTCTGCAATTATTGCATTGCCAGTCCAAAAATTATAATTCAGCAGCCAGGGAGAGGCAATCTCTTGGTAGTCCACACCTGTTCACATTAAAAGTGTTACTTGAATGCAGGCCCTAGGGAGAAACAGCTTCCTGGGCATGCATATTAAGAGACAAAAATGGCAGAGTATGATCTTCTGGGTACATTTCACCAGAGAAAGTAAGAAAGCCTCAGATGGATATGTGTTTAACCCTAAACACATTGCGTGTTCTTATTTCCCAAGGGCAAGGGAGGGCTCTGTGCATGTGGGCAAGCCATTCTAAAGAAGAATCATGGGAAAGAGGTGAGCTTATAAAAGTCCTAGGATCATGGTTAAACAAGGCAGTGGAACTTCTCTCTTTAACCTTGACATGCCTGCTTGGGTCTCTTTCAAGTTCACCTTCCTTGCTTTCCTATTCTAAGGTCTTTTCAAAATCATCTTCCATTCCTGCTCTGGAACTTGCCTCAGTTCCTTTTACTGCTTTATACCCCTCAGTTAAGTTCATTCTTCTGAGGAGGCAAGGACTGAAGTTGGGAGTAAGTATGGGCTATAAACCACACAGAACATATTAATAAAACAGAGATACGGAGACATAACGTCATAGATCTTTTAACAGAAAACAGAAGAGACAAACAATAGAATAAGATTTAACATATGTTGAAGTGGATTACAAAAAAAAAAAAAGTTGGGACAACCGGATAGCAGCAAGGTAGTTCTTTAAATAAATAAATCAGAAAAATAATCTCCCATATTGGTTAAATCCATAAGTATTTAGCTATTGGAAACAGAGTATTATTATTCAGCATGCACGAGAACAAATAGAAGTATCATATAAAAATTTGCAGGAAACCAGAACAAACACTGTAAAGAAAAGTAAGATGACGTATAAATATATCTCAACTAGACTCTCACCAGACTTCTAATAAGCAATAGCAGACACCTGAAGATAAATTATTTTTTAGTGCTGAGGGAAAATGGTAATGAATGTAGAATTCTATATCTAACTTATCTGTCAATCAATAAAGCAAAGTAAAATATTTTAAACAAAGGTTAAGAGAGTTTATTTCAATCGGTCTTTCACTAAAACAATTTCAAAAGATGTACTTTGGAAATTAAAGCCAAAGAAAGTGAAATACTGAGCTAGGAAAGGGGTATTTAAGTATTTAACCATAAATACATGCTTATTGAAAAAGAAAAAAGAGACTTAAGTTTAAAAGAGATTACAAATGTAATGGAATAAAAGCTCTAGGAAACATTATTATGAAAAGAAGGATAAAGAGATTGGAGTTAAAATACTTTAATAACCTTGTATTTTACAGCTGTAAGTAAGTGATACTAAGCTTAGAAATTTGCTATGTCAAATATGGATAATAAAAACTTTAAAGATAACTACTAGAAGCACAAAAGTAGAATGTACAACTGACATCAACACAGAGAAATGATGTATTAGAAAATTTAATTAATGTAGCTTAAATCAGTAAATAACAACAGAACAAGCAAAAGGAAGCAAAAATAAAGCATGGCAAACAAGGTGAAATATGTTTGATCAAGAAACATTTCACTAGAAGAGTGTCCCAAAGATTACAGTGTAGAATATGCTTTAATTATTTAATCAACAGACATTAAGATATTTTTAGATATTTTAATAATGTGTTTTTTTAGCAAGAAAAGTTTGGTTGACATGTTTGCTATAAAACAGATTGAATTACAGAAAAAAAAACTGAAGAAATCTTTGAAGTCCAATTTCATGTTATTATGGAGAGTTCTTATTAATGGCTTGTTGACCGCTAATCCCTTTTATTTTACCTTAGTTATGAACATTTGTAAATGTTTTGTTGACTAGATTATATCAATTAAGATAATGAGAAGTTCAGTTATTTGCAAAGAACAGAAAGGTGAATTGAGTCTCAAATCCAGTTTCTTTAAATAAAAAGGCATTTTTAAATGGAAAAACATTAAGATATATGTAGGCAAATAATATTATATAATTCACTTCCAGGTTCAACTGCAACATGCAATGGGCTTGGCAAACATTAGTTCTGCTATGATCTATATGTTTGTGCCCTCCTTCACAAAAAAGTATTAAGTGTCTGATAGGGGTACATTTTATGGCTTATCGACTCATAATATAGACTCGAAAGTGGCACCTACATTTTGTGTCCTCACATGGAGAGAAACCCCGTCTCAATAAAAACAAAAATTAGCTGGGCATGGTGGCAAGAGCCTGTGATCCCAGCTACTTGGGAGGCTGAGGCAGGAGAATTACTTGAATTGCAGAGGCAGAGTTTGCAGTCTGGCCGGGACAACAAGAGGAAAACTCTGTCTCAGAAAAAAGAAAAAAAAAAAAAAAGGAGAGGTGAATAGGTGAAGCACAGGGGATTTTTAAATGCAGTTAAAATATTTTGTATGATGAGGTTGGTGGTGAATACATGCTGCTATGCATTTTTCAAAATACATAGAACTTTACAGCGTAAATAGTGACCTTAATGTATGCTATATCAAGGAGAAATCATTTAGGAGGTCAGATGACTCCAGGATGAAAAGCAGAATATGGTAAAAACAATACAACTGTACTATAAATATAAGAAGCAATCATGCTGAATGGGGTGAATGAAAAAATACTGATCTAGCTATAAACTATGGAAATGAGTGTAATCTGGAAGACCACAGGCTAAAGAAAGTAGATGCAAGCACGACAATCAAGTTCATGAAATTTTCCCCATGAGGACATGAGTCAATAAATCTTAAATTACTAGACATGTATAGTGGATTTGAACAATTAAATAAATGGATAATGGATGGTGGAAGCCAGATTTCTCATTGTGTGAGTAAGAAGTTGTAGAGAAACAGGAGGAGCAGACTGGGATGATTCGTGTGGTAATGAATTGTCATTGGAGATTTCAGTATAAGCTCATGATTAGCTTACAGAGACAGACAGTTATATGTTACTATGCTTTTAATATTATTGTTTCCTCAAATTTCATATGTTGGAATCTAATCAACAATGTGATATAATTAGGAGGAAAGACATTTGGAGAGGTAATTAAGTCATGGGGGCAGGGCTATTATAAAGGGCATTTGTGCCCTTATAAAACACACAGACACACACACACACACACACACACACACACACGGAGCTCATTTACCCCAACCACCATATATGAACCAGGAAACAAGCCTTCACCAGAAAACAAATCTTCCTGTTCTTTGATCTTGGATTCCCAACATTCAGAACTGTGAGGAATAAATGTCTGCTGTTTTTAAGCCACCCAGTAAATGTTTTGTTTTGTTTTGTTTTTGTGGGTTTTTTTTTTTTTTTTTTTTTTTTTTTTTTTTTTTGCCACAGCAGCCTAAACAGACTAAGACATATGTAGAAATATTTATAGATATAGGCCATATAAGAAGGCCTAGAAACAATAAGACACCTATAGCAATCAGCACACCTAGCACCCAAATATTGGTTTGTAATATTATTTTCCAATAAAAGGGCCCAGGAATCCTTGGATAAATGATGCTTCTAAAGTTGGGCCATGATATATGCCAGGTGATTCCAGAGCTTCTTTAGTGACAAAGGGTAAGGACGTGCTAACACAAACCAACACACACATAATGATGGGCTATGTTAAAAGTGCTCAGAAGCCAATTGAAAGTGCTCCCAATTTCCATTTGAACAAAAAAATAAGTTAGTATTATAACTAAAAGTCTAAAAATTACATGAGTCTGTCTGCTTATAAAAATACATGACTGGGCCGGGCGCGGTGGCTCAAGCCTGTAATCCCAGCACTTTGGGAGGCCGAGGCAGGTGGATCACAAGGTCGAGAGATCGAGACCAACCTGGTCAACATGGTGAAACCCCGTCTCTACTAAAAATACAAAAAATTAGCTGGGCATGGTGGCGCGTGCCTGTAATCCCAGCTACTCAGGAGGCTGAGGCAGGAGAATTGCCTGAACCCAGGAGGCGGAGGTTGCAGTGAGCCGAGATCGCGCCATTGCACTCCAGCCTGGGTAACAAGAGCGAAACTCCGTCTCAAAAAAAAAAAAAAAAAAATGACTGAATAAATAAATGAGGTCAAAACTACATCTCTTGTGCAACAGAATGTCAAGTAATTTGTGTAGATAATTTGCCTTTAAGGAATAGGAGCATAACTCTTTATTTCTTAATGTTAGAGTTCATGTGTGAGCACAACTCCTCATTCTTTCATGTCATTATTTAGAGACTTCCATAAGTACTCCTCAAAACTCTCCGAGTCATCAAAAACAGAGAAACTGTCATAGCTAAGAGGCGCCTAAGGACATGAGAACTGTTATCCAGCATGTTATTCTGGAACAGGAAAAAAAGGTATTTGTTAAAAACTAAAGAAATTTGAAGGATGTATGGATATTAGTTAATAAAGTGTGTCAATATCTCATCATTAATTCTGACATATATATCATAATATAAGATGTTAATGATAGCAGAATCCTGGTGTGGGTCTCATAGGCAGAGTAACATTTTCCCACAAAGATGTCCAGGTCCTAATCTCCAGAACCTGTGGATGTGTTACTTTAAAGACCCCAAGATAAGCCGATATTGGATTATCTGTGTGGGCCCAATCTAATCACACAAATCTTGAGAAGCAAAGAACTTATCCTGATAGTGAGGAGACAGGTGAGACAACAGAATAGAGGAATAATTTGAAGCATGAAAGCAACTCCATGGGCCAACAGTGGCTTTGAACATGGAGAGGGACTGTGAACTATGGAATGTGGGTGTCCAATAGAAGGTGGAAATCAAGTCTCTCCTGGAACTTTCAGAAACACAGCCCCATGGATAACTTGATTTTAGTCCTGTGAGACCCTTCGACCCATGTTTTACTTCTTACTTACAGAACTGTAATGATTAAATGGAGGGTATTTTTGTGTGTGTGTGTGTGTGTGTGTGTGTGTGTGTGATGCTACATTCGTGGTAATTTGTTACAGTGATAATAATAATAAAAGAAATAAAAGGCTATATGGGAACTCTGTGATATCTACACATTTTTTTCTGTGAATCTATTTTAAAATAAGAAGCTTACTTAAATATAATGTCAGTTAATGTTTTGAAGCTAAATGAAGAATAAACTTGAGAAGGAAGAATATATTATTTGCATATAATGTATCTGTGAGAAGACAGAGTAAATAAAGTGATTTAACTGAAGTGCTATAAAACATAAAACTTCAGTGGTCCAGTAACTCATCCCCCTAAATTCTTTTATCATATTGCCAACTTTATGTCCAAGAAATGCCCTATTACAAATGGTAATCTAGTGTACTTCCAGCTTGAGTGGCACAATATTTTCCAACATTCTGTTTTACTTTTTCTAAAATAGCTGAATGCCCATTCTCTGAGTTTGGAGAAGTCCAGACATTTCACTTATCACCAAGGGCCTTCAGGAGAGGACTGTTTTCAGATTTATCTCCTGCTACAGCCCCTACCTGGACTGTCCTTCCACAACCTTCATCAGTCGCCCTTTTCCAGCTTCCTTCATATTTTTGTTCCCTCAATATTCCATGTTGGACAAAACTCTTCCTCATTTCAACCACAGCAAAGTTAGCATCATTTTGTTCTTTTTTTTTTGACCATGCAGTAGAAAGCAACTTTAATTTCAGTGTGCCTGGCAATTGTCACCTATGCTCTGTCATAGATGCCTTAGAAGCCAGCTTGGTATTCTCAGTCCACAACAATCAGATTATAAGATCTTCACCTTACATTTGTGCTGCATCTTTCTCCCTTTACTGCAGAGATGATTACAAAATCTCAAAGTTCTTCTTTCCACGTTAGTCAGAGGAATTTACTTATCCTCTTGTTTTTCCTTCATTTCAGAAGATTCCAAAAACGGAATGGTGTTCACTTTTTACAGTCAAGGTTGTTTACAAAATGAAGACATCTATTGTAACGTGGATTGAACTGTTGCAATAGTTTGCTTAAAAATCAGATACATATAAATATAATGGCTACAAATATAAAAATAGCTCACTCATTCCTAAAATATTTTCCCCAGGTAACTAACATTACTATTTAGTATCTGTGTACATTAGATGTCAAACTATGTATAGTTATTGTTTCTGTGTTAGACCAACTTCTTTGATTTTTATTAGAAAACTAACCTTGTCTAATTTAAGCAAAAACAACATTTGTTGAAATTGTAGTGGAGAAATTCAAAGAATGAAAATGAGATTATCAATAGTCCTTAGAATACAGGCAAGTCTTGAGGCAAAAGTTAGACAAGATTGGAGAGAAAATATGCAAAGGAATGAACAAAGTCCCTCCGTAAATATGTAAATTCCCTCCACAAATATGGGACTATGTGAAAAGTCCAAACCTACATTTGATTGGTGTACTTGAAAGTGACAGGGAGAATGGAACCAAGTTGGAAAACACACTTTAGGATATTATCAAGGAGAACTTCCCCAACCTAGCAAGACAGGCCAACATTCAAATTCAGGAAATACAAAAAACACCAAAAAGATACTCCTTGAGAAGAGCAACCCCAAGACACCTAATCATCAGAAAATTAAGGTTGAAATGAAGGAAAAAATGTTAAGCGCAGCCAGAGAGAAAGATCAGGTTATCCACAAAGGGAAGCCTATGAGACTAACAGCAGATCTCTCTGCAAAAACCCTACAGGCCAGAAGAGAGTGGTGGACAATATTCAACATTCTTAAAGAAAAAGAATTTTCAACTCAGAATTTCATATCCAGCCAAACTAAGCTTCATAAGCAAAGAATAAATAAAATCCTTTACAGACAAGCAAATGGTAAGGGATTTTGTCACCACCAGGCCTGCCTTACAAGAGCTCCCGAAGGAAGCACTAAATATGGAAAAGAGAAATAGATACCAACCACTGCAAAAACATACCAAAATGTAAAGGCTTCAACACTATGAAGAAACCGAATCAACTAATGGGCAAAATAACCAGCTAGCATAATTATGACCGATCAGATTAACACATAACAACATGAACCTTAAATGTCAATGGGCTAAATGCCCCAATTAAAAGACCAGACTGGCAAATTGGATAAAAAGTCAAGAACCATCAGTGTACTGTATTGAGGAGACCCATCTCATGTGCAGAGACACACATAGGCTCAAAATAAAGGGATGGAGAAATATTTACCAAGCAAATGGAAAGAAAAAAAAAAAAAAGCAGGGTTTGCAAACCTAGTCTCTGATAAAAGTCTTTAAACCAACAAAGATCAAAAAAGACAAAGAAGGGCATTGCATAATGGTAAAGGGATCAATGTAACAAGAAGAGCTAACTATCCTTAATATATATGCACCCAGTGCAGGAGCACCCAGGTTCATAAAGCAAGTTTTTAGAGACCTACAAAGATACTTAGACTCTCATGCAATAATAGCTGGACACTTTAACACCCCACTGTCAATATTAGACAGATCAATAAGAGAGAAAATTAACAAGGATATTCATGACTTGAACTCAGCTCTAGACCAAGTGGACCTAATACACATCTACAGAACTTTCCACCACAAATAAACAGAATACACATTGTTCTCAGCATCACATAGCAGTTATTATAAAATTGACCACATAATTGGAAATAAAACACTCATTAGCAAACACCAGAGAACAGAAATCATAACATACAGTCTCTCAGACCACAGTGCAATCAAATTAGAACTCAGGATTAAGAAACTCATTCAGAACTGCACAACTACGTGGAAACTGAACAACCTGCTCTTGTATGACTACTGGTACATAACAAAATGAAGTAAGAAATAAATAAATTTTTTTGAAACCAATGAGAACAAAGACACAACATGCCAGAATCTCTGGGACACAGCTAAGGCAGTGTTTAGAGGGAAATTTATAGCACTAAATGCCCATAGGAGAAAGTGGGAAAGATTTAAAATTGACACCCTAACATCACAATGAAAAGAACTAGAGAAGCAAGAGCAAACAAATTCAAAAGCTAGCAAAAGACACAAAATAAAGATCAGAGCAGAACTGAAACAGATAGAGATGTGAAAAAACCTTCAAAAAAATCAATCAAGCCAGGAGCTGGTTTTTGAAAAAAATAACAAAATACATAGACTGCTAGCCAGATTAATAAAGAAGAAAAGCGAGAAGAATCAAATAGACATAATAAAAAAATGATAAAGAAAATATAACCACTGATCCCACAGAAATACAAACTACCATGATAAACAACTCTATGAAAATAAACTAGAAAATCTAGAAGAAATGGATAAATTCCTGAACATTTACACCTTCCGAACACTAAACCAGGAAGAAGTGAAATTCCTGAATAGATCAATAAAAAGTTCTAAAATTGAGGCAGTTATTAATAGCCTACCAACCACAAAAATCCCAGGACCAGAAGGATTTACAGCCAAATTCTACCAGAGGTACAAAGAGGAGCTGGTACCATTCTTTCTGAAACTATTCCAAATAATATAAAGAGAAGGGCTCCTACTTAACTCTTTTTATAAGGCCAGCATTATCCTGATAACAAAACCTGGCAGAGACACAACAACAACAACAAAATTTTAGGCCAATATCCCTGATGAACATCCATGTGAAAATCCTCAATAAAATACAGTTAAACTTAACACAGTAGCACATTAAAAAGCCTATCCACTACGGTCAAGTTGGCTTTATCCCTGGGATGCAAGGCTGCTTCAACATATGCAAATCAATATATGTAATCAATCACATGAACAGAACTAATGACAAAAATCACGATTACTTCAATAGATGCAGAGAAGGCCTTCAATAAAATTCAGCATCCCTTTATGCAACAAACACTCAATAAATGAGGTATTGATGGAATCTATCTCAAAATAATAAGACCTATTTATGACAAACCCAAAGCCAATATCATACTAAGTGGGAAAAAGCTGGAAGCATTCCCTTTGAAAACTGACAAAAGACAAGGATATCCTCACTCACCACTCTGTTCAACTTAGTATTGGAAGTTCTGGCCAGGCCAGTCAGGCAAGAATAGATATAAAGAATAAAGAATATTCAAATAGAAAGAAAGAAAGTCAAATTTTCCCTGTTTGCAGATGACATGATTGTATATTTAGAAAACCCCATTGTCTCAGCCCCAAAACTCCTTAAGCTAATAAGCAACTTCAGCTAAGTCTCAGGATACAAAATTAATGTGCAAAAATCAAAAGCATTCCTATAAACAAATAATAGAAAAGCAGAGCCAAATCATAAGTGAACTCCCATTCACAATTGTGACAAAGAAAATAAAATACCCAGGAATATAACTTACAGGGGATGTGAAGGACCTCTTCATGGAGAACTACAAACCACTGCTCAAGAAAATAAGAGAGAACACAAACAAATGAAAAAGCATTCCATGCCCGTAGATAGGAAGATCAATATTGTGAAAATGGCCATACTCCCCAAAGTAATGTATATATTCAATGCTATTCCCATTAATCTACCATTGACTTTCTTCAGAGTTAGAAAAAACTACTTTAAATTTCATATGGAACCAAAAAAGAGCCTGGATAGCCATGATGGTCAACAGCATGGTACTGGTAGCAAAACAGATATCTAGACCAATGGAACAGGACAAACTCCTTGAAAATAACACCATGCATCTACAACAATCTCATCTTAGACAAACCTGACAAAAATATGCAATGGGGAAAGTAGTCCCTATTTAGTAAAAGGCATTGGGAAAACTGGCTAACTATATGCAGGAAACTGAAACTGGACCCCTTCCTTACACTTTATACAAAACTTGAGTTGGATTAAAGACTTAAACATAAAACCTAAAACCATAAAAGCCCTAGAAGAAAACCTTGACAATTCCATTCAGGTCATAAGCATGGGTAAAGACTTCATGACTGAAACACGGAAAGCAATTGCAACAAAAGCCAAAATTGACAAATGGGATCTAATTAAAGAGCTTCTGCACAGCAAAAGAAGCTATCATCAGAGTGAACAGGCAACCTACAGAATGGGAGAACATTTTTTGCAATCTGCTCATCTGACAAAGGGCTAATATCCAGAATCTACAAAGATCTTAAACAAATTTACAAGAAAAAAAACCAACAACCCTTCAAAAAGTGGGTGAAGGATATGAACAGACATTTCTCAAAAGAAGACATTTATGCAGCCAACAAACATATGAAAAAAATTTCATCATCAGTGGTCATTAGAGAAATGCAAATTAAAATCACATTGAGATACCATCTCACACCAGCTGGAATAGCAATTATTAAAAATTCAGGAAACAACAGACGCTGGAGAGGATGTGGAGAAATAGGAACACTTTTACTCTGTTGGTGGGTGTGTAAATTAATTCAACCGTTGTGGAAGACAGTGTGATGATTCGTCAAGCATCCATAACTAATGGAACAGGACAAACACCTTGAAAATAACACCACCCATCTAACTCAGCAATTAATTAATTAAATTAATACTATTTAACCCATCAATCCTATTATTTGGTATATAAAAGGATGCTAAATCATTCTACTATAAAGACACATGCACACATATGTTTATTGCAGCACTATTCACAATAGCATAAAGTTGGAACCAACCCAAATACTCATCAATGATAGACTGGATAAAGAAAATATAGCACATATATACCTTGGAATTCTATGCAACCATACAATTGAATGAGTTTATGTCCTTTATGTGGACATGAATGCAGCTGGAAACCATCATTCTCAGCAAACTAACACAGCAACAAAAAACCAAACACCACGTTCTCACTCAAAAGTGGGAGTTAAACAATGAGAACACGTGGACACAGGGAGAGGAACATCACACACCAGGGCCTGTCAGGAATTGGGGGTCAAGTGTAGGAATAGCATTAGGAGAAATACATAATGTAGATGATTGGTTGATGAGTGCAGCAAATCACCATGGGATATGTATACCTGTGTAACAAACCTGTACATTCTGCACATGTATCCCAGAACTTAAAGATAATAAAAATAGATAGATAGATCAATAGATACATAGAAAGATAGATACACACACACACACATAAAGAGAGAGAGAGAGAGAGAGAGAGAGGCATCTGAGAAGATCAAACTGTTACCAATAACTTAATTTCATATTGAAATGAAGTTCAAGGATATTTATAGCAATATAAAATAACAGCACTGATGAAATAAGATTCACAAAGTCTGGCACACAATCAAAATTTAAAAGGCTTGCAAAATGGGCATAGAAATATGTCTTATAATGGCATGGAAATAATCAATAGAAAGCAACAGAACAGATATTAGAATTAGCATACAAGATATTAAGAACATTTTTATAAACTGTATCCCATGTGTTCAAATTTTTAGTAAAGAAATGAAAAACACAAAATATATTGAAGTTAAACTCACAGAGAGGAGAACTACAATGCAAATGCTGAGACACACACTGGATGGAATCAATAGCAGATCAGATATTGCATTGAAAAGATGAAGGACTTTGATAGCATAGCAATTAATATTATTGAAAATAAAATATGGAACAAAAGAGACTTAAAAGAAATAAGCACAGAATCAGCAAGCCGATAAGCACCTTTAGGCAGCCTAACCACATGCAATTGAATCACCAAGGAAAGAGGAGAGGAGGGAACACAGAAAAATGATGTGAAGAAATAGTGTTTGATTATCTTCCAAGTGGATAATAATTATAAATCTATACATCTAAAACGGTCAATAAATTCCAAGGAGAGGAAATGAAACAAATTAACTACACTAAGGTACGTCACAATTTGCTCAAAACCAGCGTTGGTAGGATCTCTTAGAAAGTGCTAGAGACAAAAAAATGTCATATAAAAAGAAATGAAGATAGCAGCATATTTGTTGTGAAAAGCAATGTGAGAAGATGGTGAAGTAACATTTAATGCACTATAAAATATACAGTCAACCTAGAACTATGCATTCATTTAAATCATATTTCCAAAATTAAAGAGAAGTAAAGACTTTTGCACATGTGCAAAACCTAAAAATAATCAAAGGAAGTACCTCAGGTTACAAGAAAAATTACTTCAGATGGAAATGTGGATCTTCATGTAGAACAGACAAGTATTGGAAATAATAACTATATGGTTAAGTATATAGTGTTCTTATTATGTACATCTCTTTAAAGCATGATTGACTATTTAAACAATAAAGAACAATATACAGTGTTTTAATAACTTACGTAAAAATAACGTGTGATACAATAGCACACATTTAAGAGGGATGAAATTGATCTATACTCTTGAAATGTTCTTACACAGTGAGTACCTATTTTTACCTCATACAGTCTTTATGATGATCATCTCAGAAGTGTCTTCTAAATGATTATTCTCTCTATAAAATTTAGAGGGGAGTAATGAACAATATATATTTTAAAATTTCTTCCAAGGTGCAAGTAAACACCAGAATTTAGAGCAAAAATTCTATGCTTCTTGAAAGATGTAGAATTTTAACCAAGCTCTGATGAATGTTTATGATCTTAGTGTTCCTGTGTGGAGGGAAATAGATAAAATATATGCTTATAATTCCAAACATAAAAATTGCTATCACTTATTAGTATACCTTATATGCCAACCACTGTTGCCACTTTTAAGGTTAACTTTATTTAAATCATCAAGCAACAGTTATATATAAACATAATTATCCATTTTTTACAGATAATAAAACTTACACTTAAAGTGTTTAGAAACTATCAAAGGCAACACAGTTATTAAATGGCTAAGCTAAGAATCTACCCTAATATATGTGATGCAAGCCCTGTGCTCTTCATTTCTCACAGTGATGCTTTTGAGATGACCAAGAACTTCGGAGGTAGAAATGTATACAGCATGCTTAGAAAGCAGTTAGTAGATCAGCCTTAGAAAAGTAAAGGCTTGCATGGTCAGGAGATAGGAAGTAAAAAAGGTAAAAACACTAAACAAAAGAATTATAATAGAGGTAACAAGGAGGAGGGAAAATAATTACAAGAATGCATTTCACTAGATCTATGAGAGAAGAAAGCATCAATAAAGAAGATCTTGTCAGAATCAAGGTTTCCAGAGCTGCTCAAGAGAACAGAAATATGCTCTTCCACCTAACAACAGGAAATCAATAAACTATTGCTAGGTACTAAGACTAATTCTTAGTTCCTAGGTAAGATTTATGAAGCTAGTGAGGAGGAAAGATAAGAGACAAAAATAAAAAAGAGAAAGAAAGAAAGAGCTAGAGAGAGAGAAAGTCTGCAAGGGAAATGGCTGCAGGGATTCTAAATTTCATTAAAATAGACAAAAAAACAGAAGTTGGATGACTGCCTAAAAAGGCAGAGTGTTCAAATAAATTTCTTTTTGCTCCTTAGGAAGAAACAACATGTTGATAGATATAGGGCAAAAAACTACTAATAAAATTAAGAATGAACATGCTATAACAAAGTGGGGTAGTTGAGGTATGAGAGCTCCAGAAAAATGGAAAGAAATGAGTTCATGATCGGTGGTTGAAATTTTAGTTTTGAAAATCATAATTATATGTCTGCCTCTGCTGTCTGCCTCTATGCCTTAGAGGAAAAATAATAAATTTTCTCATATATCTTCACATCTCAAAAGTATATAATGAGTGGCAAAACAGACACTGGTGCTTTAGATAATGAATAAGAAAAATGTGGTCATCAGTTTCAGTGCTCATGGCATAGTGGGCTGTAATTGTTAAGAAAAGTTTATTGATATACTACACTTAGCTGTGAAAGAAAAAAATATGCCCTTCATTTTGATGTAACCAAAATTATCTTTCTTGTTAGTTCCTAACCTTTTGACAAGAGACAGCGGTATATAGTGTTAAGGGGAATTAGGTGATTTTCTAACCTCGTAATCTCACGTGGTCCAGTAATTTGGCAATTTAGGAAGTTGGTACCTGCCCAGATGACTCAGTTAAATGCTCCTCCTTTCAGAAGTATTGCCAGGTCCACTTCTCTTTCAGATTCTGGTTGGATATATGAGGAAATGGTGGAGATGCATGGATTTTAACCATCTGAAACTGAAGGAGGGAGCGGAGCTGATACCTCTTCAGCATCCTCCACAATTTGAAAGTCTCTACTAAGGTACGACAGTGATAGGGACAGGAAGCAGAGAAATTCTAGGCAGAAAAGGGGAGGTCCCCAGTGGAACCCCACCCTTAAGCTGAAAAGCCCAAAATTGTGGCCTAAAGTAAGAACTTATATCCCTGTTTTCTCACTCCAATATTGCCTGTTCCTAAAATGTCCATGGCCCTGCCTTGCCCCATCCTGTTCCTATAAAAACCCCAGACTCAGCCAGTAGATAGGACTATGGCTGGACATTAGAGAGAAATGTCTTGACCTCAGAGGGACAACTTGATGGTGCAACTTTGGAGAAGTATCCAAACTTCAGGGGAAGGCAGCCAAACTTCAGGGGAAGATTACCTTCCTGCCCCGTCGCCTTTTCATCTTCCCTTCCCACTGAGAGCCACTTTCATCAGCAATACAGTCTCTCTCATTTACCGTTCTTCAATTTGTTCATGGGACCTCATTTTTCCTGGATGCTGAACAAAACCTTGTGAGCCACAAGTGTGGATACACAAGGCTGACACATTGGCATTTTGCCCTCATTGGCAGAGGGTAGCTGCCTCATGTGAAAAGGCAGAGGGCCCACTGAGCTGTTAACTCTTAAGCCAATTATGGATGGCAGAGCTGTAAGAACACTGTAATATGCCCTCTGGAGCTTCTGGGGTGGCGGGCACTCCCACCTGGATGCTGTGATGAAGCCTGCACAGAGTTCACTCCTGCTGGTACTAAAGCATCCTGATGGTTCCTGTGCCTGCTTAACTGTGTGTTTCCTCCTGCAAGGGATGGAATGCAGCAGGTCCCAGTGAGTGGAGTTTGATTCCATGGGTGCTGAAGGGGTTGGTCAATTCCAGCACTCTCATTCACTCCAGTTCCTGCACTCATTGGCTTGTGCACTGCTTCCTGTGAGATGCTGAGAGTGCTGGCTCTGTAAATGAGGCAACCATGTCTCAAGTGATGCAAAAAAGTCAGGAAAATGTCCTGCTTCAATAGAACTAATTCGAGAGACTTCTTCTGGCTTTTACTACTCAAAGTTGATGCTAATGTAACACATACTTTATGTTCTAATTTAGACTACGTCCTTATTGAATCATCCATTTCCCTCTGCTGACTGATTCCACTGATACTCCTATTTGCCCCCAATTTCCCTTTAATACCTAGTCTATCAACCCTCAGCTCCAGTGGTATTAGAATGTCTCATAGCCACATGGCCATCACCATCTGCACACATACCCCTAGGATCATCAAGGAATTTATAGGTCATTTGCCGCCGGTAGAGAGCCTAGGAAAGCTGAAAAGGGCTAAATAGATTCTTACCTCTCCAATCAACAAAACTGAGTCTGCTCTATAATGCAGCAGGACCATATTCAAAGGGGACTTTTGTTAAAGTTCCAAATAGAAGGTGTGGTAAAAGACCTCCTCCCCTGGACAGTTCCTTCAATATCCTAACACTCTTCTCTGGAAATCAGGCCAGGAGTCAAAAAATGCAGTTCAATTACATGTTTATTCCCACCATTCATTTTAATGGAAGTTGGGAGATTTCTTTTCTTGTTCTTACATTTATATATATATATATATATATATATATATATATATATATATATATATATGTATATGTATATGTATATATATGTATATGTATATATATACATATATACACACACACACATATATACATTTAAATTAACTATAATAAAGTTGATTGATCTGTCTCTAGATACACTGGAAAAGGACAAGGAAGGCATTTTTAAAATTTTTGTCTTTTTTAACTACACTTGGTTTTTATTGCTATTGTCTAGTTAAAGTAATCAAGAATAACAGCTTTGAGACTCAAAACTGATCAACAGCTAATTTGTTCTTGGTAGTTTCTACCTCCTTTCTTCCCTGGGGTAGTAAATCTCACTGCTTTGATTTGAAGATAGAGAATTCCAAGGAATATTAAAAAGGATATTAAAAAACAGTTTTGAAACATCGTAACTTCTTTATATGTATTATCTCATCTGTGGAATTCAATTAACAATAATTCCTACCTTAGAAAATAATCAAAATCAGTAATGGAGTACCTGGCAGTTAGTATTTATAACAATATTTATGATAATACTATTTATAATAATAGAATTTATAATGATAAACAAAGTAGGAAATGAGGCTCTCTACTGAAATCTGGAAAAAAGGAGAGACTATTGGGATTATTTGCTTGAAAATAAAGGGAAAATTCTAAAATTATTCCTGAACAAAATAGTAAAATATAAGAGAAAGATAGAAAATTGAATGGTTGTATAATCTCAAGGAATCAGTTGAAATTTGACATTATGACTGTATCAAATGGACTCATTTTTTCTACTTTTTCCATCTCCCTTATATACTTTATGTATGAGCAAGGGCAGAGAAATAATTTGCTAATGGTGGTCTAGATTTAGGAAGCAGATCACAATTACTTGTGAAATTGAAGTAGAGTGAAGGGCATTGGGTGTTATTGAAAAGGGGAAAGAAATGGACTGATTCTAGAATGAGAAAAAAAGTGAAGCCAGAAGGATCCTATGCTGTATTTTAATTCAGTCTATTTTGGGATTTGGGGACATTGAGGACAACTGGCCTTTGCCACTAATTTAACTGTATTTTATGAAGGTGGTAGGAGTTGGGAACAAAATCATTTAATCTTATATTCCCTGCAGACTGCTGTATTTTGGAACCATGAGAACTGAGTAAGAACTTTAAAACTGAACAGCAAAGTTGTGCTTTTAGCACTTCCCAGAAGAAAACATGGATCAGAAAACTGCTGTGTTCCCTCTACTCCTTCTAGTGACCGTTGTCATGGATCGTAAATCAAGAAGGTGTTGTGTGTACACTGCCATATTTATAGAATAAACCGTCTTCAAAAACTAAACTTATCACATGCTCTTTGTAGTTTAAATACATGTTCATGATCTAAGTTTTTTTTCTGCTGATTTCTACATCACAGAGATATCAGGAAATCAGCTTGTCACTCTTTATGCTCCTATCTAAGGCTCAGTTTGTCGGATCTGCCCCCACATTCTTTCTCCGAACTCTTAGAACTATGACCAATGAAGGAATGCTAATCTGAAAAGACTTTTAGAAACATGTTGTTTTCTATCTTTTATTATTATTATTTTTTTATTTTTTTATTGCATTTTAGGTTTTGGGGTACATGTGATGAACATGCAAGATTGTTGCATAGGTACACACATGGCAGTGTGGTTTGCTGCCTTCCGTCCCCTCACCTGTATCTGTCATTTCTCCCCATGCTATCTCTTCCCACCTCCCCACCCCCCGCCCCTCCCCCATTTCCCCCCAACAGACCCCAGTGTGTAGTGCTCCCCTCCCTGTGTCCATGTGTTCTCATTGTTCAACACCCGCCTATGAGTGAGAATATACGGTGTTTGATTTTCTGCTCTTGTGTCAGTTTGCTGAGAATGATGGTTTCCAGGTTCATCCATGTCCCTACAAAGGACGTGAACTCATCGTTTTTGATGGCTGCGTAATATTCCATGGTATATATGTACCACATTTTCCCTATCCAGTCTATCATCGTTGGGCATTTGGGTTGGTTCCAGGTCTTTGCTATTGTAAACAGTGCTGCAATGAACATTCGTGTGCACGTGTCCTTGTAGTAGAATGATTTATAATCCTTTGGATATATACCCAGTAATGGAATTGCTGGGTCAAATAGGACATATCTCAAAACAATAAAAGCTATTTATGACAAACCAACAGCCAATATCATACTGAATGGGCAAAAACTGGAAGCATTCCCTTTGAAATCTGGCACTAGACAAGGATGCCCTCTCTCACCACTCCTATTCAATATAGTACTGGAAGTTCTAGCCAGAGCAATCAGGCAAGAAAAAGAAATAAAGGGTATCCAAATTGGAAAGGAGGAAATCAAATTGTCTCTATTTGCAGATGACATGATTGTATATCTGGAAGACCCCATCATCTCAGCCCAAAATCTCCTGAAACTGATAAACAACTTCAGCAAAGTCTCAGGATCCAAAATCAACGTGCAAAAATCACAAGCATTCCTATACACCAGTAATAGACTTCAAGAGAGCCAAATCAAGAATGAACTGCCATTCACGATTGCTACAAAGAGAATAAAGTACCTAGGAATACAACTAATAAGGAACGTAAAGGACCTCTTCAAGGAGAACTACAAGCCATTGCTCAACGAAATAAGAGAGGATACAAACAGATGGAGAAACATTCCATGTTCATGGTTAGGAAGAATCAACATCGTGAAAATGGCCATACTGCCCAAAGTAATTTACAGATTCAACGCTATTCCCATCAAGCTACCAATGACCTTCTTCACAGAACTGGAAAAAAACACCTTAAACTTCATATGGAACCAAAAGAGAGCCCTCATAGCCAAGTCAATTCTAAGCAAAAAGAACAAAGCAGGAGGCATCACACTACCGGACTTCAAACTATACTACAAGGCTACAGTAATTCTATCTTTTTAATAAAAAAGCTTTATTGAAATATAATTGATATACAAAGAACTACATGTGTTTGATGCATTCAATTTGGAGAACAGGACACGTGTACACAGCCATTGGTATGACTGTTACGATCAAGATAATAGACATTTCTAACACCTCCCAAAGTTTCCTTTTTTCCTTTGTTGTTGTTTTCGTCTGTTATTAGAAGAAGATTCAACATGATATTTGCTCAACAAATTTTTAAGAGCATAATACCTTAATTTCAATTATGCTAGATGAGTAAATTCTAGAGATCTGCTATACAATATGTGCCTATAGATTTTTTAATTTAAGATCTGCTCATAAAAGAAAAATATATGAAGCAGGATAATGTATTTATAAAAAGCAAACATAGCCACTTTAAGTAGACATTTTGCTTACTTAAAATCTATAAAATTCAAAGTTTTCATCACGACATTCTATTTAAGCATTTAAGTTAATTTGAAGAAGCAGCCAGACTTAGCCTCATTTTTACCAATATTTCAAGTTAAATTTAGAGATTCCTAGCAAACACCATGTTTAATGAGGTGCTTTTAAAACCAGTGTTTTTATATTACTGGAAAGGTACTCCTGTAGTAAATTGCCGGTTCATAAAGGTAAGTCACTATTTTAATTACAAGTATAGAAAACATTCTTTCAGTAACCTCGTGTTTCCTAAGTACCTGTCTCCCGTATCTCTCATTTCAGAATGATAAATACATCCTGACATTCATAAAATGGAAACTGGTCATAAGTACTTTTTCTGTATAACACTTGGTTTGAACTTAGAGCATCTTTTCAATCTATGCATTTTAAAAAGCTTGGCAAACATTGTCAAAGGAGATCCTTCTTTTGTTTTCAAGTGCTCAAATAAGATTACTCAGTTATGCTAGCCAATAACTGTTAAACATCTGTAAATTGCACTCTTTCCATTCACATTTCACATTTCATAAAAGTTGGATTATTAATTTTGATATTCAAATCACTAATCTGTCTCTCTCTTTAATTCTTTCTCTCTTCTCTCTCTCCAGAACATCAGACTAAGTGATGTTTGTGTTTCAATCATCTGAAGGTATGAAGCTGAATAAAGGAACTAGGAGCCAGTGTGCTACAGCTCAACAGTTGATATCTGTAGTGGGTGGAGGAAGGTGTTGATGGGAATACGATAGAATACATGGCCATTTCTACTCTCGTAGCAAGGAAACAGGAGAATGGAGACACACGCTTGAGGTGCAAGAAGATGGCAGGTTTTTTCTTTACCTGAGGAAAAGCATGTGCAAAATGTAGATGAAAATGTAGTTCGAAACTAAAAACACTTGATTTTGAAATGTTAAACTAATTGGTGTGAAAACAATTGTCCTAAAAAATAGTTTATTCATTTATTCACTTTATCAAAGTAGAGAAATTTCATGTAACTTATTTGGATACAAGACTGTGGTATTACAGATACTCACATTTTATGACTCCCTGCAACTTAAAGATAAGATTTAACCTTTTATTCTTTTAAGGATGGAAGATTCTTAATATTGTGGCCTTGTTTATCTGCTCAATATTGCTCTTCCTCAGTCTCCCATCACAAATCACACTCCTTCATTTCCAAAGTACATGGTGATACCTAAATGGGTCACATTTTCTAATAAGCCCTGCCTTTTGAATATGCTACCTTCTTTCCTTGGGATGGTCTCCTGCCTTCTCTTATTCTCCTCTCCCAAACAAAATCTGTCTGCTTGGGGGGGGGGGAAAAAACACCTCATCCTTTTTTTTTCATTTTAGTTTTTATTGATATGTAATAGATGTACATTTTTTAGTATATTATATAATAAATTCATGTAATTTGAAAAGATCAAATTTGTATAATTGAAATATCCATCATCTTAAATATGTCTTTTGTTTATGCTAGAAATATAGAAATTATTTTCTTTCAGTTTTTTGAAATACATAATAGATTATTGTAAGCTATAGTTACTCTGCTGATACAGCAAGTACTAGGTCTTATTTCTTTTATCAGACTGTATATTTGTACTCATTAATCCCCCACCCCCAACCTTTTAAGTAGAGTCTTCAAGCATCAGTTTTAATACTGTATCTTTTATAACATTGTCACTGATTTGTTTTATTCTATTGGGTTCCCACTGCATTTCAGGCATAACCTATAATATATATTATCTCATGTCATCATACATGGCTGCCTGTATACCTGCCACCTTAATAGTAGCATCTGTAGGGTTAGAGACTTTGCTTTCCATCTTTATGCCTCCTAGTAAATAGGCATTTAACATGCATTTGTTACATTAATAAACAAAGTGTTCTGAGTAAAATGTTTACTGAATACTATTACAGAGCTAAAGGAAGTGCTTATTACCAGAATCCTCATAGAGGTAATATTTCAATAGAACTTTAAAACACAAAAAATGTGCAGGAAATTTGCTGTACCTTTATTATACTTCCACACCAGGCTCTATGACATGAGAGGGGAAGCCTGCCTTCTTCTCCAACTCTTTCCTGCTGCTGACCAAGAGGCAGGTTGCCCTTGTCATATCAACAGTGACTGAAACTAATCTACACAAATGACTAAGCACTGTAGCATATTTTCCTCATCTACCATAAATATATATTCCCATGTCCTTGCTGGGGATTATTGGGATTGAATAGCTAATTAGGTTACTAACAAGATTCCTTGTTAATATGTTGGATTCAATTGAATTTACAAAACACAGAATTTGGGTCTACAATCCAAATAATAGATGTCTACTACCATGTAAATATTTATAAGCCAGGTACTAGAAAAATATGCTAACTCAAGCATTACTTACATATAGATGACATTTTTAAAATGTTATGCTGTGTTCAGGCAGGAAAAACAAAACCTGATAAGTTTGGCCTCAAGGATATTCTTTTTTTTTTTCTTTTTTTTTTTTTCTGAGACTTCCAGAAAGAAAAAAAAAAAAGACAGAAAGCATACCCAAGATGAGAAAGCAAAATGTACTTGCATGAAAACTGTAGAAAGTAAAAAAATTGTTTTGCTCTTTTTCCTACTACCTTCTGTAGTCATAATTTAGATGCTTGCTATACTACTCAAAGTGTAGTCTGAAGACCAAAAGAACTATTGTCCCATGGGAGCTCATTTAGAAATACGGACTTACTCAGAAACTGCCATTTAACAAGATCCCTAAGTGGTTCCTATACATATTAAACTTTCAAAGTATGGTCTAGATTATCATTTTTCATATCTGCTAAACATTGCAGAATACATTAAAGAATAACTCAGTCATCTGAGGATTTTTTCCCTTTTTCAAATAAAGCCAAAAATACTGGACTAAGAATAATGCCTGTTGCTCAGGTAACAGACTTGTCTTTCTTTAAGAGTGTGTGTGTGGTTGCGTATGTACATGTGTGTCTGTGTGTCTGTGTGTGTGTGTGTGTCTGTGTGTGTGTGTGTGTGTGTGTGAGAGAGAGAGAGAGAGAGAGAGAGAGAGAGAGTTACGAAAGTATCTAAAGGAAAAACTATACACATATAAGCTTTGATGTTAATCACGTGAGTTTATTCTACTTGATGCCTTATCACAGAAGTGGGAGGGAGAGGTTCTTAGACAAGAGTCTCACCCTACAGTTTCACCCACTTGAAAGTAGTCAGCAAACACTAATGGAGGAAAAGAGGAATAGGGCTATTCAGCAGCTTAAAGGTCTCTTTAAATTACAAACCCACTTTCCTTCTTCTGTCAGAGGATAGAGACTATTTCTGTTAGGGACTTCCAACAGTGACATTAGGCAGCAGAGGCAAGAATGCATGACTAAGCTGTCAAGGAGAGGGCAGTTCCTTTCTTCCTAGGAGGGAATTGAGTGTGGCCCTCGTTCTTATCAATTGACACCAGATGTGCTCAGCTGTTTCACTTTCCAGTTCATCCCAACTAATCAATTAACCTTGGTCAAAAATCAAACAAACACTCAAGACACTCAACAAAGTTCTTACTTTAAAAAAATTTTTTTGCTTCAGGCCTCTACTAATTTAGCTAATAGTCCTGGGATGCACTTTGGCAACTAAAATTTCATAAAAATAGGCTCAGAAATGTCTTAGCATTTCTTTTGGACACAGCCATGAACCCTTGAGTGATTCCCTTGATTTTCTCCAATCTCAGTGTGCATGTATATAAAATAAGAAAAACACCCCACTGAGTGTCAGATGAAAAAAGTATTTAAAAATAATTTTTTAAAAAACAATTCTATCAGTGTGAAGCATATCTTAAAGAAATTTAAGGGAGATTAAAAGAAATCAATTAATTGCAAATTTATTTCTCAAGCGTACCATTTGTCAAAACAAAATTATTAATCCAAAATGAACAATTTACTATACCTTTTTCTATATATTTGTAGGTAACTATTTTATTGACTACAGCAAATTCTAAAATAGAAGACAAGGATTTGATCCCTGAATATGGGAGACAAGCTAACAGATGAAGCAATTTGTAGTAGTCAGAACTGATGGCATCAATGCACATGGTGCTTGTGAAGGTTGGAATCTGAGGTAGGCTTATGAGATTTTAAAAATGTCTTTAGAAGATCAGTCAAATTATTCAATCAGATTTTCTAAACAGTGAAATATAAATCACTGAAATGCAGTTTGTCATTATTGACATTTTAATACTTTTTTTTTGAAAAGAAAATTACAGCAGGAAGTAAACCCCAGTTAGAAACAAGATCATGAATCATTAGCTGTTTTGATGGCATATTTATAATCTATTCTTTTTATTCTGATTTAGAATTAGCAAAAGTAGAAGAAACAACTGTAAATTTTATGTGTGTACAGCACACATATGCAGAATTCTGTAGAATAAATCACACTATGCTGATTCTACCTTTCTTTGCAGAAAAGTGGATAAATCAGATATTAGAGAAGCACTTCAAAGTAATTTTATTGTGGAACTCTATTGCTGATGGCAATAGGTGTTACTCTCAACATTTTAGGGGTTCAAGTAAATTATATCACTCTTGTCCCAGTCTCAAATAAATTGAGACACAAAAGAAGTATTCATGCAGAGATCAAAACATCAGTTCAATTACTGACATAAAACCTAGTTTGTAGAATATGGTTAAGGCGCATGGCAAATGAGCTTCCTAATGGTCTCAGTTTCCCCATATTTTCCCATAAAGTCTAAACCTTCAACAGTTTAACTGAGCATATAAGCAATGCTTAGAGCACATTAGTAGAAAAACTCTACCACATTGAGACTTGATGGTCACTCATATCTCCTTATGGGGTGAAATTAGTAAGGAGTGCAGCAAGAGACCAAGGATAGTTCCCTTGGTAGAGACCCCTGACATGGACAGAGGAGGAGGGGAAAAGTGAACTCCTACTTGGCAGCCACACATATCAACCCCAACATATACTCACATGCGTATCAGGGAAAACTGACTCTGTTGAGAAGTATTGAACCCATAGGTTTTTAAAACGCCTATGTAAAGGAAACCAGAGAAGAAATTATAATAATTTCTTATGTTTATATAGCATTGTAAAACTGACAGAAGAGTTCCACATCAATCTACTAAATTAATCTAAAATCTTTAAGAATTATGACATGGAGGGTAGACTTTCCACCCTTCAACAATTCCTTTATAATTGTTACTTTCAAATAGATCACTGGGCTGAGTAGGACATGAGACGTGCAGAATGACATTTCAAAGAGATCTTTGTAAATAGTATTTACAAGTTGCAAGTAAACAATAGGCTGGATAGATACTCCATTTTTGTTGCATTGATTCATGTCTCTCATTTTGTGAAATAATAATTCAAAGGGAATATGTCAAATTTTATTAAAGATTTACTTCCTACTGAAGCAGGAAATTTCTTTGACTCCTTCACAGGTGGGAACTGGAGTGCATGGATGCTAGGATTAGCTGGTCACTTTGGTGTAGGCAGGGGCAGACTCCACTCACTCTGTCCCACTGCATTTCATATTGTGCAGAAGCCAGTGTGATGCTTTCACCCTGTGTGGCAGGAGAAAACTCTGTGTGGCCCTGGGGCAGCATCTAGGGGGGGTGCCTACAACCCCTGAACCCCCAGAAATAGTGTTGCAGTCAGTGCTTTTTTAGCTTTGCTGTCCACAGATAACTTAAGTGTTAACAGCTCAGTGGAGGGTCAGTGTGACAGCCTTTTGCACCCACACAGGAGTTCTTGACCGGTGTCCAGGAGGAATGAGGTTGCTCCAGAATTCCCCTGCCTCCTGTCCCTATCACTATTTTTTTTAGTAATTAATATTTTGTGTAAATCCACTCCAGAGTAAAACAAATAAAATTTTAAAATACACTTTTATAGTCTAAGAGCAAAGTCTGGCATCTCCAATATACACATCTGGGAATGTGAGGCCACCTAATTGCAATTGATGAGCCTTGTTTTGCTAAGTGAATTCCATCATGAACTAAAGAAAAGCTGTATCATTGTGGAGATTCTGCTGTCAGTTCAATCAACACAAAAGAAATGTTTGAGATATTGTATTTTCAAAAAGAATGGTAAAAATGTGCCATTGTCTTTTTAGTTGTTTAATTTATTGCAAAACCACTACAGAATTTTGTTGCTCATAGGCATGTCAGCTTTCAAGACTTACTAACTTCTATTTTTAGTTTATGATATGTGTTAAGAGCTGACAAAATTTTCAAACTAATTTATATTCAAAATTATAGTAGATAAGGCATTTCTTAAAAGTAAGTCAAGTGAATATTTTAAAGTATTATAATATAAAATTTTATATTGTATTATCTACTTTCTGGATTTGAAAAACTTCAGAAATTTACTAGGTTTGGTTGTCCTGGATAATACCATAACAAGATATAGTGATTACTTCTACGTAATAAATTAGAATGCTCAGACTAGTTTTGTGCCAGCCTAGTGTAATGAATTATGATCTTGGGTCTCTGCTTTCTCCAATTTATGTGTATTCTGATGCTTTAATCAAGTTGATAAAATGCTGATTTTCTTAAAGCATAACAAACTAACATGAACTATTCTAGTCCTGCAAATATGTTTAAGAAAACATATAAATCATTTTTTTCAAATATAGAGGCTAATTTAAGATCACTATCTGGAAACATTTAAAAACTCCTTTTCTGGCCGGGCGTGGTGGCTCATGCCTGTAATCCCAGCACTTTGGGAGGCCGAGGCGGGTGGATCACGAGGTCAAGAGATCGAGACCATCCTGGTCAACATGGTGAAACCCCATCTCTACTAAAAATACAAAAAATTAGCTGGGCATGGTGGCATGTGCCTGTAATCCCAGCTACCCAGTAGGCTGAGGCAGGAGACTTGCCTGAACCCAGGAGGTGGAGGTTGCAGTGAGCCGAGATTGCGCCATTGCACTCCAGCCTGGGTAACAAGAGCGAAACTCCGTCTCAAAAAAAAAAAAAAAGAAAACCAAAAAACAAAAAACTCCTTTTCCTTCTAACACTGCCAGTTAAATTAGGTGCCCTGTTAATAAAGTTTAACCTGTTATTAGAAATTCAAGGCTATAAAATGGTATATATAACAAAACGGTAAAGCATGGAATGGAGTTGTAACACCTTACTAATGATAAACATTGTGTTTATAATCAACAATGACACATTATCAAAAGATGAACTGTAATGGCTCATATGAAAGGTGTATACTTTGTTTAGCTTTCCTAAGGAGCCATTCAATATTCCAGATGCATAAGTAATAAGTTTATGTAAACTCCAAAATGAAAACTATAGGTAAAGAGTAATCAATCGACTTTTTCTGTGAATGACATCAGATTTGTTACATATATTTTTCTCCCCATCTTAGTTTAAGAAGCAACCTTTATTATTTCATGTTGGTTATTCAACTGGACACCAAACATTTGGCTGTTTCACTGTACATTTAAAGAAACTTGACTTGATCCCTTGCTTAGTGTTTGTCCTTACTGTCTTCTAGCAGAATTAACTGGGTGTGTCATAAAGACTTTATATAGTAGGGGTAAAAGTGTATTTGGTATCACCATTCACTCATTCATTAATTCACTGACAAATGCATTTATTATTCCGAGAGGCAAGAACTTTGCTATTGCCACATGTTAGAATTTATTGGAAGAGTCAGTATTCTCATCCCAGTGGTATCTGTAGAGTAGCAGTCCCAAGGACTCTGAGTTCTCCATTTTAGTGGGGTTGTATGTGGCAATAGCAAGAGGGAAGTTGAATGATGAAACTCAGCTGATGAAGTATCAACTGGAGACAAAATTTTAAATATTTATAAAATATATTCATTATCATATATGTCATATGTATAAATATGCTTCTATAAACATTCAGCTGCTTCAGGGATATTCAACATAGAAATAATCGTTCATGTTTGACTTATTCTTTCTTCCTACATTATTGTGATGTAAATTTCACGTTATGCTCTCCTTACATACACTAATGGGATCCCTTCAAAACGATTTCAGTGTCCTGCTAAATGCCTTCTTCTACCTTAGTTCATTTGCTTTCTTCAAACCAATCCTCTTCTAACACACACACACACACACACACTGAGTGAAGTCATTTTAATAAAACACAAACTTCATCATATCAACCTGCTACTCAAAACCCCTCAGTGATTCCTCATTGCCTTATAAGCTAAAATTTAGATACTTTATCACCTTCAAACACAGTTCCAACCAACCTCTCCGTATATATTCTTTTGACCCTCTGAACTTCTAACTTTGACACATCTTCATTTTTAGGTATGTTGTATATCACAGACATAGACGTATTACTATTCTCTATTAATACTAACATTTCTTGCCAATCGGAATATTATCCGTATTTTAAGCTTTTTTTGGTGGGGAGAAAAATCTTCCTTTAAGTCCATAATTCAGAGTTTTTTAATGTCTTTCTAAAATAATCTGTGGATTAATTAAGCTAATCCATGAATTATGCACTTAATATCTATTTTTCATGTACCTGCAATGTGTCAGGTACTGTCCTAAATTCTAGGGAAAAAATGTGGTAGCAGTAAACAAAAGATATGAGGTCTCTGCCTTCTTGGAATGTAGAATATAATGGAGAAGAAAGGCCATAAACAAATTAGCAAATAAAAAATTTACTAAAAATTATAATTAAGAAGGAAAAAGAAAGACACAGAGACCAAAAAAGGCAAGGGAAAGCCCACTTTGGATTGGGAAAGATAACCTGTATCATATGTTCATGCTGCACAAAACAATAATGAATCCATTGAGAGAAGCCAGTTTAGCTGGATTATAATTTTGAAAGAGAAGAATGTTTGAGATAGGCATTTGGGGCAGTCAGGTCAGGCAGACAATATTAAAGAGTGAGGTTCTTACTCTGATGGTGACAGAAAGATCCTGTATGTTAAGAAGAGGAAGTAGATAATTACAAAAAAATATGTCTGCCTGCCATATGGAAAATAGCCTGTAAAGGGACAAAAATCACAGCAGTCAGGAGGCAAATGCAGTCCTGTAAGATACAGATAATACTGACTTTGGCTAAGCAGGTCGATGGCAGCAGAGATGGAAAGACAGGGCCAAAGTGAAACACTCATTAGCAATAGAAGTTTGCTGAATTGAATTGAATGCAGAGATTAGTAAAGACAGCAGGTAAGTATACAGATCAAGAAAAATTGCCAAGTTCATTTTAAATATTTTTGAGTTTCAGAGATGTTAATCAGAATGTAAAAATACAAAAGTGAAACATCTTTTTTGTCTGTGTATGTTTGGACATAAAAGTCATAGGTACAAGCAGGGAAAGCAGCCATGTTTTGCCGTATGAGTTAGGTTCAGTGTTCCACGTGCTGAGGAAACAAACTTACCTTTATGAGTTCTGGATCATTTAGAAAGCATTCACTCAAATCACTCAGACAAGTAGGGTAACACATCCCCTAACATTGAAAGGACTATGTGTTTTACCAGTAAGTTACATTTGTAGAAAGCTTCATAACACAGCTAAAGATAGAAGTCGATATATTGTGCAATGGAGAGAATTGCAAAACACACTATAATTTTAAGAAAAGCCTATAATTTTAATAGAGTTGATCAAAGTATGTCAAAGAACTTACTCAGAAACAGCCCTAAAATATCCCTATTAGATGCATATAAGTTTAGGTTTATTTTAGATTAATTGTGTTGACCTTTGTTGCTTGGAAAAAGAATAATTGTTAAGTAAATAAACTTAACTGCTTCACCCTGAGTTAGACTACTTGCAGTTCACCTGAAATTTTCTTGAAGTTCATTTTCCACAATTTCAAAACGACTGGCTTTTTCTTGATTCACACTGTCAAATAAATAAAGCATATCAGCACTAACTTAACTTCTGAAGCATGACTGCATACTAAGTAAATTTTGTAGGTATGACCTCTATTTTAATTTAGTCATATATATTTTGTTAATATGAATCCAAGTATTGTCTCCTGATGCTGAAATAGTCAAACAGAAGACCATTGCATGTGTTTTTTACAACATAGCTAAGCAAACAGATACATTAATTTACATTTCGTTTGTAGTAATGGTATATTTTCTTAGAAAACATGACTTTTCAATCACAAGTTTATACTCTAATAAGAGAGACCGCATAAATCCTAGCTGGTAAAAATACAGTGCTAAACAACAGATCTCTAATTATGGAAAACAAGGAAACTATGAAATCGTGTAGTGTGATGTTCAATCCTGTCTTGAATGACAACTACAAATGGTAAGATGTAAGTGTCCACAAGAAGAAGAAAGCCTCTCTCTTTTCATTAACTAAGCCACCGGGATCAGGTTTGGTTTGCTCTTTACTACAGTATAAGAGTGACATGTAATCTGGTGAAATTTAGGGTAATTTATCCGGGTAGTCATACACTGAAGCAACTGAATGCTGCCATGCTTGTAACTCAGCAGCCTCATCCCAAACATTCGCAGGCTCTGGGAGGATAGCACAAATGGAGGCCCACATACCATAGGCGTAAATATTCAGAATTATACACTCAGCTAACAAAACACTTGATAATTGTATTCTGTCCTCCTATGCCAACTAAATATTCTGTCATAACATCAAAATCTCAATTTTTCTGTTCACCTTTGGTTCTTTCCTAAGGTCCACTTTCTTAATGTTTATTTCCATCAAATCCTTTACCTTGTACTTCGTTCTCAGTTATTTAAAGGATTAAAATGCAATTGTATTCCAAGTATAAGAATTCAAAACTATTTAATCACAAATAGATAACACAGTCAATAATAATTAATTGTACATTTAAAAATAGCTAAAAGAGTGCAATTGGATCATTTGTAACACAAAGGATAAAGCCTCAAGGGGATGGATACCCCACTTGCTATGATATGATTATTACACATTGCATGCCTGTATAAAAGTATCTTATGTACACAATAGATATATACACTTATTATGTACCCATAACAATTAAAAAATTCTTAAAAATAGATGCTAGGTTTAATATGGAAAAGTAAAAATTAAAATCATTTTTAAAACATTTTCCCCAAAAATATTCAAAATTTTCTATTAAATGTAATTGACAAATGAGACCCTAAGGTAAATAAAAATTTCGAATTATTTAAGTTAAAATCATTTTTTAAACTAAGTTAAATATGATTAAATATGTTTAAAATGAATATCTATAATTCTAACATTTATTCCATCTTTAGTTGCCAATATACAGTCAGTGATATGCTTCATTTACATTCAAGGCTTGCCAAACTATTTCTGTAAAGCATCAGAATTAAAATATTTTAGGGTTATGAGCCATGTACTGTTGCAAGTTCTCAACTCAGTCATTGCTACACAGAAGCAGCTATATATGATATGCAAATAAATGAGTGTTGCTGTGTCACCAAAAAAAAAAAAAAACTTTACTTCCAGAAACAGGCAGCAGGCCAGATTTTGCCTGTGAACCATAATTTGCTGACCCATGTAATGCAGAATATGTTCTTTGGAATCAGAAATCCCTAACAACAACTTAACATTGCTTGTTCTCATTAAATGTATATAAAGAGCTTGCATTTGAGCTAAAAAATAAGAATTCAATACCTATTTTTTTGAAATAGCTATCTCCACTCCCCAATTCTGGTCCACTCTCCAATTCATCCTTTAAATAGCTAATAGATTAGCCTTTTCCAAACATCATGCTTTCAGATTAGTAGGGTGGAGAAAATAAACATAGACCATAATAGAAATTTGGTTTCCCATATGAAATGTGATCAAGCTTACCTGACCTAAAAACAAAAGTTATAGGATTTAGTTGTATGGCATTTTATGCACACTTCTCATTCTCTCTACTTTTACTGATGTCTGGATTCAAATTGCACTCCAAAATATCATGATCTTGGATAGCTTCTATGGATAAAAAGCCACAGTAATAAACACTCTGTGATAAGACATCACATAAGGAAAGAATGCCACAGCAACGGAAATTTCTATTAAATACCAAAATACATGTAAAATCATTCAAAATTGTCCATGAGACAAAACTAAGTTTATGTAACAGTTCTTCAAAGATGGTAGATATTCAGATTAAGATTATCTTTAAAAGAGAAAGATCTCACTGATGACCATGGTGGCTATGAGTTCCAGGAGACACCTCTGTCTTGATGTTTAAGGAATATCACCACATACTAAATATCAAATTCGTTGTCACCTCATCCATTGCTAACAGCTATCTAGGATTATTAAATTAGAACAATATTTAGGTAAAGATATAAGAAACCCATCCAGGCTTGTTCAACTCAAAGCCTGTACTTCAAAATTTAGTACTATAAAGCAGTCAGCAAAATGAGTCAATTAGATTGGGTGGTAACTGTAATCTTGGGCTACTACCAATGGTAGAGCCAACTTCTGTCTTACTGTGAATTGGGCAGGGATGTTTCCCAGTGCTCCCCAACTTCCATCTCTTACTGCTCTGTCCCTATCCCTGTGGCTCAATGGCTCCATATCTCCTAGTTTACCACTTGTTCCATTCAAATAGATCCAGATTCTCAGCTGACTTTCTAGATAGAAAAGAATGTTCCACTAGACAATTAATGGCTTACCATGCTGCTCCTTCCTGATATAAACACAACTATTATTTTCTTTTTCTTTTTTTTTTTTGAGACGGAGTTTCGCTCTTGTTACCCAGGCTGGAGTGCAATGGCGCGATCTCGGCTCACCGCAACGTCCGCCTCCTGGGTTCAGGCAATTCTCCTGCCTCAGCCTCCTGAGTAGCTGGGATTACAGGCACGAGCCACCATGCCCAGCTAATCTATTATTTTCTTTTGGAGATCAGTTTTACAAATATCTTTAAAATATATTTTGAAAAAAATTATTTGAGATACAAAGAAACACATTACTAATAGTACAAAGGAAGAGTTACATAATATGGGGATGAGATTTGTAAAAAGTGCAATTCCCTTTTATACCTATATTTATAATATGAACTGCACATACTTGTCATAAGGAACCAAACTTAAGCCCATAGGTTAAAAGGTGTTTTGAGTGCAGAGAAAAGTTACCATTCTTGATATCTTTAGAAGCTTGGCATTTTTTAGCACTGTGCATTGCATATGCTCTCACTTTAAGATGTCTGTTTATCATTATTTATGACCTTTCCCATTGGAAATGATGTAACTCTCTCAACATTGAGGTTACTCAAATTAATTTGCAAATTATTACAGTTATTGCAAGCAAGGTGAGCTGTAAATACTATACTTTCAGTTTAAGAAGGCATGTAGTAGCAATAAATAACTTTGCCCTTTTATTTCCCATATTAAGAAATAAAACTATGTCATCCATTGTTAGGTTTTAGATTTAATATCTATTAATTCCAAAAAAGACAGTACTATTGCCAAAACTGTTGATCAGATGGATATTATATGAACTTCTCTCAATTGTGTCTTTCAATTTGAGAAAGTATGGCCTCATGAGTGCCATTATAAAGGGCACCTTTAATTTCATTTCCCATATCTTCTTAGTATTTACATTAGTAACATTGCACCATAATTGTATTTTATAAAGCCCAAGACTCATTTAAATGCTAGAAAACTATGCCAAAGGGATTTCATTTACCTCTGGCTGTGCAGGGGATGGAGTTATACAACCCCTATTAATACTAATGGGATTTTACGAATAAAACCTCAAGAATACAGAGAAAAATGTATCCCAAGAAGGACATGAAATGAAGACAATAGGCTCACTAGAGCAAAACTAAATGGCAGTTTGATTTTCTGAGCTAATACCTCATAAAAATAGAAGTCACTACACTTAAAATCACTTCAGAACAGGCATTTCTTTAGGAAAAATTCACATATCTCTCAGGCAACTTAACTCATAATTTGAACAAAAAAACACTTTTTATTATTGGCAATTACCAATGGATTTAAAATATGTAATTACCTGAAGACCATTTATATTGTAGTCTAGTGACCTGTAATTGTCATAGAATGAATATTTCAATGATAAAATACATTTTTAGAAATAAATCACCATAAAATTATATAAAGTTTTAATACTACACATTAAATTGTAATGTCTATGTAAACTTCCATAGATAGAAGTTAGAACAAATAATATGAATACTTTCATATGATTTATTGAAAAATGGCATAATTACTTTTTAAATATGGTGGCAATCTTTTTAAACTAAATATTAATTATGCGGGTCTTGCATATCAGGTTCTGAAATTGTTTATGTTGAACCAGTTAAGATTTAAACTTTTTATATAGTTGATTTATTTATGCTTTTTTCAGTATAAAACTAAACTATTTTCATGAAACTGTTAAGTTCCACAATGGATTTCAGTATTTAATTATTTTAAAGAGTAGTATTTATATATACCAAAAGTTGAAGTATAAATGCATTTAATCTCAAATATATGCATACTAGTATAATCATATTGCATTGAAACTGGTTTTATATAAATTTATGTAGACTTTTTTGTAAACTATATTTTCAAAACATATCAATTAAAATGACATTTGAATATAGAATACCTTTTACTAAAAAAGTTTGACTCAATTTTTTCTCAAATAATAGATAATTTAATATCTCAAATTTCTAGGAATATGTGTAGAAGTTTTTCCTATTCAATTTGCCTTTATGTGATAGGGGTTCACTGCATAAAACACTTCAATTTTTAAACGTTATATTTATAACAGATTAGTATAAACAATTTGTTAAATGGGTCAAATGCAGAACAATTTTATTAAAATGTATCTGTAAAGATGAAGTTTTTAAATCTCCTAAATGACAACAACAACAACAAGTCAAAATATTTCAATTGCAATAATACACACGTATCACATTTTAGGTTTGTATTTTTTGGTTATTGTTTGAACTTTTGAAGCATAAATGGAACTTAACGCTTATGTCTAAATTGAGTTTGCTAAGATTCATTATAATACTTCTTGATTTGCTTTTTTAATATGAGGAAGCCAGTATGAGGAGGACTAGGATATCAGATGTCATCTGGAGCCGCTATTCACAGAATGCTTGCATTTAAAGCTCAAAATGTGATGACTCCAAGTCGTTTCACAGCCTAACTTTTCATGGGCCAAACACGTGAATGGTACAACAAATTCAAGGGGACAAAAAAGCTTCATATCTAAAATGTCATTGTTAAAACACGTAACAATTGATATGTCCAGTAGTGTAGTGAGAGAAGAATTGGTTTTAGAGTCAGACAGCTTAGATTTGAATCTCAGATTTGGCACTTAGGTCTGTGTCACCTTAAGTAAATTACACTTGCTGAGCTTCAGTTTCCTCATCTTGTATATTGGATGAATAGTATCTACCCTATACGTTGTTATAAAGAGAGCTTATTTGTTAAAATTATTTTCCTTCGTAGGTGAGCAATACATAACAATTATTATTCAAGCATGTGCTCGTTGCACATAGTAGTTGATAGCTGCTGGATACCTCAACTTCTCTTACGAGGTCAATACATAGCAAATTAAAATCAGTCCAATATAAATCTACCAAGTCTAATATATTTTACCTTTATTTGCTACCTCTAAACTACCATTGATTTATTTGAAAACATGAATACCTGATTCACCATCACCATACAAGGCAACCAATCCCTTTCTCTTTAATGTTGTCCGGACCCAATTTCCCACCCTGGTTTTGAATGGCACCTCAGATAGCAAAAGGAATAGCCATTTATCCTAAAACTCCCCGGAGACTGCACTTGGTGTGACTGAATGAACACTCATTACACCCAAGCTATTGAAGCAAACGCCTATCAAGAGTATAATAGAAAAAAAAAAAAAAAAGAGTGAAATTGATTCTCTACTGCTTCAATACTTCTTACCCCACTTCCCCCAAAACAAAGATAGCTCATTCTTTAATCTGAGACACCTTATCCTTTCACAGTCCAAGTGTGCTTGCTTGAAGGTAGGGTAGATAGTTATTCCCCTTGACCTTTGGCTTACCCACTGTTCAGTTACTTCAGTAGCTCTTTCCATGAGAGAAACCAGTACATTGGGTCTGCAGTTAATATTGTTTTTATCAACAGATTGCACTCAGCAGTGGTCTCAGCCTGTTCCCAAGGCTGCATGCATACAAGTCCAACCTCACTTAAGGTCATCACCACTAATGTCAGTTGATGAACATAAGAACATCTCCCTGTATTTCTTGTATCAGCATTCCTAATCAGCTTTATAATTTCTAGGGCCATTTCATTATAAGCAGGGAGGCTTTTTGTTGTTTTGGTTCAACTGTTTTTTGAAGCCTTGTGTGGAACTCTGAAATAACAGAGGGAAATAAATAATTATATGTATAAAACTTTATCTGCTTTTCCTTCTGAAAAGAGTGCTTTACAAACAAAATTCTCCAGCTTTCTCGTGAGCCTTATTTTCCTTCTTTCCCAAGGACAGATAATCATAACAATATTCTTTAAGAACTCCCCACCATACTCTCTTTGATGTAGAAAACAGTCCAGCTGCAATTTATTCCCACTTCCTTTTATCTCCAGGGAAAAGAAAATGCTGGCTGGTTTACCCTAGTCCTAGCTTTTACCACAGAGGGGGAAAAAAAAAAGTGCCCTAAAAGAGTGGATAAGAATGCTGCATATGCTGAATGCTGATGCAAGAATCTGTCTGGGCCTTGTACGTATTATACATGATATATTTATTTTACAGAAATCTGTAATAACCCTAAACTGGTTGTCAGATTCACTAGAGTAGGCATATTTTCTTTACTGTGAAAATTGTACTGCAAAGAACAAGATAATGAGATCTGTTATCAAGTAGTCACTGTTTGCTTCACAGAGATCATTACTGCTTATAAAGGTATAGTCACTGGTAGCCTGTACCAGAGTCATATGAGCAAAGCTGTGAAAGGGGTAAACAGTTGCTGTGCGCATTAGCAGAGCAATGGATGATGACACTTGGTGGGAATATACAAGTCTTAGGCCAGCGGTGTAGTAGCAGTAAGTGTAAGCAGTAATCCAAATATAATAATCTGCTAGGTTATGATCTTTTCAATTTAGCAATCATTCTTAATGATGCATTATGGATATAATTATTTTTCCATTTTTATTTGTATTATCTCTAGTACAAGAGTATTGCACATGGTTCATCATAAATCCAATCAATATTGAAGGTCATAACATGAAAATGAAAGTCTACTTCCCTTCTATTCAAACAGACTTTTTAAGAGTCTTTTAGGTTTTCAGATAATTATCTAAATAACTGTAAATATTGTATCTACATTATCTATTTATAATAATATAAGTTGTTGTTACTTATAATACTGCCATTCTTTCCTTGTATTCTTCCAAGTCCTTGCTAACAATATATATATACATTTTCATGTTTATCTATTTATAACACATATATGTATATAGAACACTGAAACTTCTATTTATTTAAATGTTAAAAGCATGTCTTGGCTTCTGAAGAAATGAGGGAGAAGGAAGAAGCATTTTGAATTTATCTATTTCACCTATATTTCATTAATACACTTGCTTCCTTATTTCCTTGTGTGCTCTCTAAGCAGCCACTTCAATTTATGCCTAATGTCCTCTCCCTACTTAGATGTACAGAGCACATTTTAAAGCCTTTTTTTTTTTTTTTAAGAAATGCAAAGAATTTTTATTTCAATTTGTATCCATTGCATTTTAGGCCAGCTTCACCATTTAGTCTTTCTTTTACTTTTTTTGGTTAGGCCCCCTGTTTCTTGGATGCCTTGCAACCCTTAAAACAGGTACAATACTGTCTAAGAAAATATGACAGAGAACGTCTGTGAATGAAACAACGTCTGAGTCTTACCTGCCCATATTAGGTTTCTTTTACTCTCAACCTGATCAGTGATTTGCCTGATAATCCTATTGTTCTATGTTCAGCTTGTTCATTTGTTCATCTTGGCCCTGTTTTTTTTTTTTTTTTTTTTTTTTTTTTTTTTTTGAGACGGAGTTTCGCTCTTGTTACCCAGGCTGGAGTGCAATGGCGCGATCTCGGCTCACCGCAACCTCTGCCTCCTGGGTTCAGGCAATTCTCCTGCCTCAGCCTCCTGAGTAGCTGGGATTACAGGCACGAGCCACCATGCCCAGCTAATTTTTTGTATTTTTTTAGTAGAGACGGGGTTTCACCATGTTGACCAGGACGGTCTCCATCTCTCGACCTCGTGATCCACCCGCCTCGGCCTCCCAAAGTGCTGGGATTACAGGCTTGAGCCACCGCGCCCGGCCTGGCCCTGTTTCTTTTTTGTTTTTCATGTCTTTGGCTGTCAATTCAGGTTTATCAATGAATACATATAAGGTACGTATTCTTTCTAGCAATGTATTTTATAATAATTATTAAGATTTGATATTTTCATATCCTCCATTTAGAAACTCAGTAGCTTTTAAATCCTTATTTATACCAATATATGTGTTTCATGACATGTTCTTTGTCATTGTAAGATATTGTAGAAATATCATATTGTTTTATAAAGGTTTGGACTATAACTTTCTTTCCATTTCTACTGGGCTTACACCCTGTTATCAATGTCCATCACTTTCTGCAGCGATTTCATAGTAGCCACTTCAATGGTTTCTTTGCCACCAGCCAGCATCAATTTATTTAAAATTAGAAAATAGCCATTTTAGAAAATAATGCATTGAACCTGCCATGTCCATTTCTAAAGTGAAATAAAGGGAGCAGATCAGAAATGCCCTCTACTTTTCACATGTTAACTTAAGTATCTCTGGAATCCCTTGCACTACATTAGTAAAAACATCACCAAGGATTATTGATCTGAGAAGAACATATCGTTGTTTAAGACAATTTTCTGCCAACATGGTTATAATTGGGAAGTCTGACTTTAAAAACGAAAACGTGCTTATTGGGAAAGCTATTGCGTAGCTGCCTAGTAGCCAGTTGTTCTCCATTAAAAAGAAGAGGGAAAAAACTAGATACTTAAGTAACTTTCTAAATGAATTTGGTTCCTAGTAGCGTTTGGGGGGTGTTTTAATTACCCTGTTTGGGGTATTCCCTTAGAGGACTATAAAATTTTACTTAGCCCTATTTCCAAAGAAGTTTTTGGAATTTATCAGTAGCATACCTCAATAAATATTGTTCTCACTGGGAATTTTCCAGTTCTACCTAAGCTTTCATGTAAGGATAGGATTTGGGAAAGACTGAATAATATAATCTTTTTAAATCTTCCTCCTGATTCGAAACAGTTCAATTTATTCCAGAGGTGTATTATTGTGAAAGAAATTCTAAATAAACTTTCTTATTGTGCTTTGAGATTTCTAAAAATACCTTAGAATTTTATATTTTGATATCTATTAGAATTATCTATGTAACATTAATCAATCCAACATATTTTACATTCTCCTTCTTCCTGTAATGACACCTGATTTTCATGAGGGATCTGCTCTTCCCCACATCAGCAACATGGAGGGCTCCAATCTCACAGTCTCTTGACCCCTGATCGAGGTTACATAAGCTGTCGAGAACATTCTTCCTCTCTGGAGCAGCATTCATTATGTGATCAGAATCTTTCCCTGGAGTTTTCCTAAATCCTCTCTGGTTATAGATTCATATGTCCATGAACACAAAGCATGTCAGTCCAAGAGACTGAAGATGGTACTCAGAAAGAAGAAACAAAGGTTAAAAGCTAATGTGCTGATGGTCAGCTGTTGCTAGGCCTCTCCAGTTCTCCAGTTCTTGAAGTCTCTGTACTTCCTGGTTCATTCCTGAGTTTCTCTGGCATGAATTCTCCTTGCATACCACCCATAAATCTTAAATTTTCTAAAACTGGTACAATTTTCAAATATAGACTCATCTGATATGGGAATAATGCTGCCGTGGCTTTTCATATGGAAAGATGCAGCTTGATTAGAGAAGAAAGTGCATGGTTTTAGGAGGCGGACCTATATTGACTAGAATGCAGACTGCAGTCAATGTATACTGACTAGAATAGACTTATCTATTAAAAATCTGCTAACACTTATTTTAAAGAAAAATATATCTCAAAATACTTACAACTAGAGGCTCTCAGAAACATCACTAGCTATATATGTTGTAAGCAGTGTGGAAGCAAATAACAAAAGCACTATTATGACTAGTAAGATGATTGCATTTAAAAGTCAAAGAAGTCAATGATTTTGATATAACCAGAGTGATGTAGAAAAATAATTGAGGCACTTGACTGAAACCTGAGGCCATGAAAATTAGAATTTTAATTCTATAGGATAAAGACTGTACCAGATAGTAAATAGTATTACAGGTGCATACTGACATGAAGAACATGAGAATAGACACACACACACACATGCACACACAAACACACACACACACGCACACACACACACACAGAGGAAGAAAGACTAAATACCATGGAGAAATAGGAGAAAACGTACCAATCATTAGCACTGATGTATCCCTGAGATATCATATTATTTATTACATGGTACTCTTGGAGAAACATTTTTTAGCCTTCAGTAGGGTATGCAAAAGTGAGTCCATAAACCTAGTTGTGCCCAAAGCATAAACAAAGACGCTGCACTCATAAAATTAAATTATTTCAGCATTCTCATTTTATTTAGCAGATGGGAAATTATGTGTAATTCCCTAATTCCCAATCCTTGCTCAGTCTCTTGCCTTTTCTTCAACCTTGAGTATACCTAGGTGTCTCCCAGTCTACAGGGTTCCTTCAGGCCACCTGGGTCTATGTCTCTTGCATTGCATCATCTGCAGCATACCTGACACCTGTCAATCTTTGGGAAGACATTGTCCTGAGGTTCCACCATTTCTTCATGGCAATGTCAACAAGACTTCTTGTCATGGAACCCCCAACTCCCAGCCCTACACACACTCTGGGAATCTCTCTTTTATCTATCCAAGAAAAGCCTTTTATTTATTTTAAGCATGAAATCAGTCTTATACTAAAACCTACATTTACAAAAAGGTAATTTTAGTTTAAGAGAAGAGACTTTTTGTGTACTAGGTTCCATAATTCTTAGATGATCTGTGAAAAAGTAACTATCATAATACCTTGCTAGCATTTAAAATTTGTTTTAACAAATATTTATTGAGTGCCTACTGCTAAATTAAAATTATGAGAGGCCATCATTTTGGATGAGCTCCTACACTGAGCCCAACAGACCAGGCCAAACCAGAATAAAGTCACCTACACTAGGTGCCAAGTCATCAAACTGAACTTTGAAATGGGCTAGTTTAAAAAACAAAAACAAAAACAAAAAACAGGAGATTCACAAACACCAATAGAACGAGGCTTATTAATCTGAACCAGCCTTCTAAGTTATCCCCCTCTGTTTTAACTCTGTAAGGAAGAGGTACATTCACTTTTTATCTTATTTCTGTTCACCTCCTCTGCTCTGCTCACCAGAAGGCCTTTTCTTAATCTTTGAATGAGATACTGACCATTTAATTAATTACTAATGAAATGCAATTATATCTTTAAATTAAATGTTGAAATTTTGTTTCTTAACACTACTATTCTAACAGTAAAGATAGACAATAAACCAAGGAAGTAATAACTAAATAAATCATGTAATGTGTTAAAAAGCAGTAGGTGTTAGGACAAGAAATAGAGCATGTAAAGGGAAGTGGGTAAGTAAATTTCAACTTTAATAGAGCAGACATGATGGGCACCAATGACCAAAAACTTGAAAAAGGAAAGCCACAGGTTTGTCTGGGGAAAGTAATTATGAGGTGAGGAGTCTACCAAAAAAGGGTCTAAGGAAGGAAAATTTTTGGTGTGTTTGAGGATCAGCAAGAAACAGTGGCTGAAGCTGAATAAGTAAGAGGAAGTAGCAGGTGACATAAGACATACTGAGGGCCAGATCATGAATTCCCTTGAAGGCCACTGTCATAAGGATTTGGCATTTACTCTGAGTGAAATGGGAGCCATTGGAAAGTGTGGATTATTTCTTAAATCCTTTAAAATACATAGATAACATAGTGCACCCCTAATTTATTTGTACACACAGTTGCCCATTTCGGAAGGAAATAAAAAAGGAAAACGAGAAAGTATTTTAAAAGTTAACCAAAATTCAAAGAAATCCTAAAAGGATTACGTACTACCCAGTCCCTTTGTTTCTAAACTTAGAAGGTAAGGGAATACTATAGCACTTCTGAGCAACTCCAAGAGAGGAAGCTATATGTTGTCCCCAGACATGATTTTCAAAGGGCTCCCGTGCAGGCTGAGTCCCTCTGCCAAACAGCACACTCACTGGGTTTCAGGTGTTTACTCTTAGCATCAGAATCAGCTGGCAAATGCAAATGAGACTCACTATAGGTAGTACACTTAGTAGTGCTCTGTGTGACATCATCAAAATCATGGAGTAAGATGTTTAGCATCAAAGGGTCCAGAGTATTTGGAATATTTATAAATACATGAATAAAGTAACAATCTGGAAATGATGTTCAGCATATATATGTTCAGCATATGTATTTTTATTTCCAGGCCTGGTAAATGAGAAATAGCCAGTTTAGAAGAAAGAGAATTATAATTAGTGGTTCATAGTCATTACTTTCTGTTGTATCTGTATTTGTGCAAAATACATAAGGAATTTTAGCTAATTGTAAAATAGTTATATGTTTATATTTCTACAGTTACTAAAGAAACTGAGCTACTATTTGTTATTGCTGCTATTTTATTCCTAAAATTAAAAAGTTGAGAAAGAAAAAACATGTAAGCCATTTTGTCTAGCACTTGTTTTAGCAGTTCTTCTAATATTGTATTTTAACAGAATTTAAATCATCTTATCTCCAACTAAATTGTAATGGCCTCAAAATAAGTTGTTTTAATAATTGTTTATATCTAGAAAAATTTAAGAAAGTCTGATGTTTCTTAAATGTTTAAGTTTAATTTTAGTACTACACTTATACTTTGGAGACGTGTGTGTGTGTGTGTGTGTGTGAGAGAGAGAGAGAGAGAGAGAGAGAGAGAGAGAGAGAGAGAGAGAGATCTTCCAAAGTAAGTCTTTCATGCCAAACAAGGGAGTAGACTAATCTTATAGAGGGTAAAGTTTCAAAAGGAAAATAAAAAATGTCAGTAAGAACTAAAAAGATCTGTGATTTTAAAAAAAGGAACAAAATGGTTTAGAAAAGTATTGAAGATGTCTTCTAGATAAAAAAATGGTAAAAGGAAGTCAAATAACAAACGCAAGTACAAAAATAAAGAGTACAAGTCAATTGCATTTTGCTGATAAATGTACAGAATTGTTGATGGTCACCTATTCATAGAAAAATTGACTTGAGTGGTTTCTGGAAAAAAAATAATGTTTTAAGTGATTCATCTTTTATTTAGCAACTGAGGAAGGTAAAATAAGTTCTCTCTTGAATTTGAATGCAAAATTTCTCTCACCTACTGAAATATGTTCTGTGAAGATTTCCAACCTCAAGTTGACAAACATAACAATTCTACGAAACATATTGGTGAGTTGCACCTTACGAAACTCTCTGCTTTTCTATACATTTTCCTTTTCATTTTATTTACTTCACTTCCATAGAAAGAAATGAAGGTCATGATGGCAGCAACCACAATGGCTAAAACTTGCAAAGAACAATGATAGTCCAGGTCACAGAGGAAAAGTGAGACGTAATGATCTGATAAACTAGGTAAGTTATACTTTAGAATAAAGAAAGGAACCAGATGAGATCAAGTTGTTCCAGCTCATAGCTAAATCTTCCCAGACAGGTAACAGACACTATGTGAGTAAGCCTTCAGATAATTTCAGCAGCAGCATTTGAGCCATCCCAGCATACACTGAGTGGAGCACAGAGGAGCTAATCCTTGCCAAGGCCTGCAGAGTGCACATTCATGAGAAGAGCAAAAGCTGCTGGTTTTGGACCACTATGTTTTGGGGAGGTTTTATGCAACATTAGATAATCAGAAAACAGAGAAACAGTGATTTGAAATACTGTAGACTTGGCGTCAGATATAATGAAGGCCTATTAGGTACGATGCTCACTACCTAGGTGATAGAATTATTCATAGTCCAGAGTTAGAGGTATCACACAATATGCCCATGTAACTAATCTGTAAGTGTATGTTCCAAATGTAAAATAAAATTTAAATTGTTTTTAAAATTATGACATATAAAGCGTATTTAGAGAAAAGAAAACTAATACATTGTGTTTCCAGAAGAACTTCACTATTATAAATAGTAAATGTAGTTCTTCAGACTGCAACAGGAACTCATATCTTTAGGAACTAATAAAAATCATTAAAAATTGGCTGAGTGCAGTGACTCACACCTGTAATCCCAGCACTTTGGAGACTGAAGTGGGAGGATCAGGATGTCAGGAGTTGGAGACCAGCTTGGCCAAGATGCTGAAGCCTCACTTCTACTAAAAATACAAAAATTAGCTGGGTGTAGTGACATGCACCTGTAGTCCCAGCTACGTGGAAGGCTGAGGCAGAAGAATCGCTTGAACCTCGAGATGGAGGTTACATTAATAAGCCGGGATCAGGCCAGTGCACTCAAGCAGCCTGGGTGACAGAGTGAGACTCTACCAAAAAAAAAATTAAACATTTCAATAAATTTGATCATAAATTTGAAATTATAATATTTTTCATGGATTATGTATGTTTCATGAATATACCATCCTTTATGGTAAAGTTTTCAAAGGCATCATAATCTATAGCATGAAGCCTTTGATATATACACACACATATAAAAATATGTGTGTGTGTATATATCACATTATATATATATTGCCTTTGATAACTATAATCTCAAAGATGATGTGAATAGAGTAAATGTACTATAAAATTAGAATATTTTCTATGTTTTACATGAAGTATTGCAAGATTATGTATAGATAGACTGTGGAAATTAAAAGATTTATAATAGAATCCTTTAAGTTAAGAAAACAATAAAAGTCATGTGTAGCTAAAAATCTAATGGGTAAATTAAGATAGACTTCTACAAAATTATTCAAATAAAGTGAGGAAAGACATCAAAGAAATAACAGACTCAACAAATAGAATAAAAATAATAATGACATTCTAGGCTTGAATTCATACATATAAGTAACTGTATCAATTATGAACAAATTATTATTCTAGTTAAATGCAGAGATGGCCAGAACGGATAAAGAAACAAGCCTAATTCTGTGTTGTTGACGTTAACTTTAAATACAGAATCCCAGGTAAACCAGAAGTACATGATACATATGTGAAAAAAGTATATACAATCAATACTCATCATTTGTAGATTCTGTTTTTGTAAATTCCAGATCAATACTTGTAACTACCAAATCAATACTTACAATGCTTTCATGATCATTAGCAGACATGTGCAAAGCAGCAAAAAATTGAGTTGCCTGATGCACCTGCTCCCAGCTGAGGTCAAAACAAAGTGACTGTTTGACTCCTTGTTTCAGCTTTCATAGCATAAGCAAGTGTTCTTTCGTGTTTCATTTAGTGCCACTTTTTTTTTTAATTTCTGTGCTTTTGTTAGTGATATTTCTGTTTAAAATTGCCCCTAGATGTAGTGCTGAATTGCTGTCTAGTGTTCTTAAGTGCAAGAACGCTGTGATGTACCTTAAGGGAAATATATGTATGTTAGAAAAGCATTCAGCCATAAGTTGTAGTGCTGTGGGCCATGAGTTCAATGTTCAGGAAACGATGATGTATACTAAATATTACTAATTAAGTAAAATTAGTTAAATTTGTATATTAGAGGTGTCTGTAACAGAAACACACATTAGACCAGGCTATTATTGGTAGTGAATGAAAATTCTGCAACCACAGAACCCTAACCTTGTCTTTTCCCTGGAAGCAACAATGTTCCTTAATTTAGTGTACATGACAACTTTACAAAACATACTTGTGAAAGTTAGAATCAACTGTACCTTGAAAAGAATAGCTTAAGAATAATGTATTGAGCATAATATCAAGAAAAGTTGACTTTAGACAAGATTATTATGAGAGATAAAGGGGGATGCTTTATAATAAAAATGTTAGCTCCTGAGACTTAGAAATCATAAATGTTATGTGCCCAATAACAAGGCCTTCAAAGATATGCAGCTAAAATTAAGTTCATCAATTAAAAGGCAAAATAAAAAAATATCTATATTATTATAGGAAATTTCACCAGCCCTTTCTAAGCAACTGACAGAACATTAACCAAAATATTATACAAGACATGGATAATCATAACAATGATATAAACCACTTTGACCAAATTGATTTTTATGGAACATATAACCCAATAACAGCAGGAGACATATTATTTCTAAATGAATGTACTCCACCAATATAGTCTATATGCCTAGCCACAAATAAATTTCCATAGGTTTAAAAATGCTGCTGTGATACAGAGTTTACGATCTGAACAAAATGGAATTAAACTGAAAATAAGCAAGATGTCAAGGAGTTACTAAAAAATAAACATCTAAATTATTCATCATTCAAAAAAGAAATCCTAAGAGATTTTAGAAGTATTTCAGACTCAATAAAAATACAGAATAGCTGAAACAGTATTTTAGGGAAAAGTTATGAATGAAAATACTTATTTTAGAATGAAAGAAAGTTCTAAAAGAAGGGTCTAATACATTCCTTTAAGCTGCTAGACAGTCAAAGTAGAGTAAAACCTAAGTAAGTAAAAAAGGATTTTAGCAGAAAGTAATAAAAGATAAAACAGATATATTAATAAAGCTAAAGTATGATTGTTGAGCAGATCAATATAATTAATATATCTTGGCTTAAACTGATCAAGAAGAAAGAGAACATACATTTCCTATATCAAGAAATAGGGGTTATCACTACAGATCCCTCAACACAGTAAGTAAATAACAAGACTATCATGAAAAACTTTAAACAAAAATATTCTGGTATCTTAAATAAAATGTCTAAATTCCTAGGAGAGCACAACTTCCCAAAATTGTACCTTGTAATTGTACACAAATTCATTTATAGATTCAATCAATCAATAAATTAATAAAAATTCCCATAGGCTTTTGTAGAAATCACAAACTAATGTTAACAGGTTTATAGAAAGGCAAGCAATCTAGAAAAGTCAAAGCACTTTTGTAAAGGAAAATATAGAGAACTTACACCACCTGACCTCTAGACTCATGATTGGTTACAGTAATCAAGGAAGTGTGGTATTGGTAGGAAAATGTGTGTGTGTGTGATACACATGGATATATACACAAACACATACATTTATATATATACACACGCACAAATATATATATTAGATAGATGGATGGATAAAGAGATAGATAATTGAAATAAAAGAGAGTCCAGAAATAGAAACCATATATTAGAGGTCAAAAATGGCAAAAAGGCAATTCAATGGAAAAATGTCCTTTCAATAAATGTTACTGAAAAAAAACTGCATATCACACACACACACACACAAAAACTCAGACATAAATCTTTGCAACCTTGTAACAGGTATGGAATTTTTATATAGGACACAAAAAGATAAACCAGAAAATGAAAATTGATAAATTAAAATTAACCAAAATTTAAGACTTTGCCCTGAAAAAGATTATATTAAGAAAATTAAGAGATAGTACACTGATCACAATAAAATATTTGCAATGCACATACCAGAAATAGAGACTTGGTTCCTGAAGATATTAAAAGTCTAATACATCAATAACAATAAATTCATAAAATATAAGAATATGCATGTCACAAAAGATGATATATGCATAGTTAATAAGTAAACAAAAAGGTTCTCAACATTACTCAAACACATTAAAACCACTCTATACTCATAAGATGGTTAACATTTTAAAAACTGACAATACCTAATGTTGATAAGGATATGGAAGGTTACATTGCTGATGGTGAAGTGAAATGGTACGTCTGCTTTGGAAAATGGTGGCTATTGCTTTACAAAATGATCCACTGTAATTATCAATGAGATATAAAAAGGTGTTGACAAATATTTATAGAAGCTTTATTCTTTTTTTCTTTTTTAATCATTTATTATTATTATTATGTAACTTTTAAGTTCAAGGATAAATTTACAGTTTTGTTATACAGGAAAATTTGTTTCATGGGGGTCTGTTGTGTAGATTATCTTATCACTCACCTATTAATCCTGCTATTCATAAGTTATTTTTCTCGATCCTGTCCCTCCTCCCACCCTCCACTCTCCAATAGGCCTCAGTGTGTCTTCTTCCCCTCTACGTGCCCATGTGTTCTCATCATTTGTCTCCCACTTAAAGTGAGAACATGTGGTATTTGGTTTCATGTTCCTACATTATTTTGCTAAGGTTAATCGCCTCTAGCTCTATCCAAGTTTCTGCAAAGGACACAAAAGGACATGATTCTTTTTTATGGCTACATAGTATTCCATGATGCCTATGTGCCACATTTTCTTTATCCAGTCTATCATTGATGGGCATTTAGGTTGATTCCATGTATTTTCCATTGTGAATAGTGCTGTAATGAACATATCATTAAAATGGCCATACTAGCTAAAACAATGTATAGATTCAGTGCTATTCCTATTAAACTACCATTGACATTCTTCACAAAACTAGGATAAACTATTTTGAAGTTCATATAGAAAGAAGAAAGAGCCCAAATAGCCAAGGCAATCCTAAGCAAAAAGAACAAAGCTGGAAGCATCATGCTACCCAACTTCAGACTATACTACAGGGCTGCAGTAACTAAAAGAACATTGCTACTGGTATAAAAACAGACTACTAACAATAAAAATAAAGTTTATTTAAAATGTATTCACAGTATAAATGCAATAAAATATTACTCAGGCTTAAAAAGAAATAAAATTCTGACACATGCTACAACATGGATGAAACTTGAGGATACAATGCTAAGTGAAATAAGCCACAAAAAGACAAATATTGCATGATTTCATTTATATAAGGTACTTAGAACAGTTGAAATCATGAAGAGAGAAAGTAGAGAGATGGTTGTCAGGAACTGTGGAACATTGTGTAATGGGCCAGTATTATTTAAAGCATATAGAGTTTCAGTTTTGTAAGATTAAAAAAAGTTCTGAAAATAAATAGCGGTGATGGTTGCACAACATTATGAATGTAATATTACTGACACTTAAAAACAGTTAAGATGGCAAAGTTTATAATATGTATTTTACTACAATTAAAAGAACAGTTGAAAGAGATTATGTACAGTGACACGCACAGGGACAAAGTTATTACAATTGAATATTCAAAGTGTCTATTACTGCATTTTGGAGCATATTTCTGATGGGAGAATTCCATCTCGTGCATCAAGAAGTAACTCCTCTGCTTACTGTTTCATACATCTGCTTATTAAAATTTATGACTCCATGCATCTCAAGTCTGTTTCTTATCCACTGCCTACATTGTTCCATTGCCAGGCAATGGGAAACACATTTTCATGTATGACACCTATTTTGTCATATTACAAGTCGTAGTAGGTGAAAATAGTATTTCTGGAAGTCATGCCTACATGTGATGAATTTTAATTACTCAACTATACATGAAAGTATCTGTGAACCTCGTAAGCATATCCCACCAAACCCAAACCAAATTATCTTCAACCTACTTTGCCTTTTGTTAGGGTTGACAACACCAGACAGGAGGGGTGGTGAAACAGAGGGACACCATAATGGGGAACAAAATCAATCTTAGCCAATTATTGTTAAATATCCTAATTTACACTATTTAAAAAATATCTTTATGAACATATTAACATCTTTGTAGTGCCCATCAACATTTTTTCAAAGGGGCCTTTTCATGCAAGCATTCTTAAAGCTTAAACTTCATTAATTATGCCCCCTTGCCCTAAATCCACTTCTGATCTTGCAAAACTAGACAATTATTTCCATGTACTGTAAGATCATGAAAGCAAAATGCCATGGAATTCAAATACACAAAATAAGTGAAAATAGCCTGTTTGCTCTAAGAAATACCTTCTCCTAGAAGATAAGACTGTGAACCAACTTAGTAGCTTACTAATTGAAATTTACTCATTAAGAATCTTTTTAACACCCTTTTCTTACTATGCTCATGATCCTGAAACTAGTATATCATAAAGTTTGCTCAATACAAACTCGTTTCTCACCTTGCAAGACCTGCCTAAAAACCACCCAGTCCAGAATTTGAAGCTCTACAATATTCTCCCTTGATTTCCCCTTTTGAGACATGGCCAAAAATTCTATCAAGGTGGTGGTCTCCCTTGCTGAAATGAAACTTTTAAGTTTGGTTTTGCTTGACCAGTAAGGTTTCCTGGTGGACTTTTGGGGAGCCTTCATCTCTTCATGAGGGATTTTCCCTCATAACTCAAACACATCTCAATAGGCCCCATCTCCACCACTGAGGATGAAATTTGAACATGAGATTTGGAGGAGACAAACATCCCAACTATGGCATAGTATGAGACATAATTACAGTTTTAAAATCCTACTCAAATCTTTAAGAATCATTCAAAAGGTGTCTATATTAAAACTGAATTATGACTAAAAAATAATGTTCTTACTCTCAAAATAATGAAGTCACTTCATGCTCTGATGAAATGTAGCTTCAATAAATACAGAGAAAAAAGTAACCTGGAGTTATCGTTAAAGTCTTAAGCCATTTTAATTAAACATTAAATTTTTAGAGTTGGAAGCAATTAGTTTTGGTAAGTTATTTGTATACCAAAAAATAGAATTGACAAACTGAAATTATTTAAAGGTCAAGCAAAACAGGCATCACTTTATAAATACAATTAGTGTTTTACCAGTGATTGCATGAGAATACTTATGGATGCAAAACTGAATAGTAGAGATTAAAAATAAGAAGTGTGGGTAGATTTAATAATTTATTGCTCTCATGCTAATCAGGATTTCTGACTCTTTCATTTCTCAAACACAATTAAACAGTCTTTCTTTCCTCCCTATTCTTCTTTACTTCTTTCCCCAGTGAATTAGACTGTTGACATAACTTTTAATGAATTTATCTTAATAATTAAGAGGGAAATTATAATTGAAAGGGGAAATAATATTCAAGTTAAATTAAAATGACTTTTATGTGTTTATATAACACATTATTTTTTGTCAATGAAGTGCTTCGTTTCAGAAAACAATAGGTTCTCTAAATACAGTTATTTTATTAGATTCATTATTCCACCAGGTGTTTCTTTCAGTATGACAGTTGCTTTTGTACTTAAGGTCATTTGCATATGTAATTTTTAAAATTGAGATAACTGCAGTAGCATCAAGAAGATTATCTTAAAATAATAAAATCCTTTAGGAAATATTTCATTTGTGTAGCCCAATACGCTGACATCAATCTCATGATGTACAAATACAGTAGGTACAAACAGAAGCATAATATTCAGATACTGCTTTCTCCAAAGGATGGTAAAAATTGAGATCTCAGAGAAACTGTATCTAATTATAAAGGGTAAAGGTGCTTTGGGGGAAATGAAAGTAAGGCCAAAGGAGATTTTCTGGTATTTTTCTCTAGGGTCACTTGAAATAGAAGAAGGAAAACTGTAGCCAAAGATTACCAGTTGTAATTATCTCCTTTAAGAATAGTTTTAAATGTGGGGGGAAAAAATGAGTAGACTCTACAGAAAGGTCTCACGTACTGCACTGCCCCCAACAGTTTTCTTAGTATTAACATCTAACAAAAATATGGTACATTTTTACAATTAATGGACCAAAATTAATATATTGCCATTCAGTAAAGTCCATAATTCACATTAACTATGAAGTTTAGTTAATAATTATAAATTACTGTGTTGCATAATTCTGAGTTTCACAAATACATAGTATCATTTATTTATTCTTAAAGTATTATACAGAATAGTTTCATTGTTGTAACAACCCCCTGTGTTTCACCCATTCCTCTACTAACTCTCTCCAACTCTAGGCAACCACTAATCTTTTTAGTATCTATAACTTATTTTTTTCATACCGTTAGAATCAAAGGGTATACATGCTTTTCAAACTGGCTTTTTTAGCAATACGATTTTAAGGTTCCTTCGGGGTTGTTTTGTTTTTCGAGGCCTTATAGTTCATTTATTTTTATTGTCAAATAATATCCCATTCTACAGAGGCATCACAGTGCTTATTCATTCACCTATTGAGGGACATCATCGTAGCTGTTTCCAGTCTTAGAAATTATGAATAAAACTGCTGCAAATATTAGTGTGCAAGTTTTGGAGGGTCATAGTTTTGAACTCAATCAAGTAGGTTGTACGGAAATAAAGTAACAGGCATACATTCTAACAAATGTGTCTGATATGCTTTGGCTGGGTCCCCATTCAACTCTTAACTTGAATCTTATCTCCCAGAACTCCCACATGTTGTGGAAGGGGGAGGTAATTGAATCATGGGGGCTGGTCTTTCCCATGCTGTGCTATACTCATCATAGTGAATAAGTCTCAATAGATCTGATAGGTGTATCAGGGGTTCCCACTTTTGCTTCCCTCTCATTTTCTCTTGCTGCTGCCATATAAGGAGGGCCTTTTGCCTCCTGCCATGATTCTGAGGCCTCCCCAGCCATGTGGAAATGTAAGTCTAATTAAACCTCTTTTTCTTTCCAGTCTTGGTTATGTCTTTGTCAGCAGCCTGAAAGTGGACTAAGACAGTGGCATTAGACAATTTTTCCATGACAGCAATATAGAGTGTAGTTACACAAATTTAGATGGCATAGTCTACTGCACACCCAGACTATGTGCTCGTCATTTGTTCTTAGGCTAAAAACCTGCCCAGCATGTTTCTGTACTGAATAATGTATGCAGTTATGATACAATGGTAAGCACTTGTGTCTCTAAATACATCTAAACCAAAAATAGGTATAGTATAATTTGATATTATAATCTTATCAAACCAACATCATACATGCTGTTTGTTTTTGACCAAAGTATTATGTGGTTCATGACTGCACTTCTAATAATAATTTAATTTTCTCTTGTGTCTAATACTAATCCCTCCTGTGGGTACAGTTTTAGTTTTCATGGCCTTCAAAATGCTACCCAATTAATAAGTAACCTCCATTAAATATTAAACCATGTTTGAATATTTTCAGAATTCAATGACCATAGATTCTTCTATAGAAGAAAACACTGAGGAGATGCTTCAGACATTGTTTTAGGTAAAGATTTTTTTGAGTAACACATCGAAAACAAAAGGTATCCAAAGCAAAAAGGACAAATGGGATTACACCAAGTTAAAATGCTTTTTCATGGCAAAGGAAACAATCAGGTGAAGAGACAACCAGCAGAATGAAATAAAATATTTGCAAACTATTCATCTGGCAAGGGATTTATCTAGAATATATAAGGAACTCAATCAACTCAACAGCAAAAATACCCACAAATAATTTAATTAAAAAGTGAAAAAAGTCTGAATAGACGTTCCTCAAACAACGAAATACAAATGGTCAACAGGTATATGGAAAAATTCTCAACATCATTAATCACTAGAGAAATGCAAATAAAAACCACAGCAGAATATCATCTCACCCCAGTCAAAATTTCATCAAAATGAGTTAAAAATGAATGCTGATGAGAATGTGGGAAATGGGGAATGCTTGTACACTGTAGGGAGAATGCAAATTAGAGCAACCACTATGGAAAATACAATGGAGATTTCTCATAAAACTGAAAAAAGAACTACCATATAAACTAGAAATCCAACTGCTGTGTATACATCCAAAAGAAAGGAAATCACTATATTAAAGAGATATCTGCATTCCCGTATGTATTGCAGCGGTATTCACAATAATCACGATATGGAATCAACATCATCTGTATCCATCAGCAGATGAATGGGAAAATAAAATGTCTTACATACACACAATGGAATATTACTGAATCATAAAAAGCATGAAATTCTGTCACTTGCAACAACATGCCTTAGGAGAAATCCTGTCATCATGCTAACTGAAATAACTCATGCAAAGCAATACAAATACTGAATGTTCTTCCCTATGTAAGAACTAAAAGAACAGATCTCATGGAAGTAGAGAGTAGAACCATGATTACCAGAGACTGGAAATAATAGTAGGTGTGGAGGAATAAACAGAGGTTGGCTAATGGTTACAAAAATACAATTAAATAAAATAAATAAGATCCAGTGCTCAGTAGCACAACAGGGTGACTACAGTTAGCAATAATATAGTGTACATTTTAAAACAACTAGACGAGTATTTTGTAATGTGCCCAACAAACACACATCACACATAAACACACACACACACACACACACACACACAAAATGATTAATGTCTGGGGTGATGGATATCTCAATTATCTTGTTTTGATCATTGTACATTTTTTGCTTGTATAAAAATATCACATGTATTACATATTTACCACAATCATTTATGCATAAAAAATTTTAAAAAGGAAATAAAATGCAAATTTTCTGTTAACTTTATGGCAGCAGGTATCTGCCCAAGGGCAAATCATTTTAAAGGTGAATAAAGGAAAATAAAGGTTTCTCCCTTCCTCTGCACTCAGACAACACACTCAGTTTCACATAACGCGTATGTGGTTGACTCCAGTCAACACTTGTAAACAATTTTACAAATTGGTTATATAATGACAAATGACTTTTAACTCCTCAAAACTTGTAGAAATGTACAATGAGAATCTAAGCCTGGATCTTCTGGTTGCCTGTCCAGTTGACATGATTCTAGTTTGAAATGTTATAGTAACTTGAAAGAAAAGTGACAAAAATCAGGAATGGGATAGCAATAGGTGAAGAAAGAGTAAAAATATTTAGAGAAAGGATCAGCAAGACTTGAATCACTAAATTAACCAGATGCAAATGACAAATGGAATTATAGGGATAGAAAGAATGACAAAAAGGAGGCCATGTAAACAAGATGCAGTGTGGTAGAGGAAGGTGTTTCGTTTTGCTCCAGATTGTATCATAGTTAATCACACATAGAGCATGCTTCAGTCGATGAGTATTTTTCACGTAACATAAATTTTTATAATTTATCATACATTATGAAAAATCCTTAAAAATAACATAAAATCACACCATCTCTACATAAAGTAAAGGCCTTTTAAATATGTAATTTAGTTAAAACTACTTTAGTTGAGGAGAGGCTTTATGAATATAACAAGTACAAATCATAAAAGACCGTATTTCAAATACAACTAGCAAAAAGAAGAATCTGTACATCATGTATTGCTTCACAATAAAATAGTTTGATTAAATGCAATCTTCAAATTTAGTTGAAAAGATACAGATACTGACTGGGTAGAGCTAGTGTAATTTGCTAAAGGTAGACTTCTTTTCTTCTCTAATTAACATTAATCTGCTCTAAAACTCTTTTGTTCTACGGAGGACACCATATTGTAAGCAATTCATCTTTCTTCTCCCTCGGTCTGATGATGTATTACATTAATACATCATTAAAGAGACAGCTTTCAGAAATGATGTATTAGTATAACACATGACTGGAGAAATAGCGAAGATGCATAACTCATTACAGTTCATGCCAGTCCTTGAAGAAGGGGACTTACTTTGTTGAATGAGTTTCTTAAATGTGAAGGACCACAATAGTGGCACATCTGACCACTAATAAATTATCTCAAGTAGTTAAAAATTAAAACATACAAAAAAATTTTAGCAAAGTGTGATAAATAGAATTTCATCTTTGATAGGAGTCAAAGATTATGGAAGGATTCTTCCTAAAACTGAGGAATGAAGGCAATGAAACTGAAATAATTTTCAAATCTCTCTAATTTACTACCTGTCATTATTTAATAGGATTTAGATGAGGAAAACATTGTTTTACCAGTTCTATTTAGCATCACTAATGTGTCATATTTCTAAATCTCAGGCCTTATGTAGAAATCCTTCACATAAAGATAACATAACTTACTACTATTTGCATTACTAAGAAGTAAAATATAGCACTGTAGAAATAGCCTAGAAATGTAAATTAGCTTAGCTTGACCTTTACAGAGTTAACAAGGCAAGGTTTTTTGGGGTTTTTTTTTGACACTGGATATATAGTGGTTTAACACTAAAATACAAATTAACCAACAATCATAAGTTTAAGTAAAAAAAAATCAACAGCCAGAAAATGTTTTTAAAATTGTTTTCTCCATGTCCACATCTGTCCATGTGTACATTCCTTCTATTGTATGACTCTCATGTTCCTGTCCACTGGTCATCAAAGGCTTTATGAACTGCTGAATTGCTGACTGCTTTTACATGGCCAAATGCAAATAAAGTATAGGAGAATAAAACCACTATAGGCCCCCTTCTTCTCTGTTCATTACTGTCTCCCTTTCTCTGTCTCTCTCTCTCTTTCTCTCTCACGCTCATGCATGGATACCCTCTCATTCTCATTCTCAATGATAAATTTTAACTTTAAAGTTGGATAGCAATCGTAAGTTATAGTTGAATTACAAATATTTTTCTGAAATAAAGAATCCAATTTTACTTGGTTTAGTTTTACCTTGGCAAAAAATAAACATATATAGAACTTATCAAAGTTGGAATGACCAGTTTTGCTTAGTGGAAAGTTTTAAAGCAACATTATAAATTTTTTAAAAAATTAGATTCAAATAACTACTCCTTGGAATTGCTTTATAAACTAATCATTTATAAATTTATATAATAATTTATAAAGCTCAAGGCAGTCAAGTTTTGCTTTGTTTCATTTTGTTTTGTTTCCTATAGCATAACAAAGATGAACTTTGCTCCAGTTCCCAATAACTTTCTCCTTTCCATCTGCGACGTCTCAGCATGGTCTTTACTGTTAATATTTCTATCAGTATTTTGATCACAAAGACTTACCCAACCTCAAATGAGTTACAGACTTTCTCACATCTGTTTTTCTTCTGAGCCCTCCAGTCATCCTAACTCTTCCAAACATTGCCACTTAGTTCCAAAGCTACTTCTGCATTTTCAGATATCCTTACGGAAACACCCTCCTTCTCTGTACTAACTTTAGGTCTTAGTCTATTTAATGTTGCTATAAAGCAATACTTGAGGCTGGATGATTTAAAAAGAAAAGAGGTTTATTTGGTTCAAAATCCTGCGGGCTGTGCAAGAAGGATTTAATCAATATCTGCTTCTGGTGAGGGCCTCAGAAAGCTTCTGCTCCTGTGAAAGGAGGAGAGCCAGCATGTGCAGAGATAGCATAGCAAGAGTTCAGGAAGCAAGAGAGAGGAGAGAGGTCTCAGGTTCTTTTTAACAATCAGCTCTCATAAAAACTACCATTAGTTTCCATGGAACTAATGGGAATCAACCCCAGCCCGTGCCTCAGAGAGGGCATTAGACTATTCGTGACAGATCCACTGTTATTGCCAAAACACCTCCCATTAGGTCTCACCTCCAACACTGAGGATCCAACATGAGATGAGGGAAACAAACATTTTTAAAAATCCACCGGTTTATAGCTAATTCAGCACAGCTGTGGATGTATGACAATGAGTTCCACTGGTACTATCACATGCCACACTTCCCAGACACTGTCAGAATAAGAGTGATTTAGCAGCTAATAACGTCATAGCTAAGGTGACAGCTCACAAAGTATTCCACGCTTTGGGTACTGAAACACTCATTGCCAAGCAGCTGCTAGTGATGTTAATGGTTAACAGGGTTCAGCTGGGTTTGCACTTATCCTTTAGTTTCGCCTTCTTCATCCTATGATTGCCAAGATTATCAGCAGGTAAAGAGAGCTAACACAAGGTCATGTTTCCTTTCTTCCCAAAGCATGGTGATACAATGAGGTAAAGCCTGGTATTCCTGAACTCAAATAAGCGAATTCTGGGTCAATCCTGTTTAGGGACAATCACCAATGTGCCTAAACATCTGTGTTCTCAGTTTGAAAACATGGGATAATTACTGGGACTGGCACACTAGTCTATTACATATCTAAAACTTCCAATTTTTATAGGTAAAGAGAGTTTGTTTTTCATCATGTCACTTCAATAATTGAGAAATAAAATATTCTATATATGATTTTTGAATAAATGAAAATATGCTGATTTTTGTGTGTCCATATCCACATACGTATATGTGGGGTTTTTCTAAAATTACAATCACAGGTTAAAAACGAAACCATTGCGATGACTATGAACATAATGGTGGGGAAGCTGTTTTGCTATGTCCTCCAGAGAGATTTCTAAAACCAAGAGAAGAATTGATGCACTGATTCTATTGAAAAGGACCATCTTTTTAAAGCCAAACAAGGTAATTAATGTGTAATATGTTTCACCTGAAGTTATTCATGGCAGGATATGTGACATTGCTTCACATATTCAATCAGAGAAACATCAGTTAATTGTCAGGCTCACAGAGGCCTGTGATTCAATGAAAATGTTTCTTGCCAAAGGTGATCCTGTTCAAATAGAATTTGCAACAAGAAGAGCAGTAATTTCATAAAGAAAAAGAATGCAATCAGACTTTCAATCACATCCTAAGCCTATTTCCATATTCTTTGAAACCATTTTTCATCAACATTAACAAGCAACAATTTTTTTCTGCAAGTAGAACTGAATAAAATACTGCATTGCATTATTCTAATAGAGTCTGCAAGACAAAAGTATAAAAGTAATATAAAATTCTCAGAGCTGAATGTTTTTACAAGTTATTTATTTATTAGCTACCCCTGCTTCTACTTTATGAAGATATCTCCAGTTTTATACAGGCACTACTGTGGCCAGCCCCAGAGGATTTGTTACGATGGGTGCATCATCATCCCTTTCCCTGAGGAATATACTCACTTGGAGTTAATGGTGGTTTTACGACAAGATTCCTGTCAGTATCATGTTGGGGCAGGACTAGTAGGAGGGTGCCAGGAAAAAATTCTGCTTTTTACCTAAAGGGACAGGAGTGTAAAGGGGCCTACTGTACCATCTCTTCTTCCTTTATATGTTTGAATACTGCTTTGAAAATGTAACATATGGAGATCATTTTGTCTTGCACGGGAGATAAAAATCACTGGGATGTCAACCTTTTACTCTGTTATCACTGAGCTGCAAAAGCAACCCTGGAAATTCCTCTTGCTAGACTTCCTTTAGGTGACCATCAGACATCATAATGAGATAAATCAGAATTGCTAAAATTGCTTTTGCTTGTCTCTAGAAACATCCATAACTTAAAATATTTATTGAGAGTTTGTCAAGCTCTATTATAAATTATTTGCATGTACTAATTAAATTAATTTTCAAGACCATTCTTTCAAATATGCATTATCTCTATGTTATGCCTGAAGAAAATTAGTCCTAGAAAAAATGACCAAGGTTCCATAGCTAGTAAGTGGCAGAAACAAAATTATGATAAGGTCAAATAAAAGCTTTGAGACATTAAAAAGACAAGGAGCTGGATGCGGTGGCTCACGCCTGTAATCCCAGCACTTTGAGAAGTTGAGACGGGCAGATCACTTGAGATCATAAGTTCAAGACCAGCCTGGCTTACATGGCAAACTCCCATCTCCACTAGAAATACAAAAGTTAGCCGGGCGTTTTAGCTGACCCCTGTAATTTCAGCTACTCAGGAGGCTGAGGCAGGAGAATCATTTGAACCCAGGAGGTAGAGGTTGCAGTGAGCCAAGACCTCACCACTGCACTCCAACCTGAGTGACAGAGCAAGACTATATCTCAAATAAACAAATAAATAAATAAAAATAAGATGAGGAATTCTTAACCAGTAAACCTGAATTTTAAAAAAAGAATGTTAAAAGAAATTCTTCAAGACACAATAATCCCAAATGGAAATATAGATCTACAAACACAAAAAAACAACAAACACTAAAAATAAGCAAAAATATTTTTTCTTAAAATATAACAAATGATTAAAAATAATTTCAATATAGTGAGTTTATAACATATACAAGTAGCAATAATAGCAAAAGTATGGTCAGGGTGAAAAAAATGAAAACATACTCTTGTAAGACTCACATTTTATGTGAAACTGTATAATGTATAAACTTGAAGTGAAGGTATATTGTGATAGGTTAAAGATGAGTGCTATAAATCCTCAATTGACCACTAAAATAATAAAACAAAGAGTATTAGCTGAGAATTTAGCAATAAAACAATATATTATTATTACACACAATGATGTGAACGAATCTCAAAATATGCTGAGTCCAAGGCACTAAAAGATTATCATAAAATTCTAGAAATGGACTTCTATAATTACCAGTATATTATCATTTTTAAAATTTCAGTGGGAACTGATTGAAGTAGAGATAGTAAATGAAATCTCTTGAGGGATTCAATTATCAAGAGAAAAAATAAGTTAAATTTGGATAAATATAGAATTGAAGGAAATATGAATAACCATGCCTATTTAGTTATAAGGATCCAGAAGAAATAATAAACTCAGAATATAAGAACTGGGGAAAATCCATGTATGATTGTCTCAGTGGCCAGGCAAGTATTGACTACAGTGAAGAGCATTAGAAAATTTTCTGGGACATCTGAATGAAGTTTGTAGTGGATGTAGAGGTATGCTCATGGATGGATGCAGTAAGTTGGATGAACTCATATTTGAACACTGCTATGGTCTGAATGTTTGTGTCTCTCCCAAAATCTGCTGAATGCAAGTCCACACTGTACTTGAAGGTGTGGTCTTTTGGAGCTACTTTGCCCTTTTCACTATGTGAGAATGAAGTGAAAAGACGTCGGTGATGAACGAAGAAATGAGCCCTTTTCTCCTTCATTCAAAGTAATTTCATCTTGCTTATTATGCTTAATATACATGGTGTTTCAATCATAGTTTTTATAATTTCTGCAAATGACCAATCATTGCTCCATAGTACTTTTCCACTTAAATTATCTTTATGTGTTGCATTTAGATTTCTGTTTTAAGAATTTATATTTTCTATTTTTCTCTTGAGGCCACAAAACCCTCTAATTTTTTCCCTTTTCCTTGTCTTTTGTGCTGTTTCTTTAAAGTGTATCTTGCAGAGCACAGATTCTTCATTCCACTGTTTCTGCTTTTTTGATATCCCTACTGAGTTGTTAATTTTAATAATTTATATTTTCATTTCTATTTGGTTATTTTGAAATCTGGTCATTTTTAAATAGTCTTTTTAAATTTAAATATTTTTAAAAACAACATTACGTACGGGAATGTTATGTCCTGTTTTTTAATATTTCAGTATCTAAAATTCTCTGGAGACTCTCTCCTGGTTGCTTTCATCATCGTCATCATCATCATCATTATTACTGCAGCTCAGTGGAATTTCTTTATTCTTGTGATTGGATTTTTTTTTTTTTTTTGGCCCCTGTTTTGCTAACCTATCTGATAGAAGTCTTGAGCAGACAAGAGCACAGATTCAGTTGGCATCTATATATATACATGTATATATGTATATGTATACACATATATATGTATACATATATTGTACTGTCTAATACAGTGTGTATATATAAACATAAATTTCAAAATCTGAGTAAACTAATATACCGTATGTATATATATGCATATAAATATATACATATAAACATATGTGTATATATGTACATATATACAAGTGTGTATGTAATAAACATGTGTATGTGTGTATATATGTACATACACACAGATGTTTATTACTGTCTAATATAGTGTGTCTTATTGTACTATCTAATATAGTGTGTGTGTGTATATATGCACATATATGTGTACACATATTTCTGAAAACAATGCCAACATCTTGTTAAGAGGCAAAATTCTGGCCAGGCTCAGTGGCTCACGCCTGTAATCCCAGCACTTTGGGAGGCCGAGGCGGGTGGATCACGAGGTCAAGAGATTAAGACCATCCTGGTCAACATGGTGAAATCCCGTCTCTACTAAATATACAAAAAATTAGCTGGGCATGGTGGCGTGTGCCTGTAATCCCAGCTACTCAGGAGGCTGAGGCAGGAGAAGTGCCTGAACCCAGGAGGTGGAGGTTGCGGTGAGCCGAGATTGCGCCATTGCACTCCAGCCTGGGTAACAAGAGCGAAACTCCGACTTAAAAAAAAAAAAAAAAAAAAAAAAAAAAAAAGAGGCAAAATTCTTTAATGGTTAGAAGCAAAAATAGAATTGACCTTTTGGGTCTTGTCTTATTCTTTAAAAATATACGTTTTTAACCAAATAATCATTAAATATGTTATTGATAGAATAAAAATAGGACCAAGCCTACAGTGACCATTTTCATTTTCTGTTTACATAAATTATAATACTTAGGGTTATTAGGTGCCATATATGTATATATATGTATGTGTACATATATATACGTATATATACATATGTACATCTATATATACATCTACATATATACATGTACATGTATATACATGTGTATATAGATACACACACACATATATATAGTACCTCTGTAAGGGAAGACTGTGACTGATGCATTTTTACAACTGTTTTTTTCTCTACTTTCTCTTTTTTGTCATGAATTCCTTGTACCTAGAACAGCAGTTTGTATACAGTAGAAGCTAAATAATTACTTATTGAACAAAGGACTTGAATCTTTGTATCCCTCACATTGTCTGGTATAATAATGCACTGTCCACAGAATAATCTCAAATATTAATTGATTTGAATTGATTTTCATAGTTCTAACTGGTCATATGGGTAGAAATGGATGTCAGAAACACTACAACCATTTCTCATTATATAGCCAATGACTGTGTTCTAATTAGTGGTATTCATAAGCAATGATTTTGCAGCTAAACAGTGTTACTGCACATTAGCTTGCCATTTTATCAATGAGTGTAAACTTTTCATCACATTCATTAATAAAATTTTAGGATAATTAATCAATATATGCATTTCCAACAATGGGAGACAGTGGAAAGAAGGAAATCAGAATTAGATCACCTTCAAAAACAACTTGCCATAAATTATCATGGTGTTTAAAATATAGTAGGCAAAATACAAAACCCATAAATAAAGTTTTACCAAAAATAACGAAAGAGATCGATATTAAACACAACTATTTTTGTCCTGACATTACCAAAATACATATTTTACATAACAATGAAGCTTTAAGAAAGTCAAAATAAGTTTTTTAAATAAGCATTTGATTTCTGAAATGTATTTATATAGCACAATAAAATTATACATCAGGTATGAAAATCTCAGAGGTAACATAAACAGGCTTCTTTGCAGTTTTAAATTTAAAATCACAAGTTGGAATGACTTTGTCGTTTCTATGAATCTTTCATTTAAATAGAGTGCATATTGATTGGATTAAGTCACACTGCTTAATTTTCATTTCAAAATGTGAATTTTACAACCTATATCCCAGGTTTCTGGAGCATGAGGATCCTTTCAATGAGAAACTCTGAACAACTTTTACTTACCGCTCAGGTAAGTAACTTGAAATTTTGTTTCATACAACTGCTGTCACAGCTTAAGAACTGATATTTGAAAGCACTGACCTAAGGGACATTATAACCATTTATTTCTGTAGATTCTCTAAAATTCTACCTTTTGAAGAGAACAGACAGCCAGCAAGACAGGTGGTCAGACTCTATTATTCTGCTTTTCATAGAAACACCTTCACTGAACTAGGATTTAACATTTTGTCTTAGGTTTATAATTGGTTGACCTAAAGAAAGGTCATATAATGTTATGGATATCCTACGTTATGGTCTTCTGCATGTTTTACAAATAGAGCCTGCCAGTAAATTTCCCTAAAGGTCAACACTAGGTTTATGTCATTGTTTAATTTTCTTTTCTTATTTTTTATTTTTCATTTTGATAAACTCTGCTTCTTCATAGTGGACAATGTGAGCTACGTTACTCAGTCTTTTTTAAACATTCATTGATAAAAAGAATAACAGAGTTTAAGATTCACTTATACTATTTTTTCTTGCTTATAATGCCTCTAATTTTTTTAGAAATTAGAGAAATTTTTACTCTCAAACAGTCTCTATTCAATCTAGTTTACTCAGATTTTGAAATTTATGCTTTAAATACAGCATACAACTATTTATAAATATATTTTTGGCTTTGATAAAATATAGTAGATATAATTAACCACCTATATAAGTACATTGTAACAAAAATCATACTTTACAAATATAATCAATAAGACTATCAACATAAGTATATTGTTTGAACTCAGACTGAGCAAAGTTGTAGATTTCATAACAACTTATGTCCTGCATTCTCCACTTATTAACTGAATTTTTCACCTTAAGCAACTGACCTAGTCCTCTAAGCCCTTCTTTCTTTACTTATAACAAATTAATAATAGCATCTAACAAAAGTTGCTATTAGCTATTCTATATATTAGAGATAAATTGCTTCCAGTTTTATAATGGATGACTCTCTTTTCAATATTATTGACTGTGCTCCATAAATAGAAACTACCTTTCTTGTTTAAACTGTTTTCAGCTAAACATTTGTCTTAGTCCATTTGTACTGCTAAAACAAAATACCACAGCCTGGGTAGCTTATAAACAATAGATTTTTTTTTTTTTTTTAAATCACAGTTCTGGAGGCTGGGAAGCCCAAGGTCAAGCACTGACAAATCTGTTGCCTGGTGAAAGGCCACTTTCTGGTTCATAGATGGCACTGTTTCACTCATGACCTAATCACCTCCTAAAGGCCCTACCTCCAAATATCCTCACATTGAGAATTAGGTTTAAACACATGAATTCTGGGTAGATACAAACATTCAGTTCATACCACCAACATTTAAAACAAATTTTAAAAATTAAGATAGTCTCTTCCTTCTTAGAATCATGTAAATTCCTCAAAAAACATTTTATCATTCAAAAAACGAAACAAAACAATTTCATTCTTATTACAGAGTTCTGATAGTTGTAGATGTTTATATTTCTGGATCAGTGATGTAAGAATCATTCATTTTATTGCTTGATCAATCCATATTTTAGGTTCTTGGTTTTCTAATGTATCTATCAGTCCATTATTAAATATGAAATTAAAACATAGGACAGGATGCTATTTAAATATGTAACCCTGGTGAATATTTTTTAAATATAAGTTTAACACAAATGACTTATGAATGTTTCTAGATGAAATTAGTCAGTACTATACCCACAGAACTTCATTTCCCAATATGGAAAATTAATATATCACTAGGTTTCCAATATTTCTTTATAGCTACATGAAAACATGTTGACATCTGAAGAAAAGTATGTTGGGCATAATCCCAAATATAATATTAACAAATCAAATAAGTATATTTTGTTGAAAACTTATGAAGTTGGACTATATTTTTATACTATTTAGATTAATACTTAAAACAATCCTTTTAGGCTGATACTGTCTTCAGTTCGATATCCCAGATGAGGAAATTGAGGCAGAGTGTGATTGCCATTTGTCCAGAACTACAGAGAAAAGAACTTGGATAGGATCCATAACTATATCACTCAAAATTTTGTGCTCTGAGGAACTAAAGATTAATACCACCAAAAGCTAAGAACGTGTGCTAAAAATAAGACACCGCTTAGTACAAAGGGTCTAGAGTGAGAATTTGAAGGCCTTACCTCTTACAACGTCTCTGCTATTAACTTGTCCTTAGATAAGTCACCCCACTACTCAGAAACTAAAATTCGTACTTGTATATAATTAAGAGATGAAATATAGGCTCCCTGTGTTCCTATCATAAAACCCTATGCATTAATATCTTTGTTTTCTTTTTTTTTTTAATAGCATGTCAGCATTGGAATAAAACATGGGTACAAATAACTACAGTTTTTCTCTGGTTCTATCCCTAATCTCTGTGTTGGGAACTGCAACCTCCCTTTAAGTCCTATAAACTATTTCTTAGAACTTAGTTAGATGTAGAACTTAGGTCGATGTCTCACTAATGCTCAGAATCAAAGCCTCTTGTTGAACATGTATAATTAATAATTCCTTTCTTTTTTACACTGACTTTTTATGATGTTTTCAGCTGGTCAGACTATTGATATGCAGTACTGAGCATACTGTTCAAGGCCTCTGCCCAATCTTTCACCTCCACAAAATGTGTCTGTCAAAACTCAACACTGTATTATTACTCCCCAAAAAAGTGTAAGGATACCGAATTTTTGGTGCTGTTTCTTGCTTTATATATTTTTTTGGTAGCTCCTTCTCTCTAGGACTTAGTCAAACATCAGGGAACTAGAGGACAATCTGAATGACAAAATTGTCTTACTTTCTAATATAAGCCAATTGTTTATTAACTTGAATTTTGCCTATTTTTTTTCTTAGTGTAAATTCTTCCTTTAAATACCCAGGTCATCCCTGCGAATAACCCAAAACAAATTTCACTGGGCAAGTGCATTAGCCTGTCTATAGTAGTGTTATATGTACCTTGTTTCTCCAGAGAGTTTCATAAGCTAACTGCTGATCTACATTGTCACTATTATATAGGGATTCTTAAATTGTTATTTGAATTTGTACAAACACTAACACAAATCTAATCATGAAATGCATTTCTGATAATCAGTGCTTCCTTTTATGTTTCATGCAGACTCTTTTTTGGTTCCATATGAAGTTTTAAGTGGTCTTTCTCCAGTTCTGTGAAGAAGGTCATTGGTCGCTTGATGGGGATAATGCTGAATCTATGAATTACGTTCATAATTGCAACCAAGAGAATAAAAGACCTAGGAGTACAACTAACAAAGGATGTAAAGGACCTCTTCAAGGAGAAGAACAAACCACTTCTCAAGGAAATAAGAGGACACAAACGAATGGATGGGAAAACATTCTATGCTAAAGGTTAGGAAGAATTAATATTGTGAAAATGGCCATACTGCCCAAAGTAATTTATAGATTCAATGCTATTCTCATCAAGTTACCAATGACCTTCTTCACAGAACTAGAAAAAACCACTTGAAACTTCATGTGGAACCAAAAGAGAGCCCGCATGGCCAAGTCAATTAGTACAGCCACTATAGAAAACAGTCTTAAGGTTTCTCAAAAACCTTAAAATAGATCTTTCAGATGATCCATCGATTCCACTACTGGGTATGTAGTCAAAAGTAAAGAAATCAATACATCGAAGAGATATCTTCTTCATTCCCATGTATATTGTAGCACGATTCACAATAACCATAACATGGAATCAACCAAGGTGCCCATTAATGGATAAATGTACAGTATAAAGAAAATTTGGTGTGTACGCACAATGGTATGCTATTAAGCCATAAAAAGAATGACATCCTGTAATTTGCAGCAACATGGATAAAACTGGAACGCATTATGTTATGTGATATAAGCCAAGCACAGTGAGACAAATATTGCAAATTCTTACTTGTATGTGGGAGCTAAAAATGTAGATCTCATGAAGATACACATGAGTTTGGTGGTTACCAGGAATAGTAGTGGAGAGAGGATGATAATGAGAGGTTGATTAATGAGCAAAATATATTTAGTAGATGAAATAAGACCTGGTGTTCAATGGATCAGTAAAGTGACTGTAGTTAACATTAATCTACTGTACATTTCAAAATAGATAGAAGAATACAATTTGGATGTTTCTAGCATAAAAAAGATAAATATTTAAGGTGATGGATATCCCAATTATCCTGATACAATTACAGGAATTTATCAAATTATCACATGTACCTTGAAAATATGTACATCTATTATGAATCAATATGAAAAATTATAAGTACATTAGTCAGGGTTTAGCAAGGCAGAAAATATAGAAATTAGATTCAACATTAAAGTGTGAGGAGCACGGAAAATTAAAGTCTGGAAGGGGAATTCTGAGAATCAGAGGGATTGCTAAGTCATTAACCAGTTCATCTGAAGAACTGGCATTATTTGTAGTGTTAATGTTCTTCAGCCAAAGACCAACAGGACAATATCTGTAGTTTACCAAGTTGGGTTTATTACTCATAAGGCACCAAATGTCTCAGTAAAAGTTTGTTAGAAAGGAATTATTGTACAATTTATGTTTACAATAAGTAATTTTGAGGAGAATTTATGCAAACAGAATTTATGCAAAAGCTGGATGCAAGGATAATTCAATGATTTGATATCTTAATAAATTTTATCTAAAAAGAGGAAAGACACTCGTGCAATGCTAAAAATATTATCAGAAAGGAAGCAATCAACACTGATATAAGCCAAGCTAGGATGTGTGGTTATTATATAGATAGGATGATGTTCATATTTTATGTTCAGATAGGATTACAGTGTGGTTCTGGTTTTATTTTGATCCATCAAGGTCACAGAGTAGTTTTCTCTGGTGTTGATGACTTGGGAAATTATTTATGCTCAAAAGGAGAACAGTAAGATTTCATTGTTGAGTACCAGGACAGCTCCAAGATGCCAAGAGCTGCCTTTCTTATTCTTTGTAGCTTGCAAAGAACAACAGATTGTGATCATGAAGAAAGGGTTCATAAATAGGTCTAGGGAAGATGTTGCCACTGCAGAACTACTGCCTCCGTGATCCTGGAAATAAGCATCGGGTGGCAAGCCTGAGCCGAGGTAGGATGTCAATGCTGGCAGATGTTGGGTATGATGTAGAAGAAACAAGAAGAACCTGGGTTTGGCCAGGCACCTCTGCCCTGAACTGGGAACTACTGATATCCTTATTTTATAGCTGAAGAAATTGAGTTACAGATTGCTTAAGTCACTTGCCCATTGTTACAAGAATACTAACTAGAGTTACTGGAATTCAAAGCCAAGAAATTTGTCTTAATTTCCTAATATTAACCATTTGTTTCTGCTGAGTCTCAAAATGAACAAGAAATGTATAAAAAGATAATCAAAATCACTAGTGCTTAAGAAAATTCCAATCAATGTAAAACAAAAATGAAATTTAATCCCAAGCTATCAAAAGTTGACACAACCAATAATACGTTGCATACAAGATATTAGGAAGGAGGGCCTGCTGGTGCATTGCTGGTTTGACATTGAATTACAGTCAGCTTTGGGAGGTCATTTGTCAGTATCCCTCAAAGCAGTTCACATGATGCAACTCTACTTCTGCAAATTGATCACGTAGAAATAAAAATATCAATATGCAATAAAAAAGACAAATATACATGTGAATACCTAGAGCAGCATTATTTATAATGACATAAAAACAGGAAGCAACCTGAATGCCCATCAATACAGCAATGCAAGAATGCATTAATGGTACACACATTTTATCAGCTATTATAAAGCTGTACAAACAGAACTTTTACTCTGAACCTACAAAGATCTATAATAGATTCATAGCTTTAAAAAATGATTTATTACATTCCATGGTGTGATCTCATTTTTAAACTAAACAAAAGGCAACATATTTGTGTTTAGGTGGACATGAGCACAGAAAAAGTTATTGAACATACTATACTCTAATGCCTTTGCTAACTTCAGGATAAAGCATGGTGAAAGCAGGGTGCACTAGAGAAGCATGATTAATTTGTGATAATCTCTTTATATTTTTGGATTGTTTTACTTATTTTGAGCATGTGTAATTTTTTGTTATTGAAAAAATAATAAGTATAGAATGTTTCTTAGGAGACTAAAGGAATTTATTATTCCTAAAGATTTTTTTTAAATTATTCAAATTAAAATGTGATATATTTCTTCAAACATGGTTTTGATTTAAAAATCATCCAGATAATAAAAACAGTTTCAGGATATAATTGAAATACTATATAAGATTCTAAAATCAGTTGATAATGTGAAATTAGTATTCAAGATTTGGTTCTGACTGTGAAAATACTTATTATTGTCTCCATTTCACAAAAAGCATCCTTATATGAGAGATCGTCAGCCTTTACAAAGATCAAATAATTTACATAAAAACATAACAGTGCAAGAGCACTGTAAGTAATTATCTGCTCACAATATACATGTCTACAGATACAGATTTTTTTTGCTTTTTTGTTTCATTTCTGTTCCAACAACTACAAATTTTATGTTGGCTCATTAGACTCTATAACAGAACATGTGACTTTAAAGATGAATAGGGTTTAAATATACTTAAATCAGAAATTTCTTAGACATGTCTATTAATAAAGCCTAGAGGTATCCTTATTTTTATGCAATATTTGTATTTGTGACAATAATTTCCTTATGAAAATAACATAAGAAGTTGCGTTGGTTCATTCATGGTCTGTTATTTAGGTTATTGACTTTCTTTTTAAAGAATATTGTATATACATTTACATGCATATCATATATATGTGTGTGCATGTATGTATTATGTACATATATATACACACTTGCAGAGCAAGTGCAACTGGATACAAGTGTTAGCTGTAAGTATGTGTGGGTGTTAATACATATGTGTTTATATATTTATGTGTGTAGGTGTTAATACAGTAATGAGTCACTTAACAATGGGGACACATTCTAAGAAATGCATCATTTGGCAATTTTGCCATGTGAACATCATAGGATGTACTTACACAAACCTAGATGGTATAGACTACCTACCTAGACTATATGGTATTACCTATTGTTTCTGGGCTACCAATCTATAAGCATGTCACTGTACTGAATACTGTAGGCAGCTGTAACACAACAGTCAACATTTGTGTATCTAAACATAGAAGAGGTACTGTAAAAATTTGGTGTTGTAATTTTATAGAATCACCCTCATATAGATGGTCCATCCCTGACAGAGACATGTTGTCCGTTGGTATATGCCCATATACGTGCGGACACAAACATAACCTCCTAAATTTTTTAAAATATAATTTTATTAATTTATCTTAATATAAGATATTTTACTTAAATATAATTTATCTTATTAATCAACATATTTGGTTAAGGCAGGGGTCCCCAAACTTTTTACACAGGGGCCAGTTCACTGTCCCTCAGACCGTTGGAGGGCTGGACTACGCAAGGTGTGACACCCTTCACAGCCAGCATTGCTGCCTCCACTATCCCAGACAGCAGTATACAGTGTCACAGGCCCAGCGTCGCCTCCAGTGCTGTATACAGGGATGGCGGTGATCAGCCTGTGACGCTGTGTATACAGCGTCCTGGACATCTGCAGTAGCAGTGGGCCTCTTCTGTGGGAAGCCCACTGCTGCATGTTTCCCCTATTATAAGACACCTCCTAAAAATAAGACAGCCCCCGTCTTTTGGGGGTAAAATTAATATAAGACAGAGTCTTATAATAGGGGAAACACGGTGTATAGTAATGTGGGGGGAGACTTTTGGGCAAAGGGAGGTTATAGGGGCCATTATGTTGTTGTACATTTGGGGGAGTATGGGGGCCATTGTACTGTGTAGTAATGGTTATAGTGCTTTGCCTTTCTTCCTACTTCTGCTATTTCACACTGCTTCCGGTGATGTGGGGCGCCGCAGCCGCAGACTGGATGTGCGTCATATGACGCACTTCCAGAGCCGTGACGCATGCGTCCTGCATCACCGGAAGTAGTACTGTACGTGAGCGACGCTGTGCTTTGCGGCACCGCCACATGCAGTACTCCAGGAGCGCATCCTGTGCTCCCCTCACTGACCACCAGTGAAAGAGGTGTCCCTTCCTGAAGTGCAGCGGGGGCCGGATAAATGGCCTCAGGGGGCCGCATGCGGCCTGTGGGCCGTAGTTTGGGGACCCCTGGGTTAAGGTGATCATGAATTGGCATGAAATGAACTAAGTAAGGTGACAATGATTTGTGCTGAAAGCTCCTTATAGCAATCTTACAGTTATTGTCATCCTACTACTAAGCCACGTAAAAAAGTTTTGAAAAGATTCAAGTATAATTCACATATATTAGCAATTATAAATTGACATTGCATGCATATTTTTCTCTCATTTATACTTTACAATCTCCTTCTATAAAGAGTATCAATTTCTAAAGTTATATAAGTACCTTTTCTATAAAAGCTATATAGCATCACTTATCAAAAAATTGAATTTTTATAATTTGACTAAAATAACCAATATAAGAAATAATAATTGAAGGACAATTTTGTCTCCTTAAAGCTACAAACAGGTACAAAAAAGTAATATTGTAGTTAATATATCAAAAAGAAATAAAGGTCAACTGTTAGAGTCTAATCTACTACAGAGCTGTTATAATTATAGAAGCAGAAGTACCTTTGAAAAATATATCTACTGAGAGTAATTTAATGTTAAGTATCAACGTTGCCATACTGTTAAGATCTTGAGGTAACCTTGTCACACCTGAAACACAAATACTCTCAGACCTTGTGCTCCATTCATTATACTTCTTGAGCTATGTTACAAGCTATAGCCAATGAAAATTATCTAGTAACCTACTTTTTAAAAAATCATCCATCATTAATGTCTACAGATACATAGTATTCACATTTTGACAAGGAGCATCAGGACCAATAACTCTTCTACCCAGGCAGTTTTATGTGTCTTTTCTTCACTAATTATCACTTTGGAAAGCTTTCAAGTGATAGGTCTTATTACGGTAGAATAGTTTTCTGATAAAGTCTAATACATGTGTCCTTATTTAAGGTGAGTCCTAAGATGACTAGGTCAAAGTTAACAAAGTCAATTGTATAAATTATTAGGCACCCACTTGAAGGACTCCACTTTGTTTAAACATGCCTGAAAGCTTGAAACCTACCTATGGACACAATTTGTTCCTGTAGACTTTGCCATGAAAAGTCAAATTATCCTAAGTAGACATGAACACATTATTTATCTTTAAGATATCTTATTCTTTTGATATTCAGTTCTAGTAGTCTCTCTTCATGTGTTTGATTTTTATAACCATACCAAAATGGCTACTTATGTAAAAAGAAGTAGTGGCATAACATTAAAATTAAATGAAGATTGAAGAAAAAGTTTAACCAGTCATCTTTTTGTCAACTCTTGGGAAACAAAATGTCTTTCAGCCATAAGAAAAATGTTTAATTTTGTTTAAACTTTTACAAGGCATGATTTGTCTCTTTACAGCACTTCCGCTTACCCTACCACTTTAAAATTTATGCCTTTTTAAAAGTTTTAACTTTTTAACAACTAATTTATCAAACAAATCTGATATGAAGAAATAAGATTTTAGCATATCTCACTCCTTTAACTGGCTGTTACATCGTGCTGCAACAAGGAGTGCCTAGATCAGATTCATTGGTAATAGTCCATTTCTGTTTTTCTAATATCCTCAGGCCCCTACTGAACTGTATTATATCATGTATCTATTTGTAATCTAACAATTAATAGGATATAGACATCTTTGGCAACTATACTGAATTCAGCCACCTGGGTACCACTTAATGATATGTCATAAACTGCTTCATGATTTAATGAGATCATTTCTTGTTTAATTTCATCATAAGGATATATCATAACAATTTATGTTAGATCATTAAGAGTGTTGCAACAAATTCAACTTCGCATCTTAAGTCCTTCAAAATATTACCTGATAAAAAGAATAAGCTGGCAGTCCTTCTTTTTAAAAACATAACCTGAAATGTGGACTGTCAAGTCAATCAAACAACAGTTTGATTGTTATGAAGGCCAACTGTATCTTAAGAAACAGTCAAATATATTTTTAAAATTATTATACTTTTTAAACTGATACAACTTCTGACAGGTGTCACAGATAAATAATTTTATCAGTGGATAAAGTCTTTAGAAAAGTTTATGGCAACATTTTAAATAATTGTGAATTATTTTTATGCCTTATCAAAACATTTCTCTATATTTGTTTTTTTTCTTTCTTTTTTTTTTTTTTTTTGGAGATAGTCTTGCTCTGTCGCCAAGGTTGGAGTGAAGTGGCACGATTGTGGCTCACTGAAACCTCTGCCTCCTGGGTTCAAGTGATTCTTCTGCCTCAGCTTCCTGAGTAGCTGGAACTACAGGCACCCGCCCCCATGCCTGGCTAATTTTTGTATTTTTAGTAGAGATGGGGTTTCACCATATTGGCCAGGCTGGTCTTGAACTCCTGACCTCATGATCTGCCCACCTCACCCTCCCAAAGTGCTGGGATTACAGGTGTGAGCCACCATGCCAGGTCTCTATGCTTCTTATGTGTTTCTAAACCACATACATCAACATTCTCAGCCTTGAAAATCATGAGTCAATTCATATAATGTGTGTGTGTGTGTGTGTGTGTCTCATATATATACAATGATATATATTAAATATATATAATTATACAGATTATATATAATATATAATTATATATTGATATTTATATCCCTGTATATAGAGAGACATCTGTCTATCTGCCTAGGTATCTATCTTATATACTATCGATTTTGCTTCTCTGGAGAACTGTGACCAATACAGTAAGTATTCTGTGCTTGCTGGCAGAAATTTAAAGACATTTATATATTCTTTTTTTCTGCAGAAAGAAAAAGAGATGTATTTTTGTTAGAGGCAGATGTAATAGGAATATTTCATAAACTTTAAGTTAGGTGCCTTCTGCTTGCATAAACTCAGTAGGAATTTTGTAAAACCAAGTAAGAATTTATCTAACAACACTTACAAAAATGCAGTCAATATAGGTTGTTTAATAAAAGAAACAACCTTTAAAAAAAAAAGGATTATAAAGGAATAAATAATTGTTTGCCAACAAATTAAGATAACTTAGATTAAATGAGGTTTCCCAGAAAAACACAAACTACTGAAACTGGCTCAAGAAAAAATAGACAATCTCAATAAACTTTTAACAAGTGAAAAAAAAAATCTAAAATGAGGATAATTCAATTAAAAACTTAAAAGCTGAAAAGGTATACAACGTACTATCTGTTTTTATTCACATAAATTATTAAATGATGCTTCAAACACCAAAATAACAATTACATATAGTGGAGAAAAAAGGAATTGTTATGCAGGGTGTGTGTGTGTGTATGTGTGTGTGTGTGTGTGTGTGTGTGTGTGTGTGTGTATAGAAGTATACACATATATTCCTAAGTTTCATATGTATGTGTGTACTTTATGATTTATTCCCTGAAAATAATTATTTACATGTGTTGTTCAATTCTAAGCATTTCTGCTAATTAACTGTAGAACACACTAGTTTAGAATATCTTCTATGGTATGGCCAATATCATAATAATTGATATGTCTTGATTTCATAGCAAAAAGTAAGACTTTCAATTCTTATGCTGTATCTCTCAACAGAAAAAAACATGAATATCTAACAATTTCTACATATAAGAAAAATAGTAAAAATATGTATTGCCATCAGAAGTATGCCAACTTACTGTATTTTTTATTTCTAATGTATCCTAAATTACTCAATGTTACTGAAAAATAAAATTGTGTGTTTCCTTTGTGTATGTACGTAAACATGTATATATATATGTACATATATACACACACATAGTAACTATTGTGAAATACTGGAATTCTTCTGTTCATCTTAAATCTTTTGAAAACTATGACTATAGAATTGTTTTAACAACTTAAAAAATATTATGACAGTTGATGTATTTAAAACACTGAATTAAAAAGATAGAATAAAGAAATATTGTTAAAATAGCCAGGAAACTGAGGGACTTCTATATCCCCATATTCACGTGTTAAAGTCTTCCTTAATCAAGTGGATCAATTAATATAAAATAGTTATACAACCACAGCCTAATAAATATACAGAACATGAACTTGTTTAGAAAGCATTTTGAGATTTTCAAGTTAAAGGGGGTTAAAAAATTAAATCACATGTATTTACTTCATTTGGGGAAATTCACCTCTCTTCCCATTAGACTTCTATTATAGTACCTTACTCAGTTAAGTGAGGAATACTCTGAAGCTCCATATTGATATTTCTAGCTGAATCAAAATTTCTAATTCCTTTTATAAGTGGAAAATACCTCCAAAACAAATACCAAACTATTTTAGTAAAACCCAAAATAGCTAAAAGAATATACTCCATCCATTGAGATTTATACACCATGCTATTTGTTGATTATACATCTCATTTAGTCTTATAGGCTATTCTTACTCATCCATATTCATATTATAGATAAAAGAAACAGGCGCAGGCGATTTTATTTATACAAGGACCCCACACAATGAAATAGAGGCAAATTATGAATTTCAACCCAAATCTGTTGACTCAGAAGTCCATGGTTTTAAAGACTAAGGTTTTCTTACTCCCCAGTAGCAAAACACAAAAATTTTGATTAACCTTATCTTTTTATTTGCGGATTTTTTTTTTTTTTAAGAAGGGGTTTTGCTCTTGTTGCCCAGGCTGGAGAGCAATACAGCCCTCTCGGCTCACTGCAACCTCTGCCCCCCAGGTTCAAGCAATGCTCCTGCCTCATCCTCCTAAGTGGCTGGGGATTATAGGTGCCCACCAGCACGCACGGCTAATTTTTGTATTTTCAGTAGAAATGGGGTTTCACCATGGTGGCCAGGCTGGTCTCTTAACTCCTGAGCTCAGATGATCTGCCCACCTCAGCCTCCCAAAATGCTGGGATTGCAGGTGTGAGCCTCCATGTCTAGCCTAATGCTGGATTTTTAACTTGAAATGCTTTTTATCCAAAACTGGATAATTATGGATACAGTCTAGAAAGTACAAAAATGTATCTTAATTTCATTTATTTTTGTATTTTGATAAAGCATTCCAGTATGAAATAATGCATTATTAATTGACTGAATTATACCAATTGTCATTCTTTTAAAACTAGTATCTATTTCCTAAATTGTAATTCATGTGGATATATTGGTTTTCAAGTATTCACTAGCTGGTATAATTCACTTACATCGCACATTACTAACATCAGTGGTTTGAATACCACTGGATCATTTATTACCTGAGAATAATTCTTTACATGTGTTGCTGAACTCTGAGCATTTCTGCAAATTAACTGTAGAATAAAAAAAATAATTTAGGAGAAATTTCCAGGAAGCTATGTGGCTTTTAGACATAGAAGTATTAAATTATTTTTTTCCTTTTTACCAAGACTTTCTCAGTGCTTTCTATATCTGCTGCACAAATTCTGTTTTCTGTCCTTAAAATGAGACCTTATCAAACTCCCTTCAAAAATTTATACGGCTGCTTATACCACGTTATCCTGCTGCTTCTGTAATGTGGTTTTCATCTTCTATCCTTTCAAAATTCTGAAATCATATGACTGACTTCTATTCAACCACATCTTGTGATCATGATGATACCAAAAGGCAATGTGGCAATCAATGCAATTCCGCCTCCTCTCACAACCACAGTGGTATGAGTTCATAATATATTCCTCATTAAAAACTTGCTATGCTAGAACAGGATCATCTTCTTAAAGCAGGCATATGTTCACCTCTGCTAGGCTTTGGGTTTATCCACAATATGAGGATATTCAGTTGTTTAACATTTGACAGTTACAAAGAGCTTCCCTACACATGCTCTCACTGCATTATTTTCTGGAACAAGATGCAATATCACAAATGAAATAAAGAAGATTTACCCTGGTAAAAATGCAGGGAAGGTATTAATATTTCCAATGAATACACGAGAAACTTGAGGCTCAAAGATGTTATACAAATTGCCTCGAGGTCTTATAATTAGTAAGCATTGGAGCTCGGATAAGTCTATCTCTGAGCCAACAGGAATGCCCCCAGTCTCTCTTTGCTTTGCTTTCCCTGTACAGAAAGACACTGTATTGAAGGGTTTAAATGTTTGAGTCAAAACACTTGGATTCTTGTTCTGATCCTGCTGGACTTCTCTGGCTATGTTATCTGGACAAATCACTTAACTACTCTTTGATTTTTTTTCTCTTAAGTAAAATGAAGATAATAGATAATAATTTTACTGACCTTCTTGGGTTGTAGTGAGGTTTTTACAGTTTTTATTTTACTTCGTTTTTCTTTCTGAATTTTAAAAAGGGGATATCACCATATTGCAAGACTGGAGCTATTTACAGGCCTGATCATAGCACACTGCAGCCTTGAACTCCTGGGCTCAAGTGATCCTTCTGCCTCAGCCTCTCAGGTAGTTGAGATTATAGGCATACACCACTGTGCCCAGTCAATTGTGAGTTCCATGTTACTATCCTTGGTTTATCATGAGCATTCCATTAATTTGGTGATTGTTGAGTTTATGTATAAATTAATAAGTTCCAACCCATCTATTTTAAGAGTGTTCATTTTCTACATAAAATTAGACAATATACAGCAGGGCAATAAATATCTGGGTTACTTTAAAGGTGGTAAAGCCTGAGAAAAGATGAATGTCTTTACAGCCATAGACTATCTATGGATCAAGGCAGGAGAGAGAGTCTCCAGAGACTGGGGAAAGGGAAGGAAAATGTCTCAGAGGAAAAGGGTAAAGGTGAAGTAGGCATTGGACATCTTAGATACTCTATCTTTCTGTCAAAGCAGCCTGCTTGCCAGCACAAGTGAGCAGATTGAGAAATAAGATAAGAGAGTCACAGTGAATACGTAAAGATCAAGTTTCTCAGAGATAAACAAATGTGAGGGTCACTGCAGCATGTGAAGCCAAATAGGTCCGTTAACCGAATCTAGAATTAGACTGACTTAAAACTCAGACACAACATACCCCCACTCCTCCAAAATGAGGGGAAGGTACAGAGTATCTGAATCCAAAGAAGGATCAAGAGAAGGCTTACTCTTTGCACTCTGTTGAATCTCAGTAAGAAAAGGCAGAACTGAGCCAAGCCAGCTAGCTTACTCCTCCCAAACACATTGATGAGAAAAAAAAAAAAAATCTCTTCATATACTCTTGGATGGAGAAGCAGGCAATAAATAACAGAAACATCTGGGGTGAGAAACAGAGATCTCCCAGTAAAAACAAGAAAAATATGCAAAACCTAAAATGATAAAAATGAAAGTATTTCAGATATTAGATGCACTAAATGCAACAGAGAAAACTAACCACAAATTCTTACATGCATTAACTTCATTAGTTATTAAAAGAATACATTGCATTCAATACAAAATAATGCTATTGGAATGTTTTTTATTCTTTCTATATTTAAGACATAGAAGGAAATTAAAATCAAATATTACATTTAAATTCTATGATAGACTGTGCAGTAGTCTATTTTACCTATGATATGGAGAAATCAGAGAAATTTAGTTTTTGCCTATGTCATGAAGCTAATAAATAAAGGGATTGGAGATAGGCTCTCAGGAAGTTTGACTCCAATTCTAGGCAGAAAATAACACATATGTCAGCAGGATGCAATTTTCTTACTTATGTAGGCAACAAATTATTATCAAAATGTGCTTGTAAAGCAGAAAATAAAACGAAAGCACATGTGATAACTAATGAAAAATAATAATAGTCCAATATCATCATCATTATAAGAATGTAGTATGGTATTATTCCAAAAAGAGTAAAATCACAATTCTCATGCAAATGTAAAATGAAGCAATGTCAATTAAGCCACCAGTAAGATGCTGAAAATCGTTCCAAGAACATTTGAGAAACTGGGTATATAATGGCAACTTATCAAACAAATTAAGATTGCTAGATTAGAATTTTAAAATTTATATAATAGTTTGTTTTTATATTTAATTATTAGAGATATATAGGTGTACATATTTATGTGGTATGTGATATTCTTATATATGCATATTATTTGTAATTATCAAAAAAGAATATTTGGAATATCCCTCCCACCAAGCACTTATCATTTCTTTGTGCTAGTAACATTCAAATACCACTTTTCTAATTACTTTGAAATACACCGTGAATTATTATTAACTACAGTTGCCCTACTGTGCTACTACACACTAGCATAATATATTAGATATTTTTAAGTGGTTAATGTCTAATGGAGCCATGCATCGTAATTGTTGGTGTTTAATCTGTTGCACTGAGCAGAGATTCTCTGCATCTCTACTGAAAAAAAAAATTTACAATCTAATCTCTGACACTACAGTCGTGAAAATTGTCCAGCTAATTAAAAAGTAAAGCCCATGGCTGAAGTAAAACAGCACCCAGTAATCTCTTTTGTCTGTTTTAAATTTCAAATAATTATTCTAACAGATATATATATAAATACTTGCTACTTGTTAATTAGAACCACATTTTTCTCCTGGTCACTCTGAGTTATCTCTGACACCTATTGAGCACTGGAGACATGCAGATAATTATTTATCATTGCCTATACACTTTTTAAACCATGCAATTGTTTCAGTCACAGTGCATGATATCACTTATTGAACTGGAGCTATCTTTTAAATATTCCCCCAGATTACCTGACATGGTTGTCTTGAGTGAATTACAAATTACTGTAGCATGATATCTACATTTCAAAAATATAATTCAAATAAAAAAAAACAACAACAAAAACCAATACACACAGAGGCACACACGTTTCTTCCCCTTTTGTATCCCAGTGCATAGACCTTCCACAAAGCTCAATAAATATTACTGTCATTGGTAGCACATATGAGTTCCCAGATGACTTTTTCCAATGAATGACAGACATCAAGAATGGCCACAGGCAGCTCCTGGTTGGCTCATTAGACAGTTAACTTTAGGGTGACATTCAAATTCTGCCACTGTCTGAGTTCCTCCTACCTTCTTCATAAGAACTTTTATCTCTTTATTATTCTTACATTCTTGTAAATACCACTTTTTTCTTTCATTTGTACTCATGCTATTTCCAGTGCCTGGAAGGTCTTTTGTTCCCCTTCTTTTATCTACTCCCTTCTCTTCCGTAAGCCTGTTCAAATATTATCTCTGCAGTAAAAATTGTCCAGTTTTCCTATTCAGCCATCCTGCTACATTACTGAAGCCTTTCAAGTACCTCTTTTTAAAACACATTATTATTTTATTGTATTTAGTTATGTGTCTATCTCATATATTTTGCAAAAACTATATATGAGATTTGAGATGAACAGTTGAATAAATCAATGAATGAGTAATTTCTACAAAGTGTGATTGGAACATTTACTAGCAAAGACATATTTGGAAATTATTATAATGTACTAGTAATTTATCCTGGTTGACTTATAAAGAAATAGAGGTAATGACATCAAATTCCTGTATTTTTCATGATTCTATTCAGAGATTACCTCTTTCATGAATTCTTTCCTCTGCCAAAAGAAAATACTTTGTTCTCTTTATAAATTATGTTGTCTTTTCAGACACAATTTTTCAACAATTTTCTACATACAAACATATATATTATAATTTCTTTTTTATTGTGTATTGCAAATTTCTTGAGGTCTTTTTAGTTTTGATCCCGAGGACCTAATTCACCATTCACCTCCTGTCGTCAAATAGGTAATGCTGAGAGCAGCTTGCTTTCTCTCTCCATCCTTCTATTTCTGTTATATACACAAAACTCCCCTCTGATAAACTCTTTACTACCCATACGTAACACTGAGAGTCTGCCTACCACCTTTAAAAAAGTTTCATTATCTCATTATGTTCCTAACACCTTGGTATAATCACCTCTTATTCGTATAAAATAGCTACCTATGACTTCAGGAGGGATTTGAATTATTGGACAGAAAAAAAGAATCATATGTAAGAATAAAGAGTAGTAGGGATAATAGAGTTAATAGAGGAGTAGTGAGAAAAGGGGAAGCTGAAATAGATAATATACTATTTTGCTTAGTGAAAGTATAAAAGAAAATATTATTTATGTCAAAAATTTCCAAGTATCAACCAGTCATGTGAATCATTTTCAGAATAACTTAAAAGCAATTTTTTAAAAAATGCTTTCTCTCAAACTTGTAGTTCTTATGATAAATTTCCCTGTCCTAAATTCTGCATTCAATGCAACAGCCATCCTTCTGAATTAATGAGTCATCATGTGAAAGAAACAATGTGTGTGTATAATTTCTGACTCCTGCAAAGAGAAAAAATTGTGCATGTCTCATATTGGCAAAGGTTGATGAATGTTTACGTGGCCCTTAAATGACTGCAATTGTTAGCTAGCGTTCTGCAGAATATAATCCTAAGGATTTCTGAGACAATGTTTTCCCATCAAATGCTATGCAAATTATAGTGAATTATGATAATTGATTTCAAATGCAGACTTTCTGCTGAAAAAAATTGTATTCAAACAAATGTGTTTTCCATACCATTAGAATTACAAGTTATAAACATGTCTAGTAATTCATTAAGAGCCATTTATTCAGATTCAAGTATTTGAACACCAGCTGGTTGTCAGAAAGATTTATCAAATTCTTTCTATAGAAAATCATAAAAAGTTTTAGGGCTGCTTTTAATGTATCAGTAAATATTCATTATTATCTGAATAAGCAAATCTATGACACTGAGAAATTGGAACACTGGGATCTAAAGTCTGTAAATAAAATATGACTTTCTTAATAGAATAATAAATCACATTCCTCACACAGCTCTTACAGTGTCTTACAGTTAAAACTTCATGTGAGGGGATTTTTGTTTCAGCCAGACTCTCTATATGCCCAGGCATAAAGACAATCTTTTTTCCCCTTTGTTTGGATGATATCTTGACTAAGCTTTTGCAGTTTTTACCTCATTTTTTTTTAGGCTGCCATCATGTACCCTTTAATAAATACACAATCCTAGAAGTCATTCTTAGAAGAAAGTGGTAAAGATTTATCATGGAAACAGATGTAGCACAAGACTCAAAACCTTCATGAGTTTAAGTAATTAAAATGGATTTTATCATTTATGTATCAGGATGCATATTTACAACTACTTCAATTTCTTAGAAATGTTCTTAGTATGGTTCTCACAGGCACATGAAAGAATATTTTGTGCATGTTTTCTAGTTTGCCACCTGATATTGTGTAATACTGTGACATATTTATTTCAGTTTGACATAGACAGAAATGTAAGTTCCTTACAGCACTTAATATAAAACCATTAAACACTAATTCAATCTAGCTTCAGTTATTTTTATATTAAAATGTACAAAATAAAAATGCAATGAATATGGCATCACACAAATTCACATGAACTTAGTAACTATAACAGATGCTTACTGATTTCATATGAATGTACTTATTTACACTAAAGATTCACTAAACAAAGTTTTTTTTTAATCTTGTTTCATTGGAGAAAAATAAATGGTTAAGAATAAAATGGAATTTATCATCCCCTAATATAACAGTTCGGTTTTTAAACCTGCTTAAAGCAAAGCAATAACAATAGAGCATAAGAACACTAAGATAATCTGTCAAATGACTTTTGGGCAAAAGTGAAGAATAAAACATTTCAAAATAATTGGTAAAATATGAGCAATAGTTGGAGGCCATTATCCAAAGCAAAAAAAAAAAAAAAAAAAACAGGAAAAGACAACCAAACACCAAATATTCTTACTTCTAAGTGGGAGCTGAACAATGAGAACACATGGACACAGGGAAAGGAACAACACACACTGGGGGTTTTGGGTAGGCAGAAGGGGGCAGAGTATCAGGATAAATAGCTAATGCATGCTAGACTTAATAACTAGGTTATGGGTTGATAGGGGCAGCAAACCACCATGGCATATATTTACCTATGTAACAAACCTGCAAATTCGGCACATGTATCCAGGAACTTAAAATTAAATTTAAAAATTTTTAAGTGACTATTTAGCAACAAATATAAGCCTAAATAACTCATGAAAAAAACAGTGTTTTACATACTTTTTAAAGCTTACAAATGAAAGAATAATATATCCTACCGTTTTCCTGAGCTGGTCTTGATAAACAATTTTCAGAGAATATCCTTTGAACATATGTGGGCTAAAAAGACAAGAAAACAGTGAAGTTACATTTTAGTAGTGGAGGAATGATAAATGTACAAAAGTCATCATGCAAGTAGAGAATGACAGCTGCCATAACAGAATCCAGAATACATTTCTATGGGGCATGAAGGATGAAGAGATTATACTCTATGGAATCCAGGGTCTTCTCAGAAATAGCTGTATTGGTGCTGACTTTGAAGGATGGGTTAAATTAGAGCAGGTAGAAAGGTAAGGAATTTCATGAGCAGACAAATAACAAGAGCAAAGGACAAGATACTGGACTTTACAGATCATGCTTACAAAAGAAGATGAAGAATATCTATTTGGATAACATGCAGGGTCTGTGAAGGGAGTGGTTGGCAAATAGACTAGAATGAGATGCAGGAGTCATATTCAGAAACTCCTTAAATCGTTTGCAGAGGTGTTTGGATTTAATTCACTCAGGATTAAATGTCTTAAAGCAGGGAAATAGCATGTCCCGATCTGTAAAAGGAAGTCAAGATCAGCAATTAATTATATTGATGCACCCCTTCTTCCAGTCTCAAGGAGAAAATCAGAATATGATTAGAGAAGTAAGCATATAAATACCATAATAATAGTGTGTCAGTAATGTACATTTAAAATTATTTTTCCAAAGGAAAATAATCCATTCTATAAAAAAGACACACGCACTTGTATATTCATCACAGCACTACTCAAAAGAGAAAAGACTTGAAATCAATTTAGGTGCTTATCAATGGTGGACTGCATGAAGAATGCAGTACATATACACCATGGAATACCATGCAGTCATAGAAAAGAACAAAATGGTGTTCTTTGCAACAGCATGGATGCACCTGGAGGCCATCCTTCAAAGCAAATTAACTCAGTAACAAAAACCAATACTGCATGTATTCACGTGTAAATGGGAGCTAAACATTAGTACACATGGACACAAGGATGGGAACAATAGACACTAGGGACCCCAAAAGGTAAAAGAAGGGAGGAGGCAAGGGCTAAAACCTAATGATTAGATCCTATGCTCTCTACTTACGTTATAGCATCAGTTGTACCCCAAACATCAGTGTCATGCAATATACCCATGTAACAAATTTGCACATGTACCTAGAGTCTAAAAACTGAAATTATAAAGAATAAAATATTTTTTATTTGAAACATACTTTTAATGCATTTATCTGGACATTTTACCCAGGAGAAGGAATAACATATTTTTGAAATCTTTATTGAGATTCCTAAATATTTAACATTTCTGAATTTGAGCTATTGCTTCAGGAAGAACAAGCTTTTACCTCAGAAAAAAAGAATAAGAAAAAAATCATTTGGGACTGTAATCTTTAAATCATTGAATTTTCTGTGTGATAAGATAGGACCTACAACATTTAAATTCAATTATACCAAAAGGTTTGAAAATGCAAGTTTCAAAGAATAGTTTCATTAACTCTGCCTTCTCAATGAGAGTAAACTTTGAGTCAGAGTACAAAGAACTGAAGGATGTATAAAAGCAAAATGCTGACATGGAGTTTGTGTCTTCCAAATTAAAATTAAAATGTCAGATAATTTACATCACTTAAATAAAATGTAACAATATTTACATTGTAAAATACAAAGTAAAAAATCAAGTAGGTATTTTATTAATTTTTTCAAATATGAGCAAAAGATGAAGATATATGATTTGAATTTTATACATACACATATGTACATAAATATGGAAAGAGATTGTGTTTGAGAGGAAGAGAAGCTTCATTTCTTAATGCATAAACAACTATGTTTATAATAATGTAATATTCATTGAATGACTCTATATACTATTAAATAATATAAGAACTGCTAATGAATAATTAAATTATTTCTACCAAGAGCTAATTATATTATTACCCAGTCTATTACCTCTGAATGTTATATATTATGTCCCTAAATTAAAATGTCTCACAAATACTAAGTTCTTTAGGACTTAGCTTTCTCCTCCTGAGAGAAGATTTTGTTGGCTGCCTCTCTACAGTAGGACTCAGTTATGCTCTATCACAGGGTTCTGCCTTTCATAATGGTAGTCATAGTGTAATCCTTCACTTATATGTTGACCATCTCTCCCCGTAGACTATATTCTCCTGAAGGTCAAGGACCTTCAATACCATGCTGTTACATTTCTAGTGCCCAGAGCAGTATCTTGAACTCACCAACACATAATACACATCTGTTGAACAAAAATGTAATTCTTTAGAAATTCAATAATTTCCCAGGAGAACAATTTGGATTAATCACTTGAACCTTTGTATTTTGCCAAGTGAACATTTATAATGACTTCTTATTAATAAAACTACTTATTGTATCTGAATAGTAGAACATTTTATATACTATTAGGAAAACTGGAAAAAAGAAATAATTTATATTTAACTTGATTATATGTTGAAAATCAAAATTTGAAACCTAAAACTTAAACTTTACTTTCATTTGTTCTTTACATTTTTATTGAATTTATATTCTGTACAAGGCACTATATTATCTCTTATGAGAGATACAGAGAAAAATGAGACAATTCTTCTCTGAAGGAATGAAAATCTAGTATAGATATAAAATAGGTAGAGATACTGTAAGTCAAGTGAGAAGGTGACAACTGGCATTAGAGATTTGCTGCAGCAGTGTTTCTCAAACTTTTTTGCTTCAACTCACAATAATAAATTAGTCTTATGCTGTGTGTAACAAATACATAACAGAACAATATTTTACCTTTACTATATGCAATACACTTTAATGTTTTACATTCTATCATATCCTCTTTTTGCTTAATCTTGGGTATTCATTTATTAAACTATTTTCACAACACAATAAAAATTAACACACTGTTCAAAAACACTGGGCTCTTGAAGAATCAGCTTCCTCAGTGAGATGGTATTTATGTCAAATGTTGAATAAAAGACTATAATAGGTATACATGTAAATTTGAGGAAAAGGTATCATTTCAGACAGAAGAAACTACATAAATAATATTATTTAGAACATGAGAAAGCATGAACAAATAAAACCAAGTAGTTCAGTTTGGCTGCTGTGGTAGACAGAAATTTTAAGATGATGCTCCAGGTTCCTACATCCTGATATATACACTATGTGTAATAAGCAATCCTTGAGTATGGCAGAACCTGTGACTATGAGAATATGTCATTTCCACAATTTTGTTACTTTCGCTGGCAAAAAAGAATTTTTGCAGATGTAACTAAGTCTCTAATACATTGTGTATTAGAAAGGAAACTGTCCTGGGTAAGCCTGATTTAATGACTTCTTAAAAGGAAGATTCAGATACCCTTTCTTGCTGGCTATGCAGATTCAGCTATCAAGAGTTCTATAGCCTCCAGGAAATGAATTCTACTAACAACACGCGAGACAACCCAGCAACATCTTGGGATTGCTGGGCTTAGAACACAGCAGAGCCCACCAGACTTCTTGCCAACAGAAAGATGAGATTACAGATGTATGTTGTCTTTAATATATTACTCAATAATAGAAAACAACTGTAGTGTGGGTGCACAAAGAAAAACCATCTAAGAGATTTCTGCAAAGGTAACTGAAATTCTGAGTATGGAGTGCCATGAGAGATTGGAGAACTGTTATATTAACTATAATTTTAAAAATCCAACCTAATTTTTATATTAAGTTGATAAAGGAAGACATATAGTTTATACTATGTGTGAACAATTATATTACACCATGATTTCTAATAATGCCTATATTACTAATTTTTTAGATTTTGATTTAAAAATTAGCATATCAAATACATTCAAGTATCTGCCTTTTGTTCAAAAAACAAAAATTGGTTCATGTATGTTTCTTCCACAAATAATTTACTGCTTTCTTTGACAGAAGACCATGACATTCATAATTCATCTTTTTAATATAAATATTCATCAGTCCACCATAAGAACATGATAATTTGTTAATTACAAAATAACTGAATTTGATAGTCTTCTAACATAGGAACCCTAAGATTTGAGAAAGCCAGGTGGGGACTGGAACGGCCGAACAGTCATTTCCATGCATCCACTCTCAGGTCCATTTATGCCTCCGTGATATATACGTCCTAATTTCTCTGTGTCTTATAACGTGGAATGCTTAGAAAACCCTGCCTTAGGGATTATTTTGCCTTTAGAAATACACTTATATTTTCCATATCCCTCAGTGAGCAGCTTAAAGCAAGTGATATTTTCTGAATTCTGTCAATCAGGAATACCAACTATGTGATTCATACTTTCACTGTGTGCACTGAGCCAAAAGGTGTCCTAAAATGCAGAGAATGACTTTAAAAGCAACTGCTTCTCTGGGTATACTAATATGGTACATCTCATTCTTTTGAGAAGATTTGCAGACTTCTTGATAATTTCTGCTTTAGTGTGTAAATTTTATTAATTTAAAATAGATAATTTATGTCTGAACTGCATAAAAAGAAATGATTACATAAGTATTCCACAACATTAGATACCATAGAACCATAATTAAAATGCACAGATGTGGCTAGAATGCAAACACACTGCATTGTTCACAAGTGCAGTGAACTGAAATGTAACATTAGTTAAAATGCAAACACATAATTCTCCACCTCACATGCTACTATTCTGATTTTCTTACGATGAGAAACAGCACCATATAGGAAAAAAGGAAACATATATTAGGGTGTTTTTTTAAATCTTCTCTGAGGTCTGAAAATGATGTCATTTTTATATATGCCCTTCTTCAGTGAGATAGAACTAGTTTCAGTAGCTAGAGAAAGAAAGCAAAGGTATCAACCAAACGATGGCTCCTGCCTATTTTATAGCATGAACACTGATGTTTTCAAACAGATTGTATTAGTGACTTCAGTACCTCCTTCAGAGAACCTTAAATTTGCTAATTTAGAACAGCAAAATTAAACCTTTCTTCTCTTTCTAAGTGTCATAAGAAGACCTTCCCCTTGTTAACCACAGGCAATTTTTGCAATGGGTCAAAGATTCTCTATCTAAAAATGAAATCATATAATTTGTGTCTGTTGAAAACTAGGGTTTGGGGATTGCAAAGCATCTGAGAAGGTGAGCATGCCCTGTTTTCCTTTATGTAATGCAATGCTCAGTAAATGGCTTGTTACATTTTAAATTTTCAGTATGTGATCTTAATAGCATATATATTTCCATTGCCTATAATCATGTTTAAAAACATGGTCAATTTCAAATGAATTAATGTGATATAAGTTTAAAATTGTAGAAGACTTTCATAAAACCTTAAAGGGGCAAAGCTGGAAGTAATTTGTGTAATTTTACAAATTCAATACAATTAACAAGTTGGCAACACTCTTGTTTAATATGTTGAAAATATCAGCTATATAACATCTCTAATGTTACTAATAGCATGTCTTATGTGTCTTAATAACAGCAATCTCAGACAGCCAAGACAATATTTTGCTTACATTGTACTTTGTGGGTCAAAATCCACCTAAGATTCCCTAATCCAAACCAGAGTAATGGGTGTGTGTGTGTGTGGTGCAGAACTGTATACAAGACATTTCAGATTCTAAACAAGAAATTTTGTAACCATCTTTCACTGTTCCTTATTTTATGTATTCAATCTGTCACTAAGCCTTATTCTTTCTTTAAAATTTTTCTCAAATCTCTATTTTTACATAATTTCTCCTGTGAGCACCCTAACTCAAGCTAGTGTCTCCTAAATACCTAGATGACTACAACAGTTCTTTAGCTGAATTGACTAGTAGGTTCCCTTGGTCATAGGCATTACTAGTCTTCTAAAATATTGCTTGTACCAACATGCAAGAACTGATGTAGCAAATCACATAATAATTTACATTGCCCATAATGGCAAATATCAAATTCATAATCTGTATTTTCAGAATCTCTATGCTATGAACATCTTACTTACTAAGTTCTTTATATCAGTATTCCTAAAAATGAACTCCAATCCTGTTAGACTGAATTCTAACTATGATTCCTAACGATGATGAATATACCCGTAAGGATGTTTTAAGTAATCAGTGAAAGGCTGCTGCTAATGAAATTAAAGCATCACCGTTTGAGATAGAACACGGACTCAAATTATTAAATTAAACTTAAAAGAACAGATACATCTCTTAGTCCCAAACTTTACTAACAATTCAGATGATATAAATAATAGTAAGAAAGAGGTAAAACAGAGAGAAGTCAGAAAGTATCAACATAGACCGTGATATGTTTCCTCACCACATTAGGACTGACTTTGGTCGCTATGCAGAAAGTGAGTTCAAAATGATACATTTGAAACTCATTTGCACAAAGGGAACTTCTTCAGTCAGGAAACATCCCTGTTTTATACTCCAATAAAAGTATCTCGAATATATAATGTTTTCTATCAGGTTATGCCCCATAAATGCATAAATTCCAGATATATTCACTATGAGCAAGCTAAGTAGGCCTGCCATATCTGTTAAATGTATTTCATAGATGAGGATTATTTATTATCTTTATTATTCCAAATATAATCAGAGATTTAACTTGGCCATTTTTTCTTTTACTTCTGGGTATATTAATTCCCTGAATAGCAGGTTAGGTTGCAGCCAGCTGCTAAAACTTGTGGTTCCAATTTGCAAGTTATCTTGCTGGATTAAGTTCAGTTGATCCTCATATTTCAGCACCGTCTTTTAGGTGGAAGAGAAAGAAGCAATGTTTCAGGATGAACACCTGGGAACAGGGAGTAACTCTAAATTCAACCATTACCTCCCATGTGCAGATCTGTTCACATAATCTACTGGATGTTTATGGTCCTAGGGAAAAATACACACACACACACACACACACACACACACACTTGAAAACTGATAGTTCTTTAAAAGTGGTTGCAGGTTTTCATGTGTTCTGAAACTGTGCATTTACTGAAAATATATAAAATTTACAAATATAAGATAATAGGAACTGGTGGAGTATGAAATTCACTGGAGAGTTAATGCTGTATCTATAAGCAGCCATTTTAAATTGTCTGCAGGTTGCTCAATATATTTAGGTATAACATTTTATTATTGAGTCAATAAATCACCATTCCAACAAAAGAACACTTTTTTCTTGACTATAGCCTTCATTAATTAAAAAACAATTTATTGTCCGGAGCGATGGCTCACGCCTGTAATCCCAGCACTTTGGGAGGACGAGGCGGGCGGATCACGAGGTCAAGAGATAGAGACCATCCTGGCCAACACGATGAAACCCCATCTCGACTAAAAATACAAAAAAATTAGCTGGGTGCGATGGCACGCGCCTGTGGTCCCAGCTACTCTGGAGGCTGAGGCAGGAGAATTTCTTGAGCCCAGGAGGCGGAGGTTGCAGTGAGCCGAGATTGTGCCACTGCACTCCAGCCTGGTGACAGAGCAAGGCTTCCTCTCCAAAAAAAAAAAATCTGGAGAGGCGCCATGATGGTTAAATAAAGCAGCTCCTGTCTGCAGCTCCCAGCAAGACCAGTACAGAAGGCAGGCGACTTTTGCATTTCCAAGTGAAGTACCGAGTTCATTTCACCGGGACTGGTTAGGGAATGGATACAACTCAGAGAGTGAGCAGAAGCAGGGTGGGACATCACTTCACCCGGGAACTGCAAGGAATGGGGGGACCTCCCTGCCCCAGCCAAGGGAAGCAGTGAGGGATTGTGCTACTCACCCTGTGTACTGGGCTTTTCCCATGGAGTTTTGCAATCCGAAGAACAGGAGATTCCTTCATGAGCCTACATCACCAGGGTCCTGGATTTCAAGCACAAAACTGGGCGGCTGATTGGGAAGGCACCAGCTAGCTGCAAGAGTCTTTTCCTACCCTAGCATTGCCTGGGACCCCAGTTAAACAGGAGAATAGTCCACTGCCCTGGAAAGGGGGCTACAGCCAGGGATACAAGTGGTTTCGCTCAGCGGGTCCCACTCCCAAGGAGCCCAGCAAGCTAATAACCACTCCTTTGAAGTTCTTCCTGCCAGCACAGCAGTCTGGTGTTGATCTGGGATGACTGAGCTTGTTGAGGGCAGAAGCAGCTGTCATTACTGAGGCTTTAATAGGCGGTTTTCCCCTGACCAGGCTAAGGAGACTGGCAGGTTTACACTGGGTGGAGTTCAGCACAGCACAGCAAAGCAACTGTGGCCAGACTCCTTCTCTAGATTCCTTCTTACTGGGCAGAGTATCTCTGAAGAGAACGCAGCAGCCCCAGACAGAGGATTAGAGATAACACTCAGTCTCCCAAAGACAGAGCAACTGGGCAAGGGGAGCAGCTGCAGGTGCAGCTTCAGCGGACTTAATCGTTCCTGCCTGCTAGCTCTGAAGAGAACAGCTGATCCTGATGAGGGGGATTCTCCTAGCCCAGGGCAGCAGCTCTGCTAAAGGACAGACTCCTCAAACGGGTTCATGACCCCTGTGCCTCCTGTGACTAGAAGAGACCTCCCAACAGGGGTAGACAGACATCTCATACAGGAAAGGTCAGGCTGGCATCAGTCCAGTTCCCCTCTGGGACAAAGCTTCCGGAGGAAGGAGCATGCACCAGTCTGCTTATTCTACTGGTGATACCCAGGTGAGCAGGATCTGGGGTGGACTTCCAGCAAACTGCAGCAGACCTGCAGAAGAGGGGCCTGACTGTTGGAATAAAAACTACCAAATGGAAAGCAACAACACCACAACATCAACAAAAGAGACCCCACACAAAAACCCCATCAAAACATCATCAATTTCAGAGATCAAAGGTAGAGTAAATAGATAACCAAATAAATCCATGAAGATGAGGAAAAACTGGTGCAAAACGCTGAAAATTCCAAAAACCAGAATGCCTCTTCTCCTCCAAATGATTGCAAAACCTCTCCAGCAAAGGCATAAAACTGGACAGAGAATGTGATTGACAAATTGACAAAAATAGGCTTGAGAAGGTGGGAAATAACAAATTCCTCTGAACCTAAGGAGCATGTTCTAACTCAATGCAAGGAAGCTAAGAACCTTGATAAAAGGTTACAGGAACTACTAATTAGAATAACTAGTTTAGAGAGGAAGATAAATGACCTGATGAGGCTGAGAAACAAAGCACGAGAACTTCGTGAAGCATACACAAGTATCAATCAGTGAAAGAAAGGATATCAGAGATTGAAGACCACCTTGCTGAAATAAGGCATGCAGATAAGATTAGAGAAAAAGAATGAAAATGAATGAACAAAGCCGCCAAGAAGTATGAGACTATGTGAAAACAGTCTTTTTTTTTTTTTTTTTGACAAGTTTAAAACATGTATTTAAAATACAATTTATAAAACGCTGAATCTGCCGACTCAGGAGCCCACGGTGCAGGGTGGGGTGGGAGTGGGCAGCTGCCCGCTACACCAGCAGAGTAAGACTGCAGGGGTGCGGCCCTCCCTCCCATGCCCTTCTGTTCAGACACCCAAGGGGCCCATGTGCACCCCTGGGATCACACAACCAGAAAACAGGACCTCAGAGGTTTCCTGAGTCTCTGCTTACCAGGGAGGCTGGGTACAGCTCTGCCAGCCCATCCCTGAGCAGGGCACCCTCAGATGGGGCAGAGCAGGGCATGGCTGGGCTGGGCAGGGCAGGGCTGGGTGGGGCAGGTGGGCTCTGGAAGGGGCTGATGGTAGCAGATAGGGTGTTGCCTCCTGCCTGCAGGTGAGGAGCACCCTGATTGAGTGGGCTGAGAAAGGCTGGTCACCAGGCCTGGACCCCCCAGCTCCTTTGGTTATAGGCTGACATCAGAGTAGTGGCTCATGGGAAGCGGTTAGCTGGAAGGTCTGAGGCCTGGCCCATGGGGTCAGGAAGGAACTGGGGGACGGGGACAGTACCATGAAGGCAGATAAAGGGGCAGCAGCCTCAAGTTTCTGCCCCCCATCCCCCTGGGGTTTTCCAAGCCAAAGCCTGCAACTTACTTAAAAAAAAAAAAAAAAGGAAAAAAAGCACTTAGGAAAGTTATAGACAACTACCCCCAAAAAATACCCTCCCACACACAAAATCCAAACCGCTTCCTCATCTCCCTTCCCGCCTCCCCCAACACAATACATTTTCCTTTTTCTTTCTTTTTAAAAATGTTGCCTGCCACCTCTCCATTTGGGAAGCCCAGGGCATCACTGCTGGTGGGTGGTTGACAGGCACACAGTGGGCTAAGCCCATCTTTGGCCAGAGGGAGGTGGTAGGACCAGTCCCTGCCACATCCTCAATCCACAGACACGAACCAGCCACCTTTCACTTTGGCCCCCTCTTGAGGGTAGTGGGGCAAGAACAGGTGGTCCCAATCAAACCTACAATTGATTGGTATACTTGAAAGTGACAAGGAGAATGGAACCAAGGTGGAAAACACACTTCAGGATATTATCCAGGAGAACTTCCCCAAACTAGCAACACAGGCTAACATTCAATTTCAGGAAATACAGAGAATATCACTAGATATTCCACAAGAAGATCAATCCCAAGACACATAACTATCAGATTTTCCAAGGTTGAAATGAAGGAAAATGTGTTAAGGGCAGCCAGAAAGAAAGGTCAAGTAACCTATAGATAGAAGCCCATCAGACTAACAGCATATCTCTCTGCAGAAATCCTACATGCCAGAAGAGAATAGGGGCCAATATTTAACATTGTTAAAATAATTCTCAACTCAGAATTTCATATTCAGACAAACTAAGCTTCATAAGCAAAGGAGAAATAAAACCCTTTCCAGACAAGCAAATGCTGATGGGTTTTGTTACCACCAGGCTTGCCTTACAAGAGCTCCTGAAGAAAGCACTAAACATGAAAAGGTAAACCGAGTACCAGCCACTGAAAAAACACACCAAAATATAAAGACCAATGACACTATGAAGAAACTGCATCAACTAATGTGCAAAATAACCAGCTAGCATCATGATGGCAGGATCAAATTCACACATAACAATATTAACGTTAAATTTAAATGGGCTAAATACCCCAAGTTAAAAGAAACACACTGGCAAATTGGATAAAGAGTCAAGACACACTGGTGTGCTGTATTCATAAGATGAACCTCATGTACAAAGATACACATATGCTCCAAATAAAAGGATGGAGGAATATTTACCAAGCAAAGGGAAGGAAAAAAGGCAGAGATTGCAATCCTAGTCTCTGATAAAACAGAGTTTAAACCAACAAAGATCAAAAAAGGACAAAGAAGGGCATTACATAATGATAAATGGATCAATGCAACAAGAAGAGCTAACTATCCTAAATATATATGCACCCAATACAGGTGCTGTCATAAAGGATCTTCTATTCAATGAATGATGCTGGGAAAACAGGTAAGCCATATTCAGAAAACTGAAACTGGACCCCTTTCTTATACCTCATACAAAAATTAACTCAAGATAGATTAAAGACTTAAATGTAAAACCCCAAACCATAAAAACCCTAGAAGTAAACATAGCTAAGCTCAGAGCAGAATTGAAGGAGAAAGAGACATGAAAAAGCCTCTAAAAAATTAATTAATCCAGAAGCTAATTCTTTGGGGAAAAAAAATTAACACAATAGACTGTTAGCTAGACTAATAAAGAAGAAAAGAGAGAAGAATCAAATAGACACAACAAAAAATGATAAAGGGGATATCACCACTGACCCCACAGAAATGCAAATACCGTCAGAGAATACTATAAACATCTTCACCTAAGTAAACTAGAAAATATAGAAGAAATGGATAAATTTGGGACATATACAAATCCCTAAATAGATCAATAACAAGTTCTGAAGTCAAATCCCTGAATAGAGCAGTAACAAGTTCTGAAATTGAGACAGTAATTAATAGCCTACCAAACAAAAAAAAGCCCAGGACCAGATGGATTCACAGCTGAAGTATACCAAAGGTACAAAGAAAAGCTCCAATTCCAATAGTTGAAAAGGAGGGACTCCTCCTTAACTCATTTTATGAAACCAGCATCATCCTGATACTGAAACCTGGCAGATACAAACAACAAAGAAAAAGAACACTGCAGACCAATATCCCTGGTAACATAGATGTGAAAATCATCAATAAAATACTGGCAAACCAAATCCAGAAGCACATCAAAAAGCTTATCCACCACAATCAAGTCAGCTTCATCCCTGGAAAACAATTCCAGTAAAACATACAGAAATCAATAAATGCATCATATAAACAGAACCAAAGACAAAAACCACATGATTATCTCGATAGATGCAGAAAAGACCTTTGATAAAATTCAACATCCCTTCATGTTAAAAACTCTAAACTAATTTACACTCCCACCAACAGGGTAAAAGTGTTCCTATTTCTCCACATCTTTGAAAGCTTAGGTTACCAAATTCTGGGTTGAAAATTACTTTCTTTAAGAATGTTGAATATTGGCCCCCAATCTCTCCAGCATCTGTTGTCTCCCGATTTTTTAATGATCGCCATTCTAACTGGCATGAGATGGTATCTCAATGTAGTTTTGATTTGCATTTCTCTAATGACCAGTGATGATGAGCATTTTTTCATATGTTTGTTGGCCTCATATATGTCTTCTTTTGTAAAGTGTCTAAATGCTACCTGACTTCAAACTATACTACAAGGCTACAACGACTCAAAACATCATGGTACTTGTTCCAATACAGACATAAAGACCAAAGGAACAGAACAGAGTCCTCAGAAATAACACAATGCATCTGCAACCATCTATCTTTGACAAGTCTGACAAAAACAAACAATGGGAAAGGGATCTTCTGTTTGAAAAATGGTACTGGGAAAACTGGCTAGTCATATGCAGAAAACAGAAACTGGACTCCTTCCTTACACCTTATACAAATATGAACTCAAGATGGATTAAAGGCTTAAATGTAAAACCCTAGAAGAAACCTAGGCAATACCATTGGACACAGGCGTGAGCAAAGACTTCATGACAAAAATACTGAAAGCAATTGCAACAAAAGCCAAAATTGACAGAGGGAATCTAATTTAACTAAGAAGCTTCTGTAAAGCAAAAGAAACTAGCATCAGAGTGAACAGACAAACTACAGAATGGGGGGAAATTTTTGCAATTTACCCATCTGACAAAGGTCTAATATCCAGAATCTGCAAGGAACTTAAACAAATTGACAAGATAAGAGAAACAACCTCATCAAAAGGTGGGCAAAGGAGATGAACATATGCTTCTGAAAAGAAGATATTCATTGGCCAATGAACATATGAGAAAACCCTCAACATTACTGATCATTAGAGAAATGCAAACCCAAACCACAATGAGATACCATCTCATGCAAGTCAGAATAGCAATTATTAAAAAGTCAAGAAACAATGGATGCAAGTGAGGTTGCAGAGAAATAGGAACGCTTTTACACTGTTGGTGGGAGTGTAAATTAGTTAAAACATTGTGGAAGACAGTGTGGTGATTCCTGAAGGATCTGGAAATAGAAATACCATTTGACCCAGCTATCCTATTACTGGGTATACACCCAAAGGAATACAAATTATTCTACTATAAAGACACATGCACATGTATGTTATGGCAGCATTATTTACAATGGCAAAGTCATGGAACCAACCCAAATGCCCATCAATGATAGACTAGATAAAGAAAATGTGGTACATATACACCATGGAATACAATGTAGCCATAAAAATGTTATGTCCTTTTCAGGGACAGGGATGAAGCTGGAAGCCAACATCCTCAGCAAACTAACACAGGAACAGAAAATCAAATACCACATGTTCTCACTCATAAGTGGGAGTCGAACAGTGAGAACACATGGACATAGGGAGGGGAACATCACACACCAGGGCCTGTTGTGGGGTGGGGGGTGAGGAAAGGGAACTTAGAGAATGGGTCAGTAGTTGTAGCAAACCACCATGGCACACGTATTCCTATGTAACAAACCTGCATGTTCTGCACATCTATCCCGGAACTTAAAGTAAAATAAAAATTTTTTAAAAGATGTTTGATGTTCTACATATGAAAGACAAATACAATACTGTAAGATTTAATTATTTTAATTATGATGGATTATTTAAAGAAATCAATAATAAATAATTTAGAAGATAATGCCAATGTCATAGCTGATGAAAAAGAAGTGGCAGATGTACAATATCTATTTTGATTTTTTCTTCATTAAATAAAACAAGTTCTCTGTGTTCTTAATGATAAATAGCTATCATAAAAATAAAAGAAGCACATCTGTGAAAGTCATTGTGTTAAGCTTGAGCTCAGCATAATATAAGCTCAAATCAGATGTAACTCTCAATTTAAGGAACTCATAGTCTAGTCAGAGACACAATAACATGCAAAATTCACCCTTGTACAAAAGGATAAGTGCTGTAATAAAGCTATAAAAATGTCATCAACTGAGGAAAAAGGATTTTTTCTGGTTTATTCACGCTTACCTTTGCTTGGTTTGCGACTACATTGTCTGAATCAGTACTTCTCATCACTGACTGCATAGTACAATCACTTGGGGACAATTTTTTTTTTTTAAAAAGGCATATGCCCCCAACTAGCATTATTAGGCAGTTGTAAGGAATCAGCATAGATATTTTTATCCAGTTTTGAGTTGACTATTTCGGGCTATTCAAAATTTGTATTAAGAGTTGCACTCAAAACTAGTTCAACATAGTATCTCTGCAAGGCAGTCTAAACAGACTAAACTATAGGTGTCTGCTGACAAGAGCACTTCAAGTTCCATCTGTTGTGTATATCCAGGAATCAAAGGTGCACAGATTACCCTGCATTAACTGTACTTTTCCTCAAATGGTTCTTTACTTACTTTTTACTTATGCTAAACCTTTCTTCCTCTAAATCCTTACCTCTAAACCTTCTCCCCTACCTTTCTAGAACTCAAGGTCCCACATGAGAAAAATCCCTTTATTCATAAACTTTTCATTGAACATTCTTTCCTCCAATTTCATCTCTAACATAAACCCAGTTCTCATCTAATGACAATGTTTCCTCTGAAATCACTCTCAAGAGGTGACTATTAATTTTTAACACACCCTCTTCATTAAGCCGGTAGTCAGAGTGTTGTCCTACTTTCAGTTGCTTCCTTCTCTCATAAAAAAAAAAAAAAAAAAAAAAAAAAAAAAAACTCTCAGCTGTAATGTGGCTACAACCTATCCTTGTTGCAGTCATCAACTGATTCTTTTGGTCATTTCTCATTCCCTGAAGAGCTTCACATCGGCATCACTAATTCTATCTCTCCAATACAATCTCTGCCATAATTATTTATAATTCTATATCTATATAAAGGATCTTTTTAATAATCCAGACTCTCTTTATCTTTCCCGTCTCCTACTTCAGCTAACCATTGTACATAGTCACACTGCAGACTTTGTCATTATCAATAACCACATACACACCTCAATCTTATTTTCAATTTCCGTACTCTCTAACCAACACTACTGTTGTTCCATGAAGCACTTTCTTATGCCATATCATAATTCCAACATTTTTTTCCACTAGAATTGAAAGTCCATTGTTCTTTTACAAGTTTCTTCTCAACTGGATTAAATTACATGTTTTATGGTTATCAATCTTTTCATATACTCTTAAGTGCCTTACCTTTTGGTCATTTTATGGTACTCATCTAGCAAAATAATTATTTCGTGTAAATCCAACTTTCTGCCTACAACCAGACAAGTAATGGCTGAAGAAAACTGTGTAACCTTACAAACTGGTTCCACCACACAGTGATGATTATTAACCAGAAGTGAAACCATAATAATGTTTCTATACATTTCTCAAATACATTTGGGTCTCCCATAATTTACATAACTATTATATATTCTCTTTTCCCATCAGACCTCCAATTCCTCTCCACTTTCTTAATCTCAGCTATTGATCCTTTTTCTATTCATTGAAAAAATACAAAACAATAAATGTTTCCAAAAGTTTCCATCACATTTTCTCAATTGCCTACACAAATAAATACCAATTAGTTTTGCTTTCCCTTCTGATAAAATTAAATCTTCATAATTCCACTTAAAACCAATAATTCCTGCATTCAATCATGTAATCTCTTGCCAGTTCAAATGTCTCAGTAATTGCTTTTCCATTCTAAACAATCATTTCCCCTCTTATGCAGAATTCTTCTTGAAATATTCTAACACTTTCTCAGTAAAAAACATTTCCCTTGATCCTACAGCCCCTCAAGCTACCACATTTATTTACTCCTATTCACAAAAAAAGGTTTGAATGACTTTTATATGTTCACATCTCCAGTTTTTCTCCCCTAGTTTTTTCTTGCATGCAAGATATTTGTGCTCATTACTCCACTGAAACAATTGTCAGCATAAACCTCATCTAGCAGTTACTCTCCTCATATTGCCTGAACTATAATGCCTGTAATGGCTCACATATGATGAATGTTTATTTTTATTCTCATAAATACCAAACTATATGTTTATGATGAGAAGCTAGCTCTCTTTCCTGTGGTGAAGCAAGACCACAAACTTAATCTGATGGCTTCCCCTTCTTGAGCATATGGCTTCCAGGGTCACTATGATTATTCATCTCACTCAACCGGGAAAACACATGACGATTGAACCTGGGAGATTTTTATAGGGTAGAGTTGGACACAAAATTTGTCATTTTTTTTTTTCACATTTTATTGGTTTTAACTCCCTCACAAGGCCATATGTGATGACATAGAAAACGGAGAAATGTAGTCTTTGTTGCTAGGCAGAGAAGAAATCTACTTTGGTACAGAGTTAAACAGTCTGAAACAAAAGTCTCCAAGGCCTTACATGATCTGCCTTACTCTCAATTCTCTAACCTAATTTTCTACCATTCTCCCTTTTGGACATGCAACTGTGCCACACTGGACTCCTTTTTTTCCTTAAACAATCTGAATGTATCTGTATCATGCAATTAGGTTGGTGCATCCTCTACCTTGACTGTCCATCTTTTATAGAGCAACATGCCACTCTCCCTCAAGTCTCTCTGCACAATGCTTAGATGTGACCTAGTCAGCAAGGCCTTTTCTTGTTCTCTGTTTAATATAAAATAGAAATTACAATCACAGGTATTCCCTATTACTTCTTATTATGTTTCATTTTTCTGTATAGAACTCACATCTACTTATATATTTATTGTTCTGTTTCCTACTGCCTCATGCACAGATCCTTAAGCATCTAGTAACCACTTGCCAAATTTTTATCAAGATTATGAATAAAATAATGAATTAATAAACATGTCTATTACTCCATTATGCCAACCTTAATACTTTGGTGGGTATCTCAATATTCTAGTTACTGCAAAAATCAAGATGTATCTTCAAATGGCTTCTGCCTCCGTATGTCCATTGATCAAACTGATAGCTTCCTCTTCAGTTGCTCCTACAACAGCTAGAAGGTGAGAAGAAGAGCTGAATTGTGAATCAATCCAAAATGGCTTGGAGTTAAGGATAGGTCAGTAGATTTGAGATTGAGCATAGTAAATGTATGACTGTAGGATCAGTTCTTCATTTTAATTTAGAGCTCTCCCCATATTTTTTAGTCTCTGTTACGTTTTGGTTGATTTCAAAGCCTATTTTCTAAGGCAAACATCCTCAGTAATCCAAAAAGCACACATAAAGTCCCCTAATGTGTGATACTTGTGTCTGTGTGTGACAGAGTAAGCATATTGTGGTAAGAAGGTGGATTTGTATTCTTTTGATGGTTTGCCTATTGAATATTGAAGTGAACTTTTTAAATGATACAAATGTATTATAATACAAATTCACATTATTGATGTCATGTGGCAAAATTAATACGTTGAAGGGAAATTAATAGATATTAAATTAATATATCTTTCAGCTCTGATTTAATATTACCCAGTGAAATCAGAGATTAGTGAACGACATTAGAGTACCAGCAAATCATAATTTCTAACATTCATTGTATTCTGGGAGAATTCACTTCAAAAACATTATTTCTCACAACTGCAATACATTACATTTTTATTTTTATATTTCCTCTTAATTGCATCTGTTCACCTGTTTCCCTCATTTCTCAAACACTCAACTTCTAGTATGTCTATTGTTATAGTAATACGTAATAATAACTGAATAATAGTCCCTTTTTGTCTTCACTGACAGAACCCATAAAAATATGTACAGGTACAACCTCTCATGATCTTGACTCAAAAATAAGCTAGTTGAAGAGCTCTTAGCAAATTATATTTTGTGTATTGTAAAAATTTGAATATGTTATTTTTTACTTTATTGGTTATTTGTTATCTCTTTAATCTTGATTTAAAATGCTTCTCAAGCAGTTGCATATGTCTATGATTTGCTTGGGGTGATAATAAGAAAGTCTTGAAGGATCTTTATCAACTACTTTTTATTTAGTCATCAAACCTTTCAAAAACCGTGATAAGCTAATGAGAAGTCATTGAAAAATTTTAAGAAAAAAGGTTCTATTTACAGACTTGTGTTTTGGATTTTTTTTTCTTTCTGAATAAGGGTAACTGTAAGGAAGAAAGTTGAGAGTCAATTAAAGCATTGTGAGTGGGGCACTGAAATAATCTAGGTTAAAAAGAATACAGGAGTTTCCCATACTATTTTCATTGCAATGGAAATTGAGAAGTGGGTGAAATCATAAGCTACATGGTAGTACAAAAGAAATACTTGGTGATTAATTGGAGAAGGAAGGAAAGAAAATAATCAAGTGAGTCCTATAGTCAGGCATACTGTTGTTCAAATCTCAGTTCTGTTATATGGTAGCTCTTTGGATTATTGAAAAGTACTAGACTTCTCTAAGTTTCAGGCTCCCCAGTCATAAAAGAAGTTAAACACACATTAGATAAAGAAATTTATAGAAAATAAATGCCTACTACAGTATCTGGCATACAATAAATGGGATAGACTGAGGGATTCTTCAGCAGCATTCAGTGCTCTTTTGTGTAAAGTCATAGTCCTCTGCTCTGCTTTGGTCAAAGAAATGTAGGCATAAGTGATACGCAATTTCAGGACAGAAGTTATGTGTCAATACATCTTTACTTTGCTCTATTTTCTCCCTTTCCAGAATGATTGGCAACATTTCCTATAAAGGAAGCTCCGTTAGCCTATAATCTAGATTAAGGAAACGTAAGAACAATAGCTAACCCATGAGGCAAATAAATGTAACATGTGTGAGACAACAGTTTTTGTTTTTAAAAGTAATTCAGATTTTCAAGTTGTTAATTATGGAAGCATAACCCAGCCCATCCTGAGACAGTATGAGATCAATTATTAGTAAATATTTTCGTGTGTTAGACAAATAGAAGTGTTTCATGAACCAGGAAGTGATCTAGAAAACAGATGAGAAGGTTAGTCTTTAAAAAAAAAATGGATACTAGGCCAAGCATGGCTGCTGATGACTGTAATCCCAGCACTTTAGGAGGCTGAGGCGGGCAGATCACCTGAGGTCAGGAATTCAATTCCAGCCTGGCCAACATGGTGAAACCCCATCTCTACTAACAATATAAAAATTAGCTGGTCATGGTAGTAGGCGACTATAATTCCAGCTACTCAGGAGGCCGAGACAGGATAATCGCCTGAACCCAGGAGGTAGAGGTTGCAGTGAGCTGAGATCTCACCACTGCACTCCAGCCTGGGCAACAGGGCAAGACTTTGTCCCCCCCAAAATAATAATAATAATAATAAAGTCTGGAATACTAAAAGTAAATAGATAAAAACGGGTGCATTTCCCCACATATACCATGTAGGATTTGCTTAGCAGACAAAATATGCAACTAAATCCTTCCATCAGATTAAACACTACACTGCATGCTATGCTAAGTTAGTTGGGTTGAAAGCTATGATAAGCAGCTATGTTCCTTGTAATTTCAAACAGATTGATTAAAAAGAAACCAATGAAATTTCCAGAGGTAAGAAAGAGTTTTATGACCAAGAAGAAGGAAAAGTAGCCTACGGGCTCTCTGAAGCCACTGTTCAGGTGCCTTTTATCTGGGTTGCCAGGGATGTGACTCTGTTTTAACAACTCCTAGTTATGGTGACCTTTTTGTTCCAAAGTTTAAATTTCTGAACGATTATCTGATGGCTCTAATTAATATAGAAGGCTAGAGCTTAGCCCAAGCAAGGGGGAGTCCTCATTTACATTTTGAGCCATTCCGAGAGAGAAAAATTGCTGGGAGCAGAACAGCATTCCTTGATTTCCTCAGCAGGAAATGGCACAGGCAGGTCAAATGACATAGAAAAATTGGGTAAATATATATCTGAAAGCATTGGTTTTAATTCTAAAATCTACTAAAATCTAAACTTTAAATTGTTTCAAAAAGAAAAGAGTTATGAACATTTTGGATTAGTTAATTGAATTGCAGCCTATTTTGGATATATTTTAAAGTAGAAAATAAGGGGTTTTTGGTGTCTGTCACTGAGAAAGATAATGTTCTCTTTTTTTTTATAAATAAGTACCATATTGAAGATTATGTTTCAATTGGAACATGCTTTCATTGCAGTGAATGCTGTAGACTTACTTTAATACACATATTCTTGTGGCATGAAAATCCATCATCTTAATCTTTGGAAATTAAATTATTTCTCTTCAAATTGTCTATTCCTCTCCAGGGTTCTGCTTCATGGGCACAGTGGAAAGATTCTACTTCATCCCTTTAAATCATAATCTGCCTGTTGTTTCCTACTGAACACTCCTAAAACTATCCATCCACTGGGTATGGCTTTCTTCTCATGTTTATCCTAGAACTGCTCATTCTTACTCACTTATTCTGAGGATCCTACCTAATTTTCTGTGTCACAACTGAACAAGTCCACACTTTTAAACAATTTTTCAATGAATAATTCAAAATAATAGGATAGAAAGAAAAGAATAATTTGCAAGAGCTATGAGAAGTGATTACTTCTATGTTTTAATATTTGCTTAAAAGAATATGACCTCCAAATCTCTTAAAAGTTGCTGTGAAAACTTCCTAGTTCCTAGTCAGCATTCATGTGGCAGAATTACTCAAAATACATCTATGCTGTTCATCTCAGGCACAATTTACCCAAAGTCACAGAGAGAAAAGAAAGTATTTTTCCTTATTTGGTGTAAGAGTTACTTTATTTCCTATTACTCAATTGAGCTTTCTTTTTGTGATTTGACAGTGGAAACATTCCTTATCTTCAAGGCAAATGCTACCCAGTCACATTTTAAAAAACAAACATACAAAAAAAAAAAAAAAAAAAAAAAATAGCAAAAACATTGAAGTCTCATAGTCCATGGGATAAAGATAATCAGATTACTTGACCATATGGTTCCAGGAGTATGGATTGTTAAGTCTCAACACTCTGTGTCCCACAGCAACAATGAAGTCTAAGCGGTGCCATTCCATGCTCAGGGCAGTTGTTTTCCATTCTTTCTATTGGCAAGAGATGAAAAGATACTCTAGCTTGCACAAAATTTCAACCACTACATGGTCTCTACTTTTACTCTCCTGTGACCGAATGCTTAGACAAGCATTCACAGCAACATATGTAAGGAGGAAAACCTAATTTTCAAGTTAGGTCTAAATCCTTATGTGGAAGAGGGAAAGGGATTTTCTGTTTATGGTGCATAATTCTGTTAAGGAAACAAATTCATATTCACACTCTAAAGGCACCATAATTGAATCTGAAGTAACTACATTTGCATTTTGTCTGACTCAAATCTTGAGCAAAGACATTCACCAAATAGTGGCATTTCTGCCTTATATGGTCACATTAAATATATTATACAATGCTAAGAGTGGTTTGCCCTAAATGTAAAGTATGTAACTTTTTTCTATATATTTACATATAGCTGTATATTTCACATTTATAAGCCTGACTCCCAGAGGCAGAATGTGCTCCTTCCTTCCTTCCTTCCTTCCTTCTCTCCCTATCTCTTTCCTTCTTTCTTTCTTTTCTCTTTCCTTCTTTCTCTCTCTCCTTCCTTCCTTCCTTCCTTTCTTCCTTTCTCTCTCTCTTTCTTTCTCTTTCTTTCTTTTCTTTCTTTCTTTCTTTTGAGATGGAGTTTTGCTCTTGTTGCCCAGGCTGGAGTGCAATGGCATGATCTCCACTCACGGCAACCTTGGCCTCAGGGTTCAAGTGGTTCTCCTGCCTCAGCCTCCCAAGTAGCTGGGATTATAGGTATGTACCACCACACCCAGCTAATTTTGTGCTTTTAGTAGTGATGGGGTTTCTCCATGTTGGTTAGGCTGCTCTTGAATTCCCAATCTCAGGTGATTCACCTGTCTCGGCCTCCCAAAGTGCTGGGATTACAGGTGTGAGCCACTGCACCTGGCCATGGTCATTTCTTTCAAAATGGCCGTTTTCGGTCCTAGTCTTCACCAAGCACCCCATTATATTTATTAAAACATTCCATTTGTTTTCCAAAATTGAGAGCCATTAATAGAATCCATGACACCCACCAGAGATATCCTCACTCATAAATCAAAAATTGCTTGTGGTGGTAGTATGTGTTAATCCTATTTTCTTTTTAGACATCCAAATAAATGAGGGTCATTTATTTTGTTCATTTCCTTAACATATTAATAGAAAGTCCTGTTCAGTCTACTCTGCCTATTTCTCAAATCAGTCTTTTTTCATTCTTGATGTCACTAGTCTAGATCATAGTTTTGTTAGTTTTTTAACAAATGGAACCCACACTCTTAAGCTGACATCTTACTTAACTGATTTCAAGTCAATTTTTTAGTAGCCCTACCTATTTCTACACTGCTGCTTGAGTTATCTATGTAAAAGCAGTTGAGATCATGTAAGTCCGTGTCCTCCAAACCCATTTTACGGAAGAATTTTCAGAGTCTTCACTACAGACGTAAAAGTGCCTGCTGGGTCCCAGTCAAGGTACACTGGATGACTGAAGCAGCTTGGTGTCAGACAAGAGGCAGGGGTAGAGACAATGAGCGGTAAAAGTCATGGACCAACATTTCAATCACTCAGATATTTAAAAACCATTATTTGGCTTACATTAAGCAGTCATACAGACTAAGTACAGGCCATGGATCTTAAGTTTGTAACCTCTGGACTGAGAAAATCGGGTTACGTTTCTTTTTCCTAGTTTCTATTGTCACCACATATTTATCTCTAAGTCAGGCTATCGTGAGTCTGCTCTCTATTTGCTCTGTGTTTTATTGCCTTCATGAATTAACCACAAATGTTCTGCAGCCAAGAATGACCTCTTCATCCCTTCACCTCTATAGCAATCTTCTTTTCCTTTTAGATTGAGCTCAAATAAAACTCTGTCTCTGAAACTTTATAATTTCAGAATTAGAAGTCATTGTATGCTAATAATCAAGGTTTTCCCCCATTTTTATCCCTCAAGTTTTGCCTTCAATTCAATTATTTATATTTGTTTTCATTTTTTTATGTATTCCATTTTCTCTCTAGAGATAGATAGCTCCTGGCTTTCAGGAAATATATTTCATGATTTTGTGTAACTCTCACTCTTTGAATATAGCAAGCCCTAAGTAAATGTTTCTGAAAGTAAATTTGTGAAAGAGAAGCCTTAAAGTGAATTAAATGCATAAGTTTTCCTTTCAAAGAAATTTGGGCTTCATTTGTAAGAGTCTGCTTATTAGCTGGATGAACCTGATCCATTATCAAAATATCCCGAGTCTCAATTTGTTCATCTATTAAATGAAGATAATAAGGCAGCCTTCACCAAGTTGATATAAGGATTAATCATAAACTATTACATATAAATCCATTGGCATGTAATATGTGCCTAATAAATAGTGGCTTTATTACTATTATTGACCTATTCCTATGAAAAATAACTTTTCTTCTGGATTTTTGTCTCTTTAAAACTCATCTTGATTGGATGGCTCATATTGAGTTCTTACTAATTTGACATAAATTAAGCTACTGTTATATCAAAAATAATTCTTCAAATGAAGCACTCTAAGAATTGAGCATTGCATATTATTGGAAGACTGTCTAACATTGACTATAGTTGGATAAAAACTAACACTGAAAAGGAAACAACTCCCAACTGTGTAATAGCTACAGATTTATGTAATGAGCCAGGGAATATTTTATGCACTTTCAATTGTTTTATAATTTAAGATACTTTCAGTAGCAAAAACTTCAGCTGACCCTGATTTTAGTAATCGAGACTTAGTCCAGTGCCAGGGTAAGCTCTAAGCATGCTTTGATCAGGCACCAGATTCATTTTTTGGCAGTTTTATGTTTTGCTATTTTCTGTTTATCAGCTCTCTATTCTAGCTGGCTTCTCTTAAGTAAGCAAAGAGTTTGAGACTGTTTTATTTTTTTTATCTACAACATGCATTTTAAAAGAGAAGATGAAAGCACCACCCACCACCACTACAGTTGAATGAAGTTTCTGGCCTTTATTTTGTTTGGGTCAACATAGTTAATAAGCCCGTCCTGATTCAATCAATGAGGTTGTCTATTAGCTAATTGGTTTAGGCGAACCAGTGCCAGCCCAGCAACTGGATTTGGGTCAATTATCAAAATTAATTGTTTCTACACAATGAAATGAGTGAAGTGGAGGATTTTGAAGACATAATCGCCACATCATAAACATGTGTGTGTGTGTGTTTCAAGACTGTCATTTAATTTTTTATTAATTATCTGAGTTTGGTTTAGTTGTAACTGTGAAGCAGGTTCACTGTGCAATGGTTACCAACTTGTCTGAATCCAGTGAGACTCATTACATAAGGCACTGAAAATGTAGGAAGATATGGTGATAGGGGTGGCCTGCATGGTCATCAGCATGTGACTCATGTAGTTGGATGTAGTTCGGTTCACTGGACACAACATCTGCACAACATCTGTATTCAATCTCATTCAAAAGATAGCATTCATGGCCAGATGGTGGCCCCAGTCCAATAGACCCAGCCTGCTTCTGGTTTTGCAGAGCCATTAGTAAACCATTCTGTGTCATCAATAGTTATAATAACTCTTTGTCTGTTCACGAAACCTACTGGTATCTTGGGGGTACCAGGTCCCAGTCATGCCCCATCTTTTATTCTCTTTTTTTTTTTTTTGAGATGGACTGTCACACTGTCACCTGGGCTGGAGTGCAATGGCACAATCTCAGCTCACTGCAACCTCCAACTCCCAGATTCAAGCAATTCTCCTGCCTCAGCCTCCCAAGTAGCTGGGACTGTAGGCGCCAGTCACCATGCCTAGCTAATTTTTATGTTATTAGTGGAGATGGGGTTTCACTATGTTGGCCATGCTGTTCTTGAAATCCTGACCTCATGATCTGCCAGCCTCAGCCTCCCACAGTGCTGGGATCACAGGCGTGAGCCACCATGCCAGGTGCCCCATCTTAAATGTACCATTTCCACATGATAATTGAGCTCTGTTCAGCCTATCCAATTTTATTGGTGGGGTTGTAATGAGCAGTACATGTGGTGCTCCAGCCAGGAGACACTCAGTCTCTTCCAGTGCCCAAGTCATCAAGGAGTTGCCATTCAAAAGAGATATATCTGATAGCTGCCTCAGGCAACTATATTGTCAAAACTCAGAGGCTGGTGCACCCAAGTGGTGATTTTTTGTTACTATAGTCTCCAGCCAGCATCTGTGGAGGCTGCAGACACCTGTAATTCTATTAGGTTAGCATACTCTAAAGGCTTTTTGACAGTGCCTGGGCCACAGCTTTTTCAATGGCCTCCAAGGCTTGCTGCCTCAAAGGGTTCTATTCAAAGTCAGCAGCTTTGTTAGTCACCTTGTCTCAGGAGAACAAAATCATTCTCTTTTTAAAAATTTATAATTCTAGTTTTTATAGATGTACTTTTGAATTATTTTATTTATCCTCTGGGCGTGGTGGCTCATGCCTATAGTCCTAGCAATTTGGGAGGCCAAGATGGGCTGATCACATGACGTCAGGAGTTCGAGACCAGCTTGGCCAACATGGTGAAACCCATCTCTATTAAAATGCAAAAAAAATAGCCTGGAATTGTGGCAGGCACCTGTAATCCCAGCTACTCGGGAGGCTGAGGCAGGAGAATTGCTTGAACCTGGGAGGTGGAGATTGCAGTGAGTGGAGATCGTGCCATTGCACTCCAGCCTAGGTGAAAAGAGCAAAATTTCGTCTCAAAAAAAAAAATTATGTATCTAAATTGTTTCTTAAGTGTTTTGTGCTTTTAAATTAATAGATATTATGGACTTTACAACTAATATCTCATTGGAGAAATAAGCACCTACCTGCCACTTATAAAACAAAGGTGTAACAAATTTTACTTTACTGAATACCAACATGCTAAGAAAACAGACCCAATTAATTGGTTCCTAAAGTCCTTTTGCTGAAAATTGCTGATTTCTTCAGTCAACTTAGAATGCTTGAGGAAAAAAGAATGATATGTCTTTTCATCATATTCATATATTTAAACAGTGAAAAATCTAAGATTCAGATACTTAACAATATAATGAATCAGAATATGAAGAACCAGAAATATCTTCTTTATTTAAACAAGTGGTGCCCTTTAAGTAAATAAGTTATTGCTTATTTACAAGTTTTCTTTTCTTCATTCATGCTCTCCACTTTTCTGACAGAATATAGGTAGATCAGTGTCAGTTTTAAACGTAATACGTTGGGCTCCAACACAGCACATATTTCCACAATGCTGTTATAATGATAGGTAAATGAGAAGTAAGCAACTTAACACCACTGCTTGCCTACAACATTAAACCATGATTCCAATCAATCTATGAATGTTTTGACACATTGGCAGAAATATTGTCAATTATTGTCATTTCTGACGAATATGCTGGTTCTATACTTTTTTTCCAATGAATTATAGAGACTTCCTGACCTTGAGTATATAGACTTCAGAAGTTGATCTCTGCTGGCATCTTTTCCAAAAAAGATTACCACCAGCAATTCCAACATGGTATATGTGTGTATAAGGAATATAGTTACAAGTGCAAGGAAGAACACCAAAGCATAGAGTATGGAGAAGAGTGGGAGAATCACTGTCCCTGCTCAGAGCACGAAAGACTGTTCATGGTCCCACAGAGACCATGATGTTCTTCCAAGGTAAATAAAAGATTGTTCGAATATGTTTTCTCCTGCTCAAGTAACAACTTGTGATTTTAGTGCTGAATTGCCTTAAGGAATATATAGTTTCCAAACTTTTCAAATTCATAAATGTTAAACTAACTCTCTAAGACCATTTTAAATCAAGCCTCTCTTTAAATAAGATTAAAGTATTAAATATTTCAGTGATTATATAAATCAGAGTATATTTAGAATTCTATTTAATCATCTGAAATTTAATAAAAATAAATGTTTTGTGAGATAGTTGATGAATATGGAGAAATCTATTTGTTCAATTCAGCTACAAAAGATCTTCATATTTTTTCAGATAAAAAAAGAAGTCCCAGAAGCCACATTATTGACATGGTATCAATTCATTAAGGTATACATTGACAGGTCTTCTCTACAGGAAAAGAATTAGCAGCATTGATGAAACACATTGATATTGAAGAGTGAGATTTGGAAATAAATAAATTCACTGTACTTTATACAAAAGCTTTTTGCTCATCTATTTTTGGCAAAAATCTTGGGAAGGTATTTTGTGTGTGTGCATGCATGTGTGCATGCAATTATCAAAAGATTATTCTTGGAATCTTTTGTCCAAGATAAAATGACTAATCATTCACTCTACCACTTTGAACAATTTACATGACATTCTTTTAGTAAACCCAAAGTAAAATAATACAGTGATATGACACTCCTCTATGGGAGGCAAAGTAGGTCATTAACTGCTGCTCTGGCAATTTCTGTTTAACAAGCTCCATTAGTATTATGTTTCTTATTTTTTTCCAATGAATAAAACAAACCACAACATTTCTTTCTACTTGTACTAATTTCAACAGAGTGTACAAAGTCCATATATGGTTCTATGAATAAGTGAAATCAACAAAATTTGGGGCTTACTTAGTATTAGCCAGGAAGAGGAATAATTATTGATTTATTGTTGGTCATTTATTCTATGCACAGTTATTGTGAACTCATTTTGTGTCTATATGTCTAAATGCGTAGGTAAGAAACTGGCTAACAGCAAAACCTTCACTTCTAGGTGGAGATGAAGAGAATATGCTTAAAAATGCTGCACAGGGAGCCTCAAAGGCTCAGAAATTTATATGCAGTGAAAAACAAGTTATCAAGTAGTGTTCAGACTGGACAGCCTCTTTTTCTGAAAGCTAGAATTATATACAGTGAAAAATGTTTTTATTCAGTGTACAAACTGAAAATAGTTTTGCTATCACAAGGTGCAGATTTGTACAATCTCACTTTATACCACTACCTTCACTCCTATTACCACAGCATTTCTCTTTCTCTTCTCTGCTCCTCTGTACATCAGTGAGGTATAGACACAGAGAGAGATGTAGCCAAAACCTACAGCGAAAGCTGAGCACAGAAGAAACAGAGGGCATTTCCTAGGTCACAGGAAACACACTGTTTGGAACATATATCAGAGGAAAATGAAGCTTCTTAAATTCCAGCGTATCATGTATTGGAGTCATTAGGGATGAGAAAAAACAGAGATAAAAATAATGCTGAAGAAGATCCACTGGGCTAAATTCAGATGTGTGAGTAATTAATGTCAAAATAATGTTCTTTGCAATCTGGAGAAAGCAATACAAGGAAACTGCCATTTGACACACATGGGAACGAAGGATGGAAGGGTTTGGATATTTTAAAGAATTTTATGAGAGACATCATCAGGAAAGAAGTAAAAATGAAGGAAGAAGGATATTACAAAACCTTAAAGATTACCCTCCTTTCTTGCATGCCCCCACTTCTTGGAGAAAGAGGGAAAAATTTTACTGAAGGAGAAAGAACAGGGTAGTCAATAAAGTAGGAAATCAACCAGGATGATCCTGTGTCTCTGACACCAAGAAAAGTCAGTTTTCGTAAGGACAGTAAGGTCAGATGTAAAAGATAGTTCAAGTGCATTGAGATGTAAATAACCTGAAGGTCTAGGACTGGGCAAGGAAGCCTGCTGAGAAACAATTACATAAGTAGTAGGTCTCAGAGGGTGAATGATTAATTCAGCCACAGATTGACCAAAACATTTTCATCATAAGTACCCAAAAGAGACTTTTTACTCATAGAATATTATGCCTCTTTTAGGACAGCAGGGGTCACTAAGGTACACTGGTCATTCATCCTGGACAAGTAGACCCTATGGATGTTCCTAATGCAGACATATTCAGATACTGCTAGGACTCTCATATTTCAATACTTCTTGAACCATAATTTGAAAAATGAAACATATTTGGTTTAGTCATTTAGTGTCTCCTAAATTTATTTATCAGAAACCACAAAAATATTTTCAAAGATAGTATAAATCCTTCTGAAGTACTGCTAAGTGACGATTAATGTGGATTGCATTACCAAGCCATTTGATCATAAATTATGCTACATTATATGATCCAGAACCATCTTCCTACATACCATAGCTATCTAAATATAGTACATCGCACCAGTGGGCAAACAATGACATGAATCTAGATCAAATAGGTAATGGCTTCTCTTCCTTGTCTTGGGCTACTTTTTAGATGTGCTGTAATAACAAACAGACTCTAGGCATGTGACAGACAGGACAGCTGGGCAGGCGAGTTAGCAATTCTGGCACTATCATATTGCAGGTGCAGGAATAAAATTCTCAAATACTTGAGAACAGTTGCCTATAGGCCAGCTCTGAACTTGACCTCATTTCAGATAACAGCTTTTCCTTTTCACCCACAGCACAGCTGAAGTTTAGAATAGAATTTATTTAGCTCAACTTTCAAAAAGAAATTGATTCAAAGCCTACTTTCCTAAGATTCCTTTGAAGAGAAAATGTCATGAGTGTTTTCTCTTGGTGTTCAAAAGGTTTATGAAGAACAAATTATCTAGTTGGTTCTTTAGCCAGTGAGAATAAAGTAGATGCTTTTGTTCTTAATATAGTCTTTGTGTATTTCAGATACTTACATGCTTCATGGTAATTTTTGCTTGAGTGTTTTTAAAATTTGGATAAGTTGTGGCCCTGGCATTAATGAATAATTTTATGTCTATGATAATTCCACCCATATTTTAGTAGAAGTGTATTTTGTCCTGATAGTTTTTTTTTACTCAGGGAATAATTACATTAAAAATTTTGCCTCAAGGCAATACAAAATTTTATTGAGTGGTTACCTTTCCAAAATTAGAAATAAAATAAATATTAACTATGTATTTGAGAAACCTGAATAAATTGAATGTCACTTAACTCTGAAGAATAGCATTTCCTTAAAAATATTTTACTCTAAAATAGTGCAAATAAATAGTTTATGATTGTTAAATGAAATACTTTACATAATTTACAGAATAAAAATAGTAATACCAGTATGAGCTAGTCAATCTGCTTCCTGATTAAACTGTGTTGAATGGGGATGGCAACAGGAAAACTGATGGCTTGGTAAAACATGGCATGACTACCACGGCACTGTGAAATGAAAGTAACATTCCAATAAAAGGCATTTTGACTATTCTGTATCTTGTCTTTTCTAACCCTTTGTAAAGTGTACAAGGAACACTGACTATTCTAGATAAGAAATCCCTCAACATTTTACTTTTTATTTCTAATTGGTATAGCATCCTTTATGCCAGGGGTCCCCAAACTACGGCCCGCGGCCCCCTGAGGCCATTTATCCGGCCCCCGCTGCACTTCAGGAAGGGACACCTCTTTCATTGGTGGTCAGTGAGAGGAGCACAGGATGCGCTCCTGGAGTACTGTATGTGGCGGTGCCACAAAGTGCAGCCTCACTCACTTACAGTACTACTTCCGGTGATGCAGGACGCATGCGTCACGGCTCCGGAAGTGCATCATGTGACGCACATCTGGTCTGTGGCTGCAGCGCCCCCACATCACCGGAAGCAGTGTGAAATAACAGCAGAAGTAGGAAGAAAGGCAAAGCACTATAACCATTACTACACAGTACAATGGCCCCCATACTCCCCCAAATGTACAACAACATAATGGCCCCTATAACCTCCCTTTGCCCAAAAGTCTCCCCCCACATGACTACACACCATGTTTCCCCTATTATAAGACCCTGTCTTATATTAATTTTACCCCCAAAAGAAGGGGGCTGTCTTATTTTTAGGAGGTGTCTTATAATAGGGGAAACATGCAGCAGTGGGCTTCCCACAGAAGAGGCCCACCGCTGCTGCAGATGTCCAGGATGCTGTATACACAGTGTCACAGGCTGATCACCGCCATCCCTGTATACAGCACTGGAGGCGGTGCTGGGCCTGTGACACTGTATACCGCTGTCTGGGATAGTGGAGGCAGCAGCGCTGGCTGTTAAGAGTGTCACACCTTGCATAGTCCGGCCCTCCAATGGTCTGAGGGACAGTGAACTAGCCCCCTGTGTAAAAAGTTTGAGGACCCCTGCTTTATGCACTTGCTAAAACCTATGTCTATATACTTACACAGTGAGCCCACCTTACTTGACAACCACCCAAAACACACTTGTACCTTTTATCACTACACATAAATGTCTCATACTGAATCCAGTCATGCTCAAAGTATAAGCCCTTAATTTTGGAAATATTAATCTAGTGAATATTTTTAGTCCCCAACTTGTGCAAAGAACTGGGCAAAGATTTGTTGATGACACGAGGAATAACTCCTAAGCATAATCCTTCTTTTTAAAGAGATGTTCAGCCAAAAAGAATGTGACACAGATGCAGGTTACATATTAAGTACAAACTGTTTAAAGAAGTAATGGAATGGGGTTAGGAAAGATCATGATTCTGAGATGTCATAATACAGAATTTCCATGTGACCTCGCTCTGAGTGGCTGGATGGAACTGCTAGATAAGGGCTGAGATCGAGGTGAAAGGATGATCATTTCAAAAACATGATCAAAGAAAACAATAGGATGAAAGCCACGAAATCAGAAGAGAGTAGGAAATCAATATGCATAAAAATAGGGGAACCTTTGTGATTGGGAGTTTCTACTTCTGATATCTTTCTCCACATCCTATTAATTCTCCAAGACTTTGCTTATAAATACCTCCTCAAAGAAAGACACCACCAAGCCAAATAAATATTTCTATCATAATATATTTCTGTTATACACTGTGTCATATTACAATCTACCTGAGAACATATTTTATTTAGTAATTAAGCTGTAAATATCAAAAGGACCGAGGTTGTTACCTAATCATTCCTATATCATGAGCCTATAATCCAGTGTATGGTACTTTGTAAATATTTGTTGAACAAATGAACGATTGAATGCTCAAATACTTAATATTGGGATGCATTTTCATGTGCACAATCTCATTTAGCTCTTACAGTGTTTTTTTTGAGAGATGTAAGATAGGTTTTTTATGTCATATTCAGTCTTTTGGAAAACAGTTTGTTCAAAAGAAATCTGTGCTCTCAAAGATAAAGCAAATGAATCCAAATGAAATGTCTTGTATAGGCATGCTTCTCAATGATAGTATATAAATTAAAAAAAAATCTGACCTTCATATTGGAAATTTTATTTCTAAGTAACAATGCTCCATATCAAGGCCACATTAGAGTTTTCTTATCCATCTATTCTGCATCTGAAATTCTGAATGTAGGAATACCTTTTACCAAATACCACCTATAAGACTATAATAACAGTAACTGATATCAAGAATAACAAAACAGAATGCAGTATCTTGAAAATACATGTGTGATTAAAATTACATGTAAAAGTGTAAATAGCTGATTTATTCTTTGCCTAGCTGTATACAACCTTTTTTCTTTTTTTTAAATCTAAACAGATAAATTTTCTATAATGTCAATGCCTTTTATTCTTAACTGCAAGGATTAGGGACATTGTTTCTCCTTAGAGTTAGAGTGGCTTGCATCTAACTGATAACTCAACCCCCTAAATTTCACTTTTTTTGACTTTTATTTTTAATCTTGCTCATTTTGCTTTAATTTTTAATTATATAATATTGTTTACTCATGTACTCTAATATTAAAGTATTTAACCAATACAGAAATGGTAAATTATTGTTAATTACTACTTTATTCCAATTCAGTCTCTTCTATACAACCATTAATATATTTTTATGTGTATCAATCTAGATTTAAAAAAAAGTTTTACATGTCTACATAGTACCCATAGAAAATAAATTTGTTTGTTAGTGTAGTTTAGACAGATAATATCATACTGTAGACGTCAATTTACCTTTGATTGTTTTTTATTCAACGTCTTAGAACTCTTCCTATCAGTTCACAAAGATCTATCATTTTTCTTTTTATTTCTGCTTAGTACTTCACAGTGTGGCTATGCCAGATGTGGCACAGCATTCCTGTATAATAGATATTCTCATTATTTTCATAAATGATTAAATTATATGTTTACATATTCCAGATTATCATTTGAATTCTTTACCAGTTTATAATATCCCACTTGACAGTATATGAAAATCTATTTATCTTCCACCTCACCAACATTTGTTATTACACACTTTTTAACATTTTCCAATGTTATCACCTGACATACTGTTGTTTAAATTTTTGTTTTCCAATTTACTAGTAAATCTGAGAATCTTTACATATTTTATACTCTTTTTACATAGTCTTAAGTTTTACATCTTTGTTTATATTGCCAGTTTTTCTATATTATGTTTTTATTTCTAATAAATCGATAGCAGTATTTTATACATTCAAATATTAATGTTCTCTTATAAGTATTATAACTATCTTCTCACATACTTATATGATCTTTTGCATTTCATCTTATTATTTTCTTTTTTTTTTTTTTTTTTTTTGAGATGGAGTTTCGCTCTTGTTACCCAGGCTGGAGTGCAATGGCGCGATCTCGTCTCACCACAACCTCCGCCTCCTGGGTTCAGGCAATTCTCCTGCCTCAGCCTCCTGAGTAGCTGGGATTACAGGCACGCACCACAATGCCCAGCTAATTTTTTGTATTTTTAGCAGAGACGGGGTTTCACCATGTTGACCAGGATGGTCTCGATCTCTCGACCTCGTGATCCACCCGCCTCGGCCTCCCAAAGTGCTGGGATTACAGGCTTGAGCCACCGCGCCCGGCCTCATCTTATTATTTTCAAATTTATGGAATGGAAATAATATTTTTTCATTTTGCATTGGTTTTTCATATTTAAGAAGGCTCTGAAAGTCCTGAGACTTACTCCCAGTTCTATAGTCTTACTGATTTATTTCAATGTTTATGATTTATTCCATTTGAAATTTATTTTTAAAAATATGTTCAATTAGTGATCTAATCTCTTTTTTATAAAAGGATAATTTACCACAAATGATACATATAGTAGTCTGTTATTTCCTTTGTCATCTGAAATCCTTATCACAGTTGATAATGAAACAAAGCATAGCCTGATAATTACGTCTTAAATGTAGAAAGTTGGTATGAAATATCCCTCATCGTAGCAATTTGGTTTTGCCTTGAGTTCTATTTCCGATGGTAACTGTTGTCTATTTCACACACACACACACACACACACACACACTTTCACAATCCCCCTTTTCCCAAACTTCCTAAGTAAAGAATTTTTGTGTTGTGTGTGTGTGTGGTTTTTTTTCTTTTTTTTCTTTTTTTTTTTTTTTTTTTTTTGGTGGATGAAGTTTTTATTTATTATCATACTTTAAGTTCTGGAGTACATGTGCAGATCATGTAGGTTTGTTACAAAGTTATATACGTGCCATGGTGGTGGTTTGCTGCATCCACAGCCCCATCATCTACATTAGGTATTTCTCCTACTGCTATCCTACCCCAATCCTCCTACTCCCTGCTATTTCTTCCCTAGCCCCCCCACCCCCTAGGTCCTGGTATGTGATGTTCCCCTCCCTGTGTCCATGTGTTCTCATTGTTCAACACCCACTTATGAGTGAGAATATGTGGTGTTTGTTTTTTTATTCTTTGTCAGTTTGCTGAGAATGATGGTTTCCAGGTTCATCCATGTCCCTGCAAAGGACATGAACTCATCCTTTTTTATGGCTGCATGCTATTCCATGGTGTATACGTGCCACATTTTCTTTTCCAGTCTATCATTGATGGGCATTTGGGTTGGTTCTGAGTCTTTTCTATTGTTTATTGTGAACAATGCCACAATAAACATACATGTGCATATGTCTTTATAATAGAATGATTTATAATTCTTTGGGTATATACCCAGTAATGGATTGCTGGATCAAATGGTATTTCTATTTCTAGATCTTTGAGGAATTGCCATACTGTCTTCCACAATGGTTGAATTAATTAAACTTCCACCAACAGTGTAAAAGTGTTCCTATTTCTCCATATCCTCTTTAGCATCTGTTGTCCCCTGATTTTTTAATCATCACCATTCTAACTGGTGTGAGATGGTATCTCAATGTGGTTTTGATTTGTATTTCTCTAATGGCCAGTGATGATGAGCTTTTTTCATATGTTTTTTGGCTACATAAATGCCTTCTTTTGGAAAGTGTCTATTCGTATCCTTTGCCCACTTTCTGATTTTTTTTTTCTTGTAAATTTGTGTAAGGTCTCCATAGATTCTGGATAGTAGCCCTTTGTTAGATGGGTAGCTTGCAAAATTTTTTTCCCATCCTGTTGGTTCCCAGTTCCTCTATTGACAGTTTCTTTTGCTGAGCAGAAGTTCTTAAGTTTTATTAGATCCGACTTGTCTATTTTGGCTTCTGTTGTCAATGCTTTTGATGTTTTAGTCACGAAGTCCTTGCCCATGCCTATGTCCTAAATTGTATTGCCTAGGTTTTCTTCTAGAGTTTTTATGGTGTTAGGACTCATGGCCATACTGCCTAAAGTAATTTATACATTTAATGCTATCCCCATCAAGCTACCAATGACTTTCTTCACAGAATTGAAAAAAAAAAAACTACCTTAAACTTCATATAGAACCATAAAAGAGCCCGCATAGCCAACAACAACAACAAAAAAAGAAAAAAAGAAAAAAAAACCACACACACAAACACACACACACACAAGCAGGAGGCATCACACTACCTGATTTCAAGCTATATTACAAGGCTGCAGTAATCAAAACAGCATGGTACTGGTACCAAAACAGAGATATAGACCAATGGAAGAGAACTGAGGCCTCAGAAAGAATACCACACAACTATAACCATCTTATCTTTGACAAACCTAACAAAACAAACAATGGGGAAAGGATTCCCTATTTAATAAATGATGTTGGCAAAACTGGCTATCCATATGCAGAAAGCTGAAGCTGGATCCCTTCCTTACATCTTACACAAAAATTAACTCTAGATGGATTAAAGATTTAAATATGTTGTGTTTGTTTTTAACATCTCTTTGAAAACAACAGTGATGGTTTTCAACCTGTTCCAGGAAGCTAACAATAGGTTGTCATTCTAATATATTGTGTGTATGTGTGTGTGTATATATATATATATATATATATATATATATATCTTTCATTTTATTCTATGTGTTATACTAATAAGCAGATTAAGTGTCTCAAAATTTTAACACAAAACTTAGACCCACATCTTTTCTCTATCCTAGAGTTACCTCCCCAAAATAAGATGAGAATATTAGTACTCTTTTACCTGCCTCTCCTTCTTCTCAAATGTTGTAAACCCTGTTCAGTTCCAGAAAACACCTTACTATTAGATCTTCCGCTATTTTACTTCAAGATTGCTATTAAGTTTCAATTTGTTAATATAATGAATAAAAGTATATTTTAGAACAGTTTTTAAATGGAATTTATTTAATAGGGTTTATATGGCATTACTCCTTCTATACTTATACCAATTACCTGTGTTTTTTTTTTTATTTTGCTAAAGTATGTCCTTTAGAAAAAGTGAGAAGTAACATTTTTTTTCTCAGAAGTTTTGCTACGTATTATCTAGTATTGCCAATAAGATGTATGATGACAATCTAATTTTAGATATATATATGAAATTCACTCATAAAACTTTCCAATAGAGTTAGGAGTCAATATATCTAAAGTCTCACTGGAAGGGGTTAGGAGGGAATGTTTAATACTTAATACTCTAAAATTTGCTCCAATCTATGTCCAGAGGTGACTGTCTTTTAAATGTATTCTATTCAGTGCTTGGTAGATCATTTCAATGTAAGAATGTTGGCTTTTTCTCAGGTTTTTAAGAGCTTGTTATTGTTTTTTTTTTTTTTTTACTGTTTCCCTCTTTGCTCTTTTGGTTATTTTAAGTACCTTCTCTTTGACAAATAATGATTCCTCTCTATTATTCTGTGATTTAAATTTTATTTTATTTTTCTCATCTGAGCTCACTATTTCAACTTACTAATTTGTTTCTAAGCTCTTTCTTTTATGATTCCTTTGAGCTTTTAAAATCAGGCTGCTTAATGATTTATCATGCCTCCTGTTTGCCTCATTCCAGCAGGTTGGTATATGTGAGTGACTATGGCCTCTCCAAGTGTGTCACACCCTGCTGTCAATAACTAAATCATTATATTACTAAATTCTGCTGCACAAACTTGAAATTTTTTATTCCACTTCCCTGTTTTCTATGAAAACAGCATTTACAGGCAGAAAGGAAAGTGAGACAATCATGCTCCCATTACATGAGTTATATTTCATATTCAAATTTTAATCCTATTTAGCTCAATGGTGACCCTTTGAAAATTATCTAGACAGTTGTGAGAACTTTACAGAAGTGTGCGGAAAGAGAGTATTTGAAAAAATTGTCATGAAACTCAAAATGCAGGTGACAGCAAGTGACAGAAATTGGAAAGAATATTTGATTGTACTTGAGCTAATGGTGATATTGATTTCCTGCTCCAATAGACCCTAAAGAACAAGGCAGTGTAATGGTATTTTATTTCCATTTAACATTAGGGGTATAATAGGTACTTTTGCTTTTAATGCTGTATTTTAAAGAAAGGTGAATTGAAGATTTAGAAAAAAAAAATCACACACATAAATCATTTTTACTTGAAGTGCATGATTGCTTTTCCAAAGAACTGCTATATAAATTCACTATCATTATTACTAAAAATGCTTCATGAAATAACTTCTCAATCAACTTGATGCAAATTTAAAAAGTGAATATGAACAAAGATAAACAGATATGCAGGCATTAAATAAGAATAGGATTATAAAGCCTAGATATTGTGGAGCTCCTTACATTAACAGAAGTATGAACAAAATATTTATTTACGCTTCCATGCTCTGGGCACTGCAGGTGAGTGAAAGGGAAACAGTCACCCTTCTCAGGGAGTCTACAGAAAGATGCAGACATTATTCAGATAGGCACACCAAAAAGACACACAAAATAAGATGGAGAAGAGTGTTATAAAGGAAGGGACCATTGCAGATGAGAGTTTTTAAGAAAACCTAAAAACACAGGAGCACCACAGCAAGCTTTCCTACAGAAGATGTGTTTGAGCCAGTATTGAGGGAATGTACGAGAGATAAGCAGGATGGGAGAGGTTGATGAGAATGCTCAAGGCAAAGTGCAGCATGTGTAAGCTCCCTTTGGCAGAGGATACTGAAAACGAACCTGAGACACTGAGACAGCAAGAGAAAGTGGTGCAAAAGGAAACTAGTGGCCAGACAACTGTCCTGTACTAAGTACTTTAGGCTTTCTTCTAAAAACAAGGGGAAACCAATTAAATAATTTCAACAAATTTGGTGGGGGACACGACAATGTCAGGAATGTGTCCTGAGACAGAGTTACAGTCTGAAGAGCAGATCTAAAAGGAGCCAGAGTGGACTCTAGGAGATTGAACTGGGGGATGGTTGCAGTAGTCTAGATGGAAGAAAATAGTTTCTCCACCTGGGGGGCTAGTAGCAGAGAAGTAGATAAAGAAGAAGTGTATTGAATACATACATGTTTAGAACTTGATGATAGAGTAAGTGTGTGAGGAAAGAGAAGCCAGTAGCCAGTGTTGATGAAATTCCTAAGCTTTGGACTTGTATATCCCAATGGAATATGGTGAAACTTATCAAGACATGACATTCTAGATTAAAAGCAAGGAATGATACTGGATAATGACTTGTTATTTATTTTATTTTAGGAGAAAGTTATTTGTATTGTCAGTTTAGTTTTGAGTATATCAAATTTAAGATGAGAAAGAAACATTCAAGAGTAGTTTGTGATATATGTATACACACACACAGACACACATATCCCTGTATCAGGCTCCAAAGAAATAAATCTTATCTGGTTATGTACATTGATGAGTTGAACTATTATTATATGGATGATAAATAATAATATAGAGAAAGATGAAATTACCAGAGAGGAGAAAACAAAATGAAAAGAAAGAAAGAGAGAAAGAAAGGAAAAGAGAGAAAAGAGAGAAAGAAGAAAGAGAATGAGAGAAAAAAAGATAATGAGAGAAAGAAAGAGAAAGGAAGGAAGGAAGGAAGAAAGGAAGGAAGGAAGGAAGGAAGGAAGGAAGGGTGAGCCTCAGATAACTCCATTTATTGCCTAGATCGATGATAATGACTCTTTTGAAACTGAGATGGGTGACTTACGAAGCAGAGGAAAAATAGGAAAAGTATGGTGTCATGTTTGCTAATGGAAAAGAGTGTTTTGTGAAGGAAGAAATAAAATCAAACACTGTTAAGAGGTCAAATTTCAGAAGAAGATTTAAAAATACTTTTAGATATACAGACATAAAGATTATTATTCTCCTTAGCATGTGCCGTTTTGATAAAATGCTGAGGAAATTTATTAAAACTGCAGTAAAGAACACTTTGATTAATACTCTAAATAAATTTTATAGCAAATTTTATTTCCCACCATTTGATTGTTGCAGAACAAAGATTTAAAGATATATTTTGCTCAGGTTTCTGTATCTAGTGTCTAAATCAGTTTTTGAATCCACAGTCTTTCATTCAATGTATTCCACATACAAACTTCCTACACAAGTAATAAAGATGGATTTTTAAAATTAGAAGAAAAAAAACACAATGGGAAAAATTACTCATATTTCTAGGTTGACTGTGGGTCAGTCCTCTGTGATCCACCCACAGTCAATGTAGAAATATGAGTAATATTTTTTGCCTCCTTCTCTATACATCTTTTATGTTGTTTCTTCACCTGGTTACTTTTAAATGAAAGTAAGTTCTACAATTCTTCTACTGATAATTAGGCGAAGGAAAACAAATTCTTTCAACTGCTATCTCCAAGTTTCCTGAAGAAGGAAGAATATTGAAGACAGCAATTGAGATACTGGCTTACTGGAAGAATTATTCCAGTAAGACAAAAACAAAGTAAACTCAAGCTAATAATGTTTTAAGAAGAGGAAATAGTTACCTGAATAACGAACAAAGGAGAGAGATCCAAGATGGGTGATCACTAGCAGCTCGGGAATGTAGCTCCCAGTGAAAGCGCAGAGAACGAGAGGACGCCACACTTTCAGACGAATGTTTGTTGCTCACGCACCAGGAGATTCCCAGCGGAGGAGCCCCACGGGTCGCCAGTGCGACTCTTGTGACTGGCGAGGCAGTTTTGCCACTGCCTTTGTGCGGCGGTTCTTGGTACAGAGTCAGAAAAGCACCATCAATCTTAACGCCGCTGGCACAGTGGGTTGCTCAGATTTTAGCGCTGGGAATCAATAAGTTGGACGCCCACTCAGAAACCCAACTATAAAGATGGTAATTATAAAGATCACAGATGGATAAATTTATAACAAAGGGAAGAAACCAGCCTAAAAAGGCTGAGAATACCCAGAATCAGAATGCCTCTCCCTTTGCAAGGGGTCACAGTTTCTCATCAGCAACAGAACAAGGTCTGATGGAGAACGAGTGTGTTCCATTATCAGAAGCAGGCTTTAAAAGCTGGATGATAAGAAAGTCCTGTGAATTAAAAGAACTTGTTCTAACCCAATGCAAAGAAACTAAGAACTTTGAAAAAAGGTTTGACGAAATGTTAACAAGAATACACAATTTAGAGAGGAATATAAGTGAATTAATGGAACTAAAAAACATAACACGAGAACTTCGCGAAGTATGCACAAGTTTTAACAGCCGAATTGATCAAGCAGAAGAAAAGATAGAGGTTGAAGACCAATTTAATGAAATAAAATGAGAAGACAAGATTAGAGAAAAAAAGGATAAAAAGGAACGAGCAGTCTCCAAGAAATATGGGACTATGTGAAAAGACCTAATCTACGCTTGATAGGTGTACCTGAATGTGATGAAGAGAATGAATCCAAGCTGGAAAATATGCTTCAGGATATTATTCAGGAAAACTTTCCCAACCTAGCAAGGCAGGACAATATTCAACTCCAGGTAATACAGAGAACAGCACAAAGATATTTCTCAAGAAGATCAATCTGAAGGCACTTAATCGCCAGATTCACCAGGGTTGAAATGAAGGAGAAAATACTGAGTGCAGCCGGAGAGAAAGGTCAGGTTATCCATAAAGGGAAGTCTATCAGACTCATGGCAGATCTCTCAGCAGAAATCCTACAAGCCAGAAGAGAGTGGGGGCCAATATTCCACATCCTTAAAGAAAAGAACTTTCAACCCAGAATTTTACATCCAGCCAAACTAAGCTTCATAAGTGAAGGAAAAGTAAAATATTTTGTGAACAAGCAAGCACTCAGAGATTTCATCACCACCAGGCCTCTTTACAAGAGCTTCTGAAAGAACCACTACACATAGAAAGGAACAAACAGTATCAGCCTTTCTAAAAAATACCAAAAAGTAAAAAGCATCAATATAATCAAGAATTTACATCAAGTAATGGGCAAAACAGCCAGCTAACATTAAATGCCAGTATTAAACTCACATATATTATTATTAATTCTAAATTTAAATCGACTAAATTTCCCAATCCAAAGACACAGACAGGCAAAAAAAAAAGCCAAGACCCATCGGCATGCTGCATCCAGACCTATCTCACATACAAGGATACACAAAGACTCAAAACAAAGTGATGGAGAAAGATTTACCAACCAAATGGAGAGCAAAAATAAATAAATAAATAGAAAGCAGGAGTTGCAATTTTTGCTGATAAAATAGACTTTAAAGCAACAAAGATCAAAAGAAGCAAAGAATGATATTACATAATGATAAAAGGATCAATGTAACGAGAAGAGCTAAAGATCCTAAATATATATGCACCTAATACAGGAATACCCTGATATATAAGATTTATAGAGACTTGGACTCCCACACAATAATAGTGGGAGACTTCAATATCAATATTAGACAGATCAATGAGAGAGAAAGTTAACAACAATATCCAGGACTTGAACTCAGATCTGGAACAAGTAGACTTAATTAACATTTATAGAACTCTCCACTTTAAATACACAAAATATACACTCTTATCACATCACACCTATTTACAGGTTTAAATGAAATATTGGTTGGCTGCTTGTTAGTTTTTTCTTCCCTCATTTAAAAAAATTTTTTTTATGTCTCTATTATTAAGCACAATTATAGGCATACCCATTTTTAGACTGCATTCTAGCCCGGGCAATAAAGCAACACCCCCGTTCTCTCTCCCTCTTCCTCTTCCTCTTTCTTTCTCTCCTTCATTCTCTTTTTTTATTCTTTTTCTTTCTCTCTTTCTTTTTTTTTTTAAATAAGATATAATGCAGATGAAATGCTTAACTCAGTATCTGACACATAAGAGGTCCTCAATAACAACCCATTAAAAGCTCAACCCCTTTTCTACTCTTGGGTTGTTTTGCCATTATATATGGAATCCCAAGGCATTTGTTTCCCCCAGACTCTCAGGGCTAGTGATGGGTACATGTTGAATCTCAACAATAACCCTAAGAGGAAAGATGTTCAGGTCTCACTATTCCTCTTCTACAGGTGAGAAAGTGCACTTTGGAGACACTGAGACCATTGCCCTGGGCCTCTCACAGGTCTGGGCATCAGTCCAGGGCTCATTCCTCTTCACCCTCACCAGTCCCTTACTCTGCCTGAATGCCAAGAAATTGCACCACCTCTGCTGCCCAGAGCTTGATAATGTCAGGATATTTGGGGGAAGCTAGAAGGACAGGCTAGAAAGCGAGAAAGGAGAGAGAAGTGGGCGTGGAGCAGGAAAGCACCTGTGTCCTTGGAGTCAGAGGAGGGGCCAGTCAGGAGCTGAAGATCTTCCCAGTGCCTAGGGGTGGAAAGTGGGATGCCTCATAGCCTGTCGGTGACCAGGATCCAAGATCTGGTTCCGGGCGAAGATCTGCTTCAACTCTGTGACCTCTGCAGGTGGCTTCCCCTTTCAGGGCCTCAACTTTCTGACCTGTCATGTGGGCATATGAGATTTCATCACTGTTTTTCAAGCTGCCAGTTGCCATCCGTTAGCAGGTTGTGAAATGAGTTTAGTGAACTATAAAAAAATATATATACATATATAACCCTCTTTTTGAGAAGATCTCAGTTAACTCAGCATTTTTTCATATTTTGTAGTTCACCAAATTCCAGCCAGTTTACTGGCTGAAATAGCATTTGTGCAGACCTCAACTATGTCAGGTACATTCTGACTAACACAATTAATATAGATAATAATAGAAATATGTAAGAATGACTTGTATTCTTTTACAGCCCCATAACAAATACATGTTTATGAGCCATACTATTTGCTGAATAAGCAAACCTCCAACATAGACACTAATAATGCTGTATAGAAAAAATCTGTATGCTTCATTTCAATTCAAATACCTTGGGGGTAAATGGTGCTTCATATTGGACAAAGTATTATCATATACGTTTTAATGAGTAACATTTGTCCAGCAATTTGCAATTGGCTTTCACATTGTCCAATTTAAGCTTTATAAACATCCATATGTAGTCAGTATTAGTATCCTTATTTTGCTAATAAAGAAATTGTGACTTGGAGCTGTTAAATGACTTGCTGCTTTGACTCAGCTAGCTATTAGACAATCAAAGCTAAAACATGACTAGACTACAAATTTAGAGAAATTTCCCCATGCAATAATTGCCTGGAGAACTCTTGCTTATCTTAATTATTTCATCATATATGGTTTTATTTTTTTTCAATATTTTTCAAGATTTAGTTAAATGAGAGTCGATTTTTCATTTTTCTTGTGCAGTTCCCCAAATAACCAAGGCAATTAACATAATTGTTGTCATGTGCTACTATATCCACTTTATGCAACAGATATTGCTAATTTTATAATCACCATATACTTAGCACATCTCTGTCGTAGCTCAGGATCCAGGTTATAAATTTCTTCTGAGGCATATTCTACATATGCATTGACAGAAAATAAGCATACTGGAAAGCATCCAGTATTTTTAAAATTCAAAATAAACACAGTCCTGGTTTTTGCTGATATTTGAAGTTAACAGTTAATATAAAACCATAAAACTCAAAGATTATACTGTTGTATAGGAATAATGTAATTCTACTATAAATGATTTTTTAAATGAAATGCCTGATAAGAAGTGAGGACCGGAAAGATAATAATAAATGTACATCATTGAATGGGTTTTCAAGGACAAAGATTTTATTACAGTTTCACAATGTGGAGAAACAACTTTTAAGAGCCTGTTTAATCAAATGAGCGCTAAAAAGATAAAAAGAAATGTACATTATGAAATGGGTTTTCAAAGGCTAAAATGTTACTACAATTTCACAATGTGGAGAAGCAACTAAGAGCATATTTAATCAAATTCTGGTTTATATCAATGTTTTGAGGTTCGTTGTAGCAATTGGGATAAATATATTATTTCAACCTGTGATGAACACCGTAAGATTGTCACAACTGTCTCGGCAGAGTTTTTCTTCCTTGCCGTCTAGCACGAAGTAAGCAGTCATGTTGCAAGTAAGTAGTCAGTAAGTCCACGTGGCAACGTAGTGAAGGTGGCCTCTGGTCAGCTACCAGTCAGAAACTGAGAGCAGCCTCTGGCTGACAGCCAAGAAAAGGCTGAGACCTCACTCTCCTCACTCTCAATGTCCATAAGAGATTGAATTCCACATCAACCATGTTAAGTTTGGAAGCAGTTAATCTCTGAGACAAGACTGCAACCATACTGGTGTCTCAATTGCTGCTTTCAGAGGAGACCCTGAAGCAGGGAACACACCAAAGCCCTGCCCAGACTCCTGATCTGAAGAAGCTGCCTAAATATGTGTTGTTTTAAGCCATTCAGTTTCTGGTAATTTCTTACATATTATCAGATAGTTAACAGTAATAGATAATAAAGAATGAGTATTTAGAAGACATTATTATAATGATGAGAGTGGAAGGAAAGCATTGACTTCCTTAAGAGCACCTTTCAGATCTGCAGTCTTGGACAATAAATGCATCTTATCTCCTCTACTTTAGAATTTACAGTTCAGAATTTACAGGGCAGTAAGTGCATCTTATCTCCTCTACTTTAGAATTTACAGTTCAATAATTATCACAGACATTTCATATATGCAACGGACACTTGAATTGTTGATCTGGTTTCTAAGTTTGGATATTTGAGGTGAATATCAATACGTTTTACTTAGGATTAAATTTGGTTGTATACACAAAATATACCAAAAAAACCTTGCTCCAACACAAAGGCTAATACTTGCAGAAATAAATTCAGACTGAGACACTTAAGGACTGGTCCCTGGTTTTCATTGTAAGTAGCCACCACTTAAAACAGCCCCTCACAGTCAAAGATGACTGCTTAAGCTCAAGGCAGCAGTCATAGAAATGAGAGGAAGAGGAGAATTAGTGGAAGTGACGGACAGTACTTTTTCCTACATTTCATAGGGTAAAACTTACCTATGTAACTACAACTAGCTTCTGGAAAGCCAAGGAAATCTATTCTTTTAGTAGGCCTCATTTTTAGCCTAAATAATATTATAGTCTTTTTATTAAGAAAGAAAAGGAGGCTGGGCTTTAAGGAGTCAATTAGTAATCTAACAATATTACTTAATTTCTAAAATTACTGAGCTGGCCCGCCTGGGGCATCGGTGGCGACGCTCCCATGGCGCACATCACCATCAGCCAGTACCTGCAGCAGGTGTATGAAGCCATCGACACCAGAGATGGAGCATCTTGTGCAGAGTTGGTGTCTTTTAAACATCCTCATGTTGCAAACCCACGACTTCAAATGGCCTCTCCAGAGGAGAAGTGTCAACAAGTCTTGGAACCCCCTTATGATGAAATGTTTGCGGCTCCTTTAAGGTGCACACACACAGTGGGGAACTATGACTTCATAGAGGCATACAAGTGCCAGACCGTGATCGTCCAGTCATTCTTGCGAGCATTCCAGGCGCACAAAGAAGAAAACTGGGCCCTGCCTGTCATGTATGCAGTCGCGCTTGACCTTCGAGTGTTTGCCAACAATGCAGATCAGCAGTTGGTAAAGAAAGGAAAAAGCAAAGTTGGGGACATGTTAGAAAAAGCAGCAGAATTACTGATGAGCTGTTTCCAGGTCTGTGCCAGCGACACCCGCGCTGGTATCGAGGACTCGAAGAAGTGGGGTATGCTGTTCCTGGTGAATCAACTGTTTAAAATCTACTTCAAGATCAACAAACTCCATTTATGTAAGCCCCTAATTAGAGCAATTGACAGCTCAAATCTGAAAGACGATTACAGCACTGCACAGAGTCACATACAAATACTACGTTGGACACAAGGCCATGTTTGACGGTGATTTTAAGCAAGCCGAGGAGTACCTGTCGTTTGCCTTTGAGCATTGCCACCGTTCCAGTCAGAAGAACAAAAGGATGATTCTCATCTATTTGCTTCCAGTAAAAATGCTATTGGGTCACATGCCCACTGTTGAGCTCCTGAAAAAGTATCACCTGATGCAGTTTGCAGAAGTCACCAGAGCTGTGAGTCAGGGCAACCCGCTGCTGCTGCATGAGGCGCTGGGGAAGCACGAGGCCTTCTTCATTCGCTGTGGGATCTTCCTCATCCCCGAGAAGCTGAAGATCATCACCTACAGGAACTTCTTTAAAAAAGGCTATTTGTTACTGAAAACACACCAGCTATCTCTGGATGCTTTTCTGGTTGCCTTGAAATTCATGCAGGTGGAGGACGTGGACATTGATGAAGTCCAGTGCATTCTGGCTAACTTGACATGCATGGGTCACATCAAAGGCTACATATCGCATCAGCATCAGAAGCTCATGGTCAACAAGCAAAACCCATTTCCTCCGCTGTCCACGGTGTGTTGAATGTACACGTAGCCCTGAGGATGGGGGACAGTTGTTTCCGTTTTGGTTGCGCTGATGAGACCCCGCCGGAACTGCGACAAGGCTCTCTGAAGCTGGAACTCTTGGAGGCGCTTTTCCCAGGGACGCTGAGGCTGAATGTTTCAGCACACCTGAGTCAGTCTCCTCCTTCATTTGTAACTAATTTCAGCCCATAAAAACCTGGAATTTCCTTTTTCACAAAACTCAGCTGGTTCTGGAGTCTTTGTGAAACTTCTCTGAAGGAGGCTTTGTGTGAAGGCAGCTCCGACTCACCTCTCCTAATCGTGGTTCCAGAAGACTGTCTTTGTGACTTTTTTGTAGTTCTTTGTACAAGAAGGGTATTCTGAATTTATACACATGGCATGTTCTTCATTGTATCTTCCCGGATCCATCTATTTTTATATATCAAATTTGAATATTTTATGCCATCAAAGTGATTGGTTAACTTAAGGCATCTTTTTAAAAGGAGAATTTAATTTGATTTAAATTTTCCAGATTTTATAGCTTGCCCGTATGGATGCTCCTCAATTTATGATGGGGTTACATCCCAATAAACTTATTTTATTTGCTTTTGAAAATAAAAAATAAAAAATAAAATTATTAAATCTTGAGCAATGCTTAAAAATTAGATATAAAATTAGGTTATAATAGAAAAGCATTCCCAAATTATATTTATAGTTTTCCAACCCTAGCATGAATTAATGATAAAGCAAGATAAGCAGCAAGTGACATTTAATTTATGATAATTATCATAATTCATAACGATACTCAAACCTCTGCTTTTAAGCTGTTAGACATGCAAAAACACTATTATAATGCCAAATAAAATCAATACCAACTACTCAAGATTTGTAGATGGGTTGCAGATAACCTGATATGAGAAAAGGTAGATAATACTTTCAAAATTTAAACATGACTTTAATGTGACAAGTTTGAAATTAATTATCATTAATAACTGAGTCTATTACTTTATTTTTCTTCCTACTTTTGGACTTATTGACTTTCAACAACAAAAACGGGAAGAAAAAATAGAACGTAGCTGATAAAAAATTCAATTAGGAATGTTTTTCCAAGAGACTAAATTTAAATTAATGGGTAAATGATCCTTCATTAAACATTTTATTTATTTCTAAAAGGTATTGTTACATTGTATTACTGCCTGCATATTTAGGAAATGTAGGAAAATTTGCCCTATTAAGTGTATGAAAAAGTACTGCCTGTGACTCTCTGATGTACTACAAAGGAAATACCCATTGGTGAGGAGTTAGTAGTAAATACAAAAATCTCTGATTAAACATAAATTGCTTATTATGAACTGTAATAAGTCCAATGATAAAACATATTATAGTATAAAAGAGTTTAACAAGGAAAGTAACTTATTTTGAGACTAACATTTCAGCTGAGATCTGAAGAAGTAGTAAAATGTTGCCAGTTGAAATTTAAAGGAAGAACAGTCCAAGCTTAAAAAAAACAACATGTGGAAAGGCCTGAGTCATGGCGCCAGAGCGTTTGGTTACAGAGTGTGAGCTCTGGGATCCCAATTCTGTCAGTTTATACAGATAAACATTTGAAAGGATAATACCACCCTGAGTGGTAGGCTTATTAACTTTAGCTGGTTCATATTAAATATGTCTTCGGTTTATCTATACAGGTATTTAGCTTGCATTGCATTGCATTGCATTGCTTTAGTAATGAAGAAAAGCACTTTTAGGATGTTAAGAAAAAATATTAACATTTACGTTTAGCCCCTATGTGCTCTCATGGCTTTATGCTTCCTTCTGGAATAACAATCAGCCATATTAAGATGAACATTGTAGTCATGTGTTACCAAGAGGAGATTCCTTAAGGACGGGAACCACGCACTCACCTCTAGAACTGCCATACGCACTGTAACTTACACCATCAGTTTTTGTACCTGTCCCTAGGCTCAGATTTCCAAGGTTGAATCCCAGGTCCATGATTTATTTACCTGTGTGTCTTTGGGAAGATTATACAATCTCTGTCGGGCCTTGTTTCCTCCTGTGTAAAATGGACATAACATTAAAACCTGTAGTGTAGATATGTTATCAGGGTTTAATAAGATGAGGCAAATAAAATGCTTAGCAGAATGACTGACACATATTAAAGTAAATAAATATTTTTGCCCATCATAACTGTCACCATAATCAACCTACAGTTTAAAATAAACTCATCAACAGCCTCTAAAAGGATACACACAATTTCTACTGCTACTGCTACTAAGCCACTAAAGGTTTATGGTCATAATTCCCCTGTTAGATTTCTGTATTTGTTTACAAAGATGAGCACATATTTCCCACCATGGAACTTCGAAGTTAGTAGATTATAATCATTCCAGAATTGCTAGATCATAGAGAAAATTGGGCTAGGAAAGAAGAGATAATAAAGGTAATATAGAGTGGTAAGAAGAAAACAAAACATTCCATGCACCAAATTTTATGCCATTTACTTAGCTTTTATTTATTTTTTAAATTGTAAACTCTGTGTTTGGAAAATATTAAAATTTCTAAATATATAAATAAGAAAATTCAAATTATTTTATAAGTAAGTTATCTTGTAAGTCAAGTTTCTCACAATATTTTAGTATACTCCCTTCCAATATTTTGTTGAGTAAAAGTGAGAGCATAAGTGAAATATAAGTTTGGTGGAAATTTTATGGAGCCTCAATCTCTATCCAGAATCCCTATTTTGAACAGAAAAAATAATACTAAGTAGTCTGCAAGAATTAACTATTAGTTAGTTCTTTAAAAACATATAAAGTTATAATAAAACTTCACACAATCTGAATGGATAATTAACAAAAAACATATTTCAGTGGAAAAAAATACTAAAAATTAAACTTCACTAGTTATTAAAAAACATAAATGTTATAAATTTGGCTATTGAGAAAGGTATATTTAAACAAATTTCTGAGTTGTCAAATGCCTGTTAGTACTGGTGACTAGAAAGTATACAGTAAACATATGTTGATTGCTTGAGTGAGCAAATGATGGGAATGTAAATTGACAGTATATATTTATTTATTTTGAGATGGCGCTTTGCTCTTGTCACCCATGCTGCAGTGCAATGGTGTGATCTCAGCTCACTGTAACCTCTGCCTCCCTGGTTCAAGCGATTCTACTGTCTCAGTCTCCCAGGTAGCTGGGATTACAGGTGCCCGCCACCACGTCAGGTAAATTTTTGTATTTTTTTAGAAGAGACAGGGTTTCTCAAACTCCTGACCTCAGGTGATTCTCCTGCCTTGGCCTCCCAATGTCCTGGGATTACAGTTGTGAGCCACCACACCCAGCCAACAGTAACTTTTACAAAGAAAATTTGACAATAACTTTAAAAAACTGAGCACTCTTGAGACTCTTGGACCCAACAATTTACTATTTTATTTACATTTTAATTTAGAAATAATGCATACATAAACACACACAGAAAATCACATCTATTATAGATGTATAAATCAATGAATTATTATTGAACACACCTGCGTACGTCCCAGATCAAGAAATGAAACATTACTTAAACATCTTGGAATCCTTATTCATGCTCTTTATAGTCACAGCCTGATCACTCTTCTCAAGTTGGCAGTATTTATTTTTTTTCTTACACCAATGGCCAAAAAGTCATCTCAGATAGTCACAGAGTTAGCAAGTGCTAGAAGCTGAAATTTAAATCTAGTTTTGTCTATGGATGAAATCCATGTTCTTTCCATGATATCATCATCATTTACATGTGTTGGGGGCTCTGTAATGTGCAAAATTGCATTGCAACAGAATATATAAAACATGCTTGATATTGTAAGTAAATAATTGGTGTCTGAAATTGGATTTTTTATATTATTTAGTGAATGAATACGTGGATCACAAGTCAATAAATACTATTGAGCATTTCCTAATCAGACATGAGTTCAGATGCAATATGTAAAATGGCGAAGGAAAGAGGCAAGGTGTCACCCTCAGAAACTTGCATTTTACCAGGAACAGGAAGAAAATGAACATGCAGTAAATAGAAAGTAACATCAGTGTTGGCTGAATGTCTATAAAGGAAGTAAACATGGTTATGTGATGGGAAGTAATGAGAATCAGTGGAGACAGGGGTGGTAAATAGGCTATTCAGGTGAAGGTGCTGATGTGCATTTTTAAGTGAAAGAGTTTAAAAACAGCACAGAGAATGCCTTACAGGTGTGAATACCACTCGTGTGTGTGTGTGTGTGTGTGTGTGTGTGTGAGAGAGAGAGAGAGAGAGACAGAGAGAGAGAGAGAGAGAGGTTGTAAAGACTGTGTGTTTGGAGGCAAGGCAAGGTTGCTAGAAGCAGCTGGCCTAGAAATATCAAACAGTGATTTCAGAGATTTGGAAGTTTGGGCCTCATTCAAAAACAGTTTTTCGGATAAAGTAATTTATCCAAATTTGATTTGAAATATAGTTTGTTGTGAAACAAAAGCATAATTCAGTTTCACCACAGTATTATGACTGATGTTAGAGGTCTTATTCTGAAGTTAAGAATAATAGTTATGGTCTAGAATCTAAACTATAGTTTGATGAAAGCTTCTATTTATATAAAAATTGAGGATTGAAGTTGTAGACAGCCCTTTGTGATTAAGTTTTCGCAAGATGTTGCCATTTCCAAAGGTTGTAAAAAAGCAAAATCAGGAAAACAGCTTGAGGACATTGGTATCTGAGACAGTCAAAGTTCAGGGTATTATTAAAACTGAAGTAAATGTTGAGAAAATTGGCAAAACTTAAAGTTTATTCTCAGTAGTACTCAAATCTGACACCAAACAGTAATATCTGCTAGAAAATAATTCAAACAAAGGTTTTCTTGAGTAACACCTTAATAACAAATTTGATTCATTTTAAAATTGATATACAAACATAAACCATAAGAACTATCTTAAATATAGTTTAGTCCAAGACGCTTCACAAATATAGAGGTACAATAAGATTCCATTTTTTCAGAATAAGTTATTAATCTTGCTGAAAGTAAATAGTTTCATCAGGGATTCTCTTAGACTACTTGAGTCTCTCTTCATCTGTTTTCCCAAGACATCAATATTATTGCCTGACTTTATCAATTCGGCAAAAGTTTTTTTTTTTTATTTCTTTCAAACTTCTCACTAAGTCAAATTGACCATTTAGTTCACTAAAATATTCACTCTTTCTCGCCCTGAGAAAGTCACAGATGTAACATGAATTAAATTTAGCCAAAGATAGCATCTCAAATGACTGACAAGTCTTTGCCCTTCCTCATTTAATAAGCCCAATGTAATTAAAAGAACACACACACACACACACACACACACACATACACACACACACACACCTCAATAACTAAATGGCAAATGGTACTGCACTGCAGAAAACTTGAGTATCCTGCAAAAAGCCAAATAGAAATCCTTTGAAAATGACTAATCAAAAAAAAAGTGTGGGAGGACCTGCACCAGGTTCCTAAGGATGTTGATTTTCTCCTGCTAGTTTTGAAGTTAAGCCTCATCTATCTAGTATGACAGAGACTGGCTGATAATGATCACAAACCTCATAATGCTGGAGCTAAAAGCCAGTTTAATTAGCATTTTTATCTGCCCACTTGGACCTTTATTATTCTAGAAAAATATTTGAAACAGCAGTGAATTCTAGAAGCTTAAAAAGAAATGCTTTTATTCATTCTGCACAACAGTAAATTGTTCTCTTTGCTTTTCGTTTTTATCTTCTAAATGTACATCCAACATCCAACATAGTAGTTTATTCGAAAGAAAGATTTTGTTGGGTTGGTTTTATTTTTTACTTTCTCTAATGTAGAAGACCAGGAAAAACAAAACTATATAAAAATCCTCGATTCACTTTAGGCTTGTTTTATGAGACTGTCAAGAATTAGCTTAATAGAGAAACAAAGAAGAATTTGGCTTCTAATTGGAACCCTTTGTGATGTTATTTTAGGCGGGACAAGAAAGCATCATCTGGTGGTTTTCTTTCCAGCTAATGAGAGTTCCATCAGTGGCTGTCCATAATCAGCACCAAGGAATTGCTTCTCAGGATAATTTTCAAATAAAACGACTTCTCTCCTATTTTCTCTGCTAATATCCTCTCTCTGATTTCACTCATTCCTTTGGATCAACTATCATTTCCATATAAAAGGCTGTTAATATGCAATTTTAGATTTTGTGTTTCACACACATTGCCAATTCTATAGACAGAACTGCCTAAAAGACTTAGATGTAAAATTTTAATAAAACTCAACATGTATTAAAATAAACTCATTTCCCCAAAGTCAATTTCTTTATCATCTACCTCATTCTGGCAGAGCCCCATTCTTTTTGGAACCTAAGCTTGATATAGAAATGTCATCTTTCTTTTCTTTGATTTTTTAAAATATATAAAAGTCCTTTTACTATGAACTGGATGGTTTCCCCACCTCCAAGTTCCCAGGTTGACAGTCTAATGCCCAAGGTTGTCATATTAGGAGGTGGGGCCTTTGGAAGATGATTAAGACATTAAGTGCTTATTGCCCTTAAAAAAGAGGCTCCAGAGAAATTAATCACCCTTCTCTGAAGTCAGAATGAGAAAAAGGGTTTTCATCAGGCCCGGAATATGCTAGCAACCTCATCTAGGGCTTGCCTGCCTTCAGAACGATGAGGTACACATTTCTGTTGTTTATAAGCCACCCAGTATATGATATTCATTTAATAGAAGCATTAACAAACTCACCAATCTTCTAGGAAAGGCATTTATCCCCTTTTTTGAAAATCACCTTTACCATTCCTTGCTTGAACCACGAGGTTCCAACTACAGGCTCTGTTCTCTCAGCCTGTGTGAGTAGGAGTGGGCTGGGCAGGGAAGAGTTTAGAGCTGCTCAGGTGGCTCCCAAATGGTTTGATACTCATAATTCTACTATTTTCTACCTTCTTACTAAATAAGTTACAGAAAACAAAGAAAATAAAGTCATTTGGTGACTGCTTAACTCAAAAATTAAGAGGGAAAATCCACCTACTAAATGACAAGAGACAATGACCAAAGAGTCAGGATTCAGAGAAAAATGAAATGATACATAATCTGAAAAAGCATAATTTCCAGATGCAGGTTTAAATGGCTAGCTGTATATATATGGAACAAATTAGCTTAATATAAATCTGGAGTAGTACTCCTTTATAGCTTAAAATGCTGATATATACATACTCAGCAGAATGTTCGTACCGAGTGTCAGTGGTCCTATTAAGTTATGAATTAATTAGTTCCCTCTGGAGAATTCCTGGCACAGCACTGTCCTTTTAAAGAATGTCTACAAATAAATGGCATCCAAAAGAAGATAATTTGAATGCTCAGAGATTGGAAAGAGGGCATCATATAGACTGGTCAAGTTAATTAGGCATGCTTATTCTGGAACCTAAGGATAATACGAAAAAGACGTGTCAGATAGTTTTTTAATGTTTTTAAAGAGTGGCCATATTTACCTGGAGGTTAAGAACAGGGGTGGATATTATAGGATAGCCTATTTTACCTCATTGTTAGGCAGATATTCTTAATATTTAAACCTTTGAAACACAAAATGGATTTCTTTACCATGAATAAGTTTTTTGAAAAGGAAATTTGAGGCTGACAATTACATATCAGAAATGCTATAGATCTGGGTCTTGAAATAGTCTTGTTTCTAAGGTCTCTATATATTCTTAAGATTTTTTCTGAAGCATGAGCAGAAGCCATTCTAATCTTCTCCATTATTCTACTTTTAGTTAATGCATAGCTGGAACATCCATTATTCTGAGTCTGTAATTAGCCCAATTATTTCATTAATGTTATTTGCCATAGAGATATTTTTTGGAGTATAGGAAAGTATAGATAACAGAGGAAAAAAATATGAATACTTCAAATTTGTGCTTCACAGAGATGATAATGTTGATTATGGAATCTCCATGCAATTTCATTTAGTAGTTAGGGGACTACAGAATGGGTGCTAATCCCAAACGTATACCTCTTCATTTCTCCCTGCATGTTCACTTTTGTAAGAGCAAGTTGCGAGCTTCACTACTCTACCTCTAAAATATTCTCACTCATCTACTAAAATAAAATTGCTTTAAAACCTAATATCTGTGAAACACAGCCAAAATTATAAAGAGTAGCGCATTCTGTATTACATTTCTTTGGTCTTTACAGCAAGAATATATTTTAAAATCTACCTCTTACCTTTCAGTTTGCTGCAAAATGTCACCAATGTTGATAAGGCCAGCTGCTGCTTGCAAAATTGCTTCTTTTTTTTGCACTAAAGAACAACAGTGTAGAAGGTTATCTTATCTAAACCATTTCATGGGCAGTAGGGTTATAAAAGCAATGCAACTTTTAATAGATTTTAAATATTTATATGGATATGGTATAGGGCTTTTTAAAAAGCTATTCATAGTGAGTGTCTCTAGCTACATGCCATTTTATAAACATCTAGTGACTGAATCTATAAGAAAACTGAGGTATTTTGCTTTTTCTTTAAAGTTGAGTATTCATACTACATCAAAACTACATACAAGTCCACAAAGATTCTACTGTTATTAGGTTTTTTTTTTAATTTCTAGAAAAAAAGATTTTTAAATAACATGTATATACACATACACAGCCATGATATCTTAATCTGGTCTCTATTACAGAAGTTAAGCTATTCTTGAATTCAGTTATAATTTTTATATTTAAGTATGTCTATTATGAACACTTTCTGTAATGAAAATAAACAGAGGTTATCTAGAGCCTGCTGTAACAAGGGAGACAGCTTCATCACTTGCATTTGACAGACTCAAGGCAGTCAGAGTAATGGGAAAGCTTCATAGTAAATAGAAGGAAAAACTTCAGTTAAAGCCTAATTGGAGGTTGTTGGCAAGAAGCTGGGGGTAGGCTAACTTAAACAAAGGCATCCTATGTGATTAGTTTGGGAAACATATTTGGCTTCTCTAGTTGATCCTTAGTCAGAAGTCAGGAGGCAAAATAGATAAGCTGGCAGTCTTTGAACAAATGCTAACTGTTTTGGGCTGATTTATGCAGAGATGATATTTCAGCTTCTGATTCCAGTTGCTGCAAAGGTTGTATATCAGAAAGGGTTCATACGTGAGTATGATCTGGCCATTGTCAACTCATATAATCAGTCTCTCAATACTATATCTAAAATAATAAAACTGTCTTAGTAAATAATATTTTTGCCTACTGGGCACCATAAAAATATATCTCTATATTGTTGGGAGACAATTCTCCATGGTTCTCTCATGTTTCTGCATATCTTTTGCTCCAGACGCCTTTTCAAGGATTTCTGTACAGGGAACAGCATTGGAAGATAGAGATAGTGGCTTCTTCCTGAGAAAAGGGCAGGTGTGTTTACTGCATAGTATGACAAAGATAATGTGTCCCTCTAGGGAAAAGCTTGGGCAGACTTGCTTTATGAAGCATTCCAGTAGCCTAAGCTTAAGTTTATATCAGCTATGATGCAAAATGACTGTGTATGCAATGTCCATCTGAGTTATTCCACATTCCCTCTCAGACTTAGAGGCAAATGAAACTAAAGCAACGGGGAGCATGCACTATTTCGTTGTTCTATAAAAAAGTCCTCTGTCTCTGACTCTGGAATATGATGTTTTCTACCAATATCCATGAAACTGTGGCAGGATAACTTAGCTTAAATATAGGGTAAAATATTAGATCATTCAGCTCTTGGCAAGCATTAAATATTAATGCCTAAATTATCAACTATATAAATGAATACTATCTGTTCCTTTCTCTGATTTAGAAATATAACCAGGATTACAAAACGAATTTAGAAAAATATAAAATGTACCTTGGAAAAAACTCATGCAAATTAGTTCAGATTGTTTTCAGTAAATGGAAATTAATTGTGTGCTTAAGGAGAGGTGGGCTAATAAAATAAGCCTTCTGATTTTGTTTGTCAGAACATAGACATGATACTATTCCCCAGGTGGTTAATATTTTAATAGGGCCAATAATCAAAACTGTGTAAGAATAAAAAAGATTACAGAAAGTGCTCAGATTTAATTTGTTTAATACTTCATCTTTCTACAAATCTCATAAAATTAATTGCAGCAAAGGTACCAAACTTCTCTACCTGATGACAAAATACAAGTGTACCTGGCAGATCTAAATCATATGTTTATAAACTAAACTACCAACATTTTAATCTCAATGAAAATAGACCTAAGTAGAAAAAAAATGTATGTGCTTAAAATGCATGTAAATAATCACCCATGGATTGAAAAATAGATATATTTTTCAAAATGTATTTTATTGAGTAAGATAGATTTTAAGTCTCTGCAATACAATTGGAACCATTATGAGCACACAGCATTTTGCAGAGTGCTGTTACGTACAACAATGCATCCTTCTGTAAGTCAGGCTCACGTTGTTATTTATAGGGGTGCTTCTTAGTCTAGTATTTTGCTGTCTGAGAATCTTTTTTAAAAATTATTCTTTCATAATAAACCATGGGACTGCATATATTACATACTTTTGAAAGAATGACTCAGGACTTGAATTAGAATAATCAGCTTCAAGAGTTTACCAAGTGACAATAAGCCACAGAGGCAAGGACATTTCTAAACCTGCCAGAGCACTACAAGAATAGACTTTAAACTTCAAGGCAAGCTACTTTTGGAAATAAAAACTAGATACATGAGAAAAGAATAAATTACTTTGAAAGTGGTCATTGCATATCATTTTGTCTTATTTAGAGGGTGAACTATGTTATCTGTGCAATAGGGATTATTATGTTTATCTTCAGGAATTGGGAATAATTTCCGACACATCTAACCTCCTGAAAGCGTAATGGACAACAATTACATATGCTAAGGGGAGGTTATAACTATATTGGCATCCAAATATCTCCTTTATCTAACCAAGGGGGCAAGGCTGTGACACTACATATTCAAATGCATGAATTAAGAATTGTGCTGTTTATGGCATTTTTGAATCAGTTTAATGGAATTCAGAATGAGAAACTAAAAAGATGGAAAACGAAATTCCTGATGTTGCTCACAGGATAATTATAATGGCTTGGCCTAAAATACTAATTGCAATTATTCATCAAGAACACTTTTAATATAAATCAGGATGAGTTATCCATATCCTGTAATTTGATGAAATATTTTGGCACACCCAGAAGCCCTTGTTCTATTTTATGGTCATATCACTACCTTCAGATTTGTTCTCTAGTCTCCTGAGTGGCAGAGTGAACCACCCTTTCTAGACTTACTTCTTAAGCAAGATAACCTAATAATATGTCATTTTTCAACATTATATTACTATAATTTCATCTTCCAGAATCTAAGAAATTCTATAAAAATGACATAATTCTTTTTCTCAACCTGAAAAAATGAGGACCAGATCCTGGACCAGGGTGATCCTCCATAATTACTGGTGGAAGATGCTAGCTGAACCAGCTCACCTGTTCCTAGTTCCTGGCATACTGAGATTTCAGATGAAGTCTTGTATAGAAAATGGTCAATACTTTATTTTGAAACACAGAAGAGGAAGTGGTAGTTATAACAAAAACGCTAGCTTGAAGGATATTCCTTCTATTGAATAGGAGTGATTGTAAACCCAAAACAAGCATGTTTAAAGGAGATTAATGACTTTCAAATTGAACTCCAGACAAGCTCTTATTTCAAGAGGAGATATGATGGACAAAATCAAGTAAGAAAGAAAAGGACAGGCTTGGTTGCAAATTCTAGAACACAGTAGTATGCAATAGAGAGAGAGAGAGAGCACATCCTGAAGAAACTCTCCAAGAGGTGAAAAGTCCTAGATCATCTTTCAACTCCAGACAAAGATTAGAGGAAAGACCCTGCCATGTGGCTGAGCGCATCGCTGTTCAATCAATGTCATATTCACAGAAAACTGGCCTGATGGCAGATTCTCTACCACTTCATTAAAGCAAATGGTTACCTTGAAGTGAAAATCTAAGTCTCAAGACTTTTATTGTTTTGCAAACTTACATTTTGGTGTAATTTTTTTTGTTTGCTTTCCAGTCCTTTAAACTAAGACATAAAGTTCATTTTAAATCACATTTTCTCTGTAAAGTCTACATCATTCTAACAGGCAGTAAAGAGGCTGACAAAGAACCTAGATGATATAGGGGAACAGATACTTGAAGGCAGTTCCAGCACTATTAATATTTGTCAAGTAAGCAGGTAGGACATAGTCTAAATCACAAAATTCAGGCAAGACTTTGATATCTTTAGAGAATTTTAGCAAGGGTTATTTGTGAATGCCATTAGATGGTAAAAAATTAAAGTAGAATCTTGAAGAAGGAAATATTGGGCAGTTGGGAAATGGTTGCCATTAAAGAAAGCTATTACAGTTAATTATTGGGATAAATGTCACTGGAGCCCGGGTCCTGCAATTCTAACCTCCTGAGGGACTGGCAATAGCCATATAGCCTCAACTTAAAAGAACTGAAATTACAGGTACATTCAAGGCAAGGTTCATGCTCAACGTTGTTTACAAAATCCAGCCAAACCTTTCAATACTTGTTTCTATCCGTGGTCAGAACAATTGAATAAAACATGGTCACATCTGTTCATATATCTGCTGTCTCACAACTTGTTCCTTCATTTTTCTGCTTGTCGACCACACTGGCAACCTTTCAACTTCTTGCTTTCTACCCAAAATATAGTTTCTCTTGTTTACGAGAAGTAACTGTAGCATTTATAAATTCAAGTTTGATTTCCTGATCATTTTAGCCTCTCCAGTGACCATACTGTATTTGGCAACGTGTTCTTTTTGTGTGCTGCCTGACTCATACTCTAGATTTTAGCCTTGTGATGTTTGATCCTGAGCCGTAACACATCCACATAGCCCTGGTTTCTTCTTAGAGGAAATTTGCTTTATTTGCTCTCTTGGATTACAAAGTAAACAGGGTTTATTTTCACCCAACTAACAAAAAGGTCACGTATGACAGACAATAGGTTTACAACATAAAGGGTCTTATAGACAATTTTTCTAGTTTTGAAAGACTGTAAGTCTGCATTAGGACGGACTTCAAAAAATTTATAGAACTGTTGGGGGCAAAAAATCCTTTATGTATACATAAGCAAATGAACCCCACCCAAGGCTTGTGTTCAGGTCAAGGATGAAGATTTAGGCTAATATGGATTGAGGCCATCAGGGAAATAGAGCGGATATAAAATGTTAGTTGGGTGTTTGTTTATTCACAACTTAGAATTTGAAAACGTATCAAAGCCGCTACAAAGAAACATTTTCAGTAACTTTTAATGGAAAATTTATGCCATTGTCCGCTCTATGTCATTAACCTGCAAAGATACTCGTTTCATGGTGGTCATCACTGGTTTTTAGTAAAAATGTTAACGTTATTAACTTCCTATGGAATATACATTATTTACTTTCTGTTCTTCAGAAATGAAACAAGTTATTTTTATATATTTCATGGAAGAAGAAAATCAAAGGTTAATTTGTGGGGCAAATGTATCTAAAATTTAGTGTGATTAAAGCACAAGTAACATTACTTTGTAACATGTATAATTTTCCATCATAAAATAACTATATGAAAATCCCATTATAATTTTGAATCCTGACTTAAGGTTTCACAGACAGTTTAAAATTTTTAATATAAATTGAGAAATAAGGGTCATTTTAATCACAATTTTACAACCAACATAGAGGAAGCCTATCTTTACTAAAATTACAAAACTATCCAGGCATGGTGACAGATGCCTGTAATCCTAGCTACTCCGGAGCCTGAGGTAGGAGAATTGCTTGAACCTGGGAGGTGGAGGTTGCATAAGGCCGAGATGGTGCCATTGCACTCCAGCCTGGGCAACAAGAGCGAAACTTCATCTCAATATACATATATTTATATACATATATATATATATCTTTTTATGTAACAAGTTTATATTTACACAATTAGATCATAATTATACAATTAAAGATTACAGTTAAAAATGACGCCAAGGGAGTTTACATAATTTCTACAAAGTCACATAACAAGAAATAATAGTTTGAGAAGGGATTTAAACTGGAATTTATTTAGGTTTCAAGTCTATGCTTTTTCTACGGTGCTATACTACTTCTTTGTAACATTTTTTTTTCCTACTAAGGATTACATATACTTTAGATGAAAAACAAAAAACAAAAAACAAAAAACAGAAGTGACTGTAAACTTGTCAGATTTTTTTCCATGTTGGAAATTGTGTCATTTGAAATGTTTCCTGTGCGACATGATATCTGAACATCATGAGAACATGTTACTATTATATAATATACATTTATAAATGTAAATTATGAACATAAAAAGTGGACCTTAAAAATATAAATTTGATTTTGATAATTTATCATGAATATGGCATCTAGATTGATGGCAAGTTCAGAATATTAAATTGCATATAGTTTGATCTTACTCTGTTGATGAAGTTAATTCCTTTTGATGGGCTGAGAAGAGAATGTAAGCGAGGCAGCTTTGTGACACGGAGCACTTCATAAGAGTGTAACTGAATTTTTCACCTGCTTTGACTGCGTAAATTCCTAGATCACTCCATTAGAGACTCTCCCAATGGAGATTCCACTAACCGCCAATTAACCTTAATAAGAGCACCAAGATTCTGAAATTGCATGGGTAATGCATGTCTGGAAATGTTCATTGGCTTGGCGATTTTAGTGTTTGGGTCCCAAATAGCTACTTGGTACTTACCTTTCCCTTCTTCCTTGTAACAAAATCCAAATTCCTCTATAGTTAGAAATGTGCATAGTTAAATAACTACATTTTCCAATCTCCTATGCAACCAGAGGTAGCTAATCAAAAACAAGTGAAAGGCAGATATTTGTTATATGTATCATACAAGGAGGTCCTCAGGCCTAGCTGTACAACAGAATCACTCACATAATTAAACAGTCAAACAGATACATAGGATTTGAAGAAAGCTCATTTAAAAGCAAGCAGAGATCTGGCTTACGCCTGGTTCCTAATTCCTGTTTCCTCTTTGAAGCACAGATATGATGACTGGAGTTCTAGCAGGCATTTAGGATCTGGTAGTGATCCTAAAGATGCAAGAACCACACAAAGAACAGTAAAATAAAAAAAAATAGAAGCAATCTGCATTCTTGATTGATGTCATTACGTAACAGTCAAAATAGCTATGGATGCATTTTTCTATTTTTTTTCCTGTATGAGAGAGAGATGTAAACCTCTATCATGTTTAAGTCACAGTTATTTCTGGCCTTTTTGTTAAGGGCCAAATGCAATTCTAAGCTGATTCCATTCTGTCCAGTGCTGACCAGTGTTCAGTGAAAAATAGGTCATCTAGGCAGTGGCTCCAACAGTATGCCTGGAAACTTGACATCTTCATCCTAAACTATTTTTTTTTTGTCTTTTTTGTCACAAGCTTTTTTTTTAAAATTATTTAATTATTTTATTTTATTTTTATTGCATTTTAGGTTTGGGGGTACATGTGAAGAACATGCAAGATTGTTGCATAGGTACACACATGGCAGTGTGGTTTGCTGCCTTCCTGAAAGGTTGTATTATTATTTCCCAAATGAGACTACTTTGTTTCAATAAGACAAATTGAGTTTAAGGTGATATTGGCAGCCAGCATGGTACAAGGAAAAGAGCTTAAAATTTAGAATCAGTGAGTTAAAATTGAGAATCTTAATTTCAAATTCAATTCTAAAACTTATCAGTCACATGTCTCATATACAAGTTACTTGATTTTCCTATGAGTAAAATTAAAATAATGGGAGCCACCTCATAGAGTAGTTGTTTAGTGTAATGCCAAACAGTGTCATGTTACTCAATAATAGTGTATAATATTATTTTATTATTTAATTTGTGTAATAAAGTCTATACATTTCATAGCAAGAGATTGTTATGGCCTCATAAAGTTCTCAAACATTATTGTTAATCTGATTAAACCATTATTTCTATCAATCTTAAGTACTTATTGCCATTTATATTTTTTATGTGTGCTTGGATTTTCATAAAGATTCTAAGTTCTTTATTACCCAATCACTACCAGAAGCCCTTTTAAACAGTCACTGGTCAAGGAGCATTTCAGGTGGCTTTCGTAAAGATATCTGTTCTTGAAAATGGGAGAAAACATATCAGGAAAGGGAATGAGGTTGATTATAGCAATCAAAATTTATTTACTTATTTAACACCAAAGCTCTCTAAGCAACAAGGAAGGTCAGTTTTAATCATTTGTATCATTTGAAAAGGCCTTATCTGTATCAGTTCCTCTGCTTCTCTCTTGGCTTTTAAAGAGCTTATGTGATTAGATTGGACCCACCAGGAGATTCCAGGATAAAACCCCCATCTAAAGGTTTGTAACCTTAATCATATCACAAAGTTCCCTTTACCAAGTAAGGTAACACTTTTTGGTTTCTGGAGATTAGGATATGGACCTCTTTGAAGGATCATTAGTCTGCCTTTCATGGCAATAATAATAGAAAATACTATTTAGACACTTGCTATATACTAGCGACTTTTAAAATATTTTACATATGTGAATTAATATAATCCTTGCATTAACTATGAGGAAGATATTATTATTGTCTCCATTTTATATAAGAGGAAAATGAGGCAGGGACATAATTTAACTTGCCAAATGAAATGCACTCATCTAGGAAGTTAAATAAACTTTCTATAGTCATACAGTTTTAAGCCTAGTATTCAAATCTAGCTATCCAAGCCCACAAATAGATTTTTCCCTTTTATTTTTGGCCTTGCCTTACAGGGAGTCAAGCCATAGCTTTAGGTAGAAGCAGTTAAAGTAGAAGGTATTAAACTACTTATATAATAATTAATCCCAGTATCTTGGCTGAAATCAAAGTGGGACTTAATAGTTCACATTCTTACATATGTTCTGTTCCCATAAAACAAATGGGGTTTTGTCATTTCACATTTCAAGCAGATTCTCCATTATTACCTAAAAACCACCACTTTGTCTCATTCCAAAGCTCTTTAAATATTGAGATAGTTAATCATGGAGGAGCCTGAGAGAGGAGAATCAACTTTCAGCAACTAGATGTCAGCTTAAAGTCATAGAAACCTCCTAGTAATCATTCTTTTTCAAGAGGCTGTGACCATAGAAGGCAAGAATGGTGAAAAAATTCAATATTTGCTGGGGATTTTGCAGTTGGAATGTATGTGTGTAAATTTGTGGATGTTGATACGTGCATGTTAAATCAATGATGGAATTTTAAACAGAACATGTTACAGGACAAAAAGTAACATTTATTATTAAAACCCATAAAAAGTATTTATATTTTGTTTTAAAGGACTCTTGAAATAAATCCTGAAATAGAGGATTCATAATGTCTTATGTGTGCTGAGTAAATATTATAACCACACAGACATATTTAAATAATGGATGGTTGAAATACAAGCCAGTAAAACCCAATAGTCTCAAGGTTAATGGTGACACATTCTACTTTTAGCTTCTACTATTACAGAAAGAAAAAAATGGCCTAAGGTATTTCAGCTGTTTACCTGTAAATTGCAATAAAAACTCCATTACACAGAACAGTGTATATCCTTATGAAAATCAATGAAGTCAATACAACTTTAAAAATAATCTTGTTTACAAATCCACTTACATCACAGTGTATGAATCCTATATTCTCAGTGGTGTATGACTAGATTTTAGTTAGTATGTTGCCAACAGAATAGTTAACAGATGAATACATTTGCAACCATGAAATCTTTCATTATTTTCTTAAATAAAATAATTAGTTTCTTTATTCCCTTCTCCTTTCGTTTGCTCTGAAAATGTACTGGCAGCAAATATATCATTCTTGAACAGTTAAATAATTAGGAGTATAGAAAAGAGGTTGGATTAAAAAAGGAAGAGAGAAAAGAAGAAAAATAAATCACTAATATTTTGCATTTTAAGAATGGTAAATTGCACAGCCTGTTGGTAAACATGTCTCTTTCTTTTAAACACATTACCTTCCATATTGGTTTCTGAAAAGGAAAAAAAAAAATTTGCATATTGTCTTGTTTTGTTCCCAAGAAACTTTCTTTCCAAGAATTAGGCAAACATTTTAAATATTAGTATAAAATATTTTGAAGAAGTATTTTATTATTTAAAAAAATTATTTCATCACAAATAGCTTCAGGTCTGTAAACATTAGATTATTATTGTGTAAATAATGATGGTCATTCTTCCCCATGCCATTTGTTAAGATTATTCCAACTATGTCTTCCCTACTCTATTATTTAAAAAATCGATTTGCTTTGAGCACTTTTTTTTTTTTTTTTTTTTTTTTTTGGAGACAAGAGTTTCACTCTTATTGCCCAGGCTAGAGTGCAGTGGCACGATCTCAGCTTACCACAACCTTTGCCTCCCAGGTTCAAGCGATTCTCCTGCCTCAGCCTCCCGTGTAGCTGAGATTACAGGCATTCACTACCAGGCTCAGCTAATTTTGTATTTTTAGTAGATACAGGGTTTCTCTGTGTTGCTCAGGCTAGTCTCAAACTCCTGACCTCAGATGATCCACCTGCCTCTGCCTCCCATAATGCTGGGATTACAGATGTGAGCCACCACACCTGACAAATATTTTTATTTTTTAATTTAGTCAGTATTTGCCTAAAATAAACAAGATATGCTTTGTAGTATGGAATACAAAAAGGAACATGAACTTTGTTAGGCTTTGTAACTGTATGCCATGGTAGTAAATTAGCCAGAATTTCTAACAGAAGAACATAAACCTCTTGATATTTTCTTTTTTTTCTTTCTTTCTTAAGGAAATCTCTTATGCTATCAATATGAGCATCCCTGAAACGAAAGGTCAAGTTATTAGCAAAAGCTGTGCTGTGTAATGTTACTTTGTCTCAGAAGAAAACTGAAATGGCCCTATGATATTACTCGGAGGAGGATGTAGTGTATCAAAGAGTGAAGAAACAGAAATGGAAAGGTCAGAATGTCTTTGGGGATGGTGAAAAAAGCAATGTGGTGTAAGGGAGTCATCATACTCCTCTACTCAGGCTTCACTTTGCTTATAAACACAGTTCCCTAAAGGCAAGGCTGATTCATTATCAGAACCAAAAAGGACCTTTTAAAAAATACTTCAGGTCCTGTGTACTCGTTATAAGAATACTTTGGGATTCAAGACAAAGGGGCTAATCCCAAGTTAGTAAATTGGTTTGTATAGACATGTACAATTTGCTTATTTGGAGGACTCAGCTTCATAGAAAATGAGAGATTGGCATCACTGAGTGTTTCTCAACAAGCAAACAGATTTTTCTATCTTCTGTTTATGCCTAAAATGCATAATTTACATGACTTACTCATACAAACCATAATTTCTTTAGAAATTCTAAGCCAATTGATGGATAAAATCTCTCCCAGCTTTCACCCCATTATGTTAAGCCACATAACATAATGGGGTGAATGTCTCTCTAATCCATATATTTTACTATTTTAGTTTCCAATAATCATGGATCAGGTACCTTCTGTCCTTCAGAGAATTATGTGACACATTTGCTAAGACATACAAAACTGTAATACACAACCCTCCCTATGAAGAACAGAGTTTGGTAAGTGAAGGAATACATGTACACAGGAAAGTGTAATAAAGAATTTCAGGTGTACTCAGAGAGCTATTAAATTAGAATTAGGGAAATGTGGAAGAAATCCAGTTTTACCTGGGGCAGTGAAATGATTAGTCCAGAAACACTGTATTTTGAAAAAATTATATTTGAGATTTTTGTAAACATGGCAAAGGGTGGGTCAACTGTTCAGAAGAAGATTGCTTCAGACAAAAATAATACAATAGCAAAAGCAGAAGGTTTCCAGAAAACAGCTGGGCATGGCCAGAGTAATAATTAACAACTCAGTAGGTTTGAGCATAGAATATGAGGGTAAATGAAGTAAAATAAAATATTGTTGAGGTAGGCAGAAGTTACACTTTCTGGACTAGAATTATTTCACAAAAGGTTTGTGTTTTATGCAGTAGGCAAAAAGGACTTAAGGCAATAGCAACATGGATTTGGTTGTAGAGGAAGCTTTTTAAGGAGGTAGAACATTAAGAAGGTATTACTAATTTGCTGTGTGGATTTAGGGCTGTTAAAGTATAATTTTTCAAGTGAAAAATTATAAAACTCATGTAAAAACATAAAAGGAAATTAAAAATATATTGTATTCACCTAAGTAATTTATGTAGAAAACATTAACATTTGAGCAACTAGTTATGTATAAGCAATAGACAATTCAATAAAAGAATGTTAAGATTGCTAGATTAGCTTAAAAACTGGTTCATTCCCAAAACGGCAGTAAACTAACTTTGATGTACTTCTTTCAGATGTAAATTATTTAGATATCTATTTCAGAAAAATCAGTAAAGAGCGATTTAACTTTACTAAATCAGTGTGTTTTAATCAATAGTATGCAGACAATTGAAAATTATATTTTCCTAAACCTTGGGTGGGCCCATCCTCCAGCATAGATAGGAAGTAGGTGCCATCTACCTTTTTGCCCTCTTTCCAACTTTTAGATGTTTTTTCTTACTTGGGAAAAGTACATGATCAGTATTTTATTATGCACCATCCCTTCTGCTGAGTTTATGTACCATGTAATTGAATAGTTTAAAATATGCATACGTAAGTTCTATTCTACCCTATAATAGTGTATAAATCATTAGAAATTTTCAAACTCAACATACCACTTGAGAAATATTTTTTGCCTCTAGAAATATTTATGGGCAGCATTGACAGTGGACTCAATAATTATCATTTCAACCTGTTTTAGGTATATCTGTTTTGTCCAACACAATATCATACTTTTTAAATAAGGCAATTATTTGTTCCTTTGTTATAACCAATTAGCTCATTATGCACATTTTCCACTAAATAAATTGCAATACTGGGCTTCTAAGGCCAATGTTCCACAAAAGAAGCAGGTGACATAGTTAGGCATAACTATTTAATCATAACATTGTTCTGTTTCTCAGTTAACTCTGAGATTATTCTGAAAGCAACAAAGGGGACCTGTGGCCTTTAGTGGGTCTTTCTAAGATGTGGACTCTGTGGCCAGGACCTAATATGTGCCATGCTGAATGAATTCATTATAATCACTGGCTGTAGATGATCACCCTGAACTTGTTTCACAAAACCAATTTTGAGAAATCAGAATCCTAACAATATCTAATAGGATACTGACAATATTTTGTAGGAATAGCTGAACACTTGATGCCCTGGATTTACAATCACATCTCCTTTGTAGGAAATATGAGAAAAAACAATCCTCTTTATATTCTTAAATAGTGTTACTCTCATAAGTCAGAACTATATGACCTTATCCAGAGTAACAATAGTCTATTAAATATGATGCAAAAGGAAGTCCAGAAATCAACTACTCTAAACAATATATAACTATATTTTTGGCAGATGTCTTTAAAGATTTAACTGGTTCATATATAAGACTTTATTCAACAAGTGAATATATTCTTGTTTCTGGGGGGGTTATTTCCTAATGAATTTGTCTTAGAGGGAGGACTTGTATTACATAGCTGAAACTTAATTGTGTTCATTGAGGCACCAAATATTTATTACATCTCTCTAAATTCTAGGAATCTGACAGTCAAAATCCCATACTTTCAAACCTCTTACACTGAAGTAGAGGGAGTCAGATTGTAAATAAATACGTTTGTATATAAATAAGCAAGAAAATTTCTGCTGTGACAAGTGCTTTGCAGAGAAAGGTTCATATGCTAGTGATTGAGGAGCTTTCTAGGATAGGAGGTCAAGCTAATATCTCTCTGAAGAAGTTGACCACAAAAGCTGAGTTTTGAAAGGAAATTCATCAATAGAAAATAAAGTGGAGAAACATTCAAGACCAATGAACACGTGCGACAAAGAAGAGAGTTGATGTGCATGTTTAAAAAACTAGTAGAAAGCCAGTGTGGTTGGAATGCGAGCAGAAGCAAAGAGGTTATGAGATGTTATGTGTCATAAATACTACCCTGAGATTTTGGTTAGTTACAAAAATGAACATTTGGTTTCAACTTCAAAGTAACACTATTTTAACCATGTTCTATGTCATGTAATTTGATAACTTACTTGCCCATTTCTGTTATATTAGAACCCAAATTTAGTCATTGTAAAATATTGTGAAGCTATTGAAGATATGCAATATATTACTGCAGATAAATTGGCTTAACTTTCACCTAAGCAAATATGTCATCCAATGTTTCTATTTTAGTTAAAAGGACGATTAATAGTAGTTAGTTATTATAGCAGCTGTTGGGAGAAACTATTTATAGGGGCTCACTCAAAAGATCTGTTTTCCCATTCTTGTTCTATGCAAAGACCTATTCTTGAATCTGCCTCTTCTTCAGAGTTGAGTATCCCACTCTTCATTCTACTTGTCACCACCTTTCTTTCCATAATCGATGTGTATATATATCAATCTATTGACCTAAAATTGAAAAGCATTATAAACATATGTCTGTTGAAGAAGTGTATGACCTGTAGAAAAGTGATTTACAGTCTTGTTCTTGATGTCGTAGAAAAAAAGATTTAGCTAATATTGAAAGTACTACGCTGAAGAAAAACTTTCTCCCAGATCTTTCTAGGAGCACTTTACCTTACAAAAGAAATAAGAAGCTACTCCTAGAGATGGAGAAGGAAGAGAAATTGATTTTTTGTGGAAACAGTTTTGAATTCAGTGAGATCGCTCTTCTCAGACTGGGAAGGAAAAAGAATATTGGACTACAGTTGATTCAGTGTCCATGATTGCAAAAAATAAAAGCAGCTCTAGTTAATTGAAGTGAGGGAGAAATGTTTGGAACAATTTTGAAGGCTCATAGCCTTTACAAGAAGTTAGCAGACCAGGCTCAGAATTAGTAAGAAACGGATATGATTTTATATAAGCCAGATGAACAAGGGGAAAAAAAACAAGGGAGTGCCTCAACCCTGTCATAACAGGAACTACCTGGTCAAGAGGCAGCTGCTGATCTTACTAATGCAGTTGAACTTCCTTGGCTGCCATGACAATGCCACATGCTTATGTGTGATTTTTGTTAGTGTGAATAAGCGTGCTGTGTTTTCCTAAGATTTGCTATGTTCAGCGTAAGTATAGATAATGATAAATGTACCTTCTATATTGCTAATTATTATTTCCTAGAATTCTAAAATATCTATGAGACATACTCTTTATCTTATTAGTGTAATCCACAGACATATAAGTAGTCAAATGGTGCCCAAATTTATGATTTAAAAAGTCCAAGACCAATATTTTAAAAAATATTTTTGAAAAAGAAATAAAACTAATAAATTTTCATTCCTTTTTAAGGAATGTAAGCAATCCAAAATCCTGCAAACCTAAAATAACATTAGAACAGTCATTTTTTTTTCCCATGCCTACACAGGGAAGATACAACTTTTATCAGATGAAAAAGTATTTTTATTTGATATTAATAAAATTAAAAACGGAAGAAATTGCTAGTATTTAAATATTTCTTCACCAATAGATATAAATTCTTAAAAGACGTTTATAAAATTGAGAAAATATATTTTATATTAATATATTGAAGTCATTAGGTTTGAAGTATTAATTTTAATTATAGATAGTAATTGTTAACTTCCTCCTTTGAAAGCATAGCTTCTTGCTTTTTGTTATACTATGACTTTATAAAATCCAGTTTACAATATTTACATCCTATGGTGACCCAGGATTCACAGGACTAATCAAAATTTCTTCTACATCCTAGAAAATTAAATAATCTATACATACCTTTTAACATAGTATTTCTTTTTTTACTTTTAAGTTTTGTGGGTACATAGTAGGTGTATATATGTAAGGGGTAGGTGAGATACTGTGATACAGGTATACAATGCATAATAATCACATCATAATTTTTCAGGTTTTCTTTTTTTTGAAACGGATTCTTGCTCTGTCACCAGACCAGAGTGCAGTGTACACAATCTCAGCTCACTGCAACTTCTGCCTCCCAGGTCCCAGCGATTCTCCTGTCTCAGCCTCCTGGGGCTGCTGGGACTACAGGCGCATGCCACCACACCCAGCTAGTTTTCATGTTTTTAGTAGAGACAGGGTTTCACCATATTGGCCAGGATGGCCTCGCTCTCTGAACCTCATGATTCATCTGCCTTGACCTCCCAAAATGCTGGGATTACAGACGTGAGCCACCGCGCCCGGCCCTAGATGTTTAAATAAGGCATTTTCCTTTCTCAAAAAAGCGTGGCTACTCTGAATTCTTTCACTTTTGCCTTATAACTGAACTGTACTCTGTTTGCTAGATATCATTTTTTATTTCTTGTGTAAGCTTTTCTTCTAGGAAATGAAGAATGCATACTGGCTAAGTTTGGCATTATTTCTTCCTTGTGAAAGAAAGATTGTTACTCTAATACATTGGGCATTGAATGTTGCTTCGAGTTTTACTATTTTGAAATAAATATTTTCTCTACATAAACATCCAAAATATTGTTTCTTCATAAATAAATTTTAACAAATTTTTATAAAATATGTTACATATAAGAATTTTTTCTAGAACTAGATATGCTTTTCCAAACTACAGATGAGTTCTTTACTGAAGAGAAATTTGCTTTTATTTCTATTTTTTTATACACGTCTTTTGGTTTCTATTCTTGGGAATTCAATGATGCTTCTGTTGTATAGATTTTTGTTTCTTCCTTATGATTCTGCTTCTTGCTGATAGCCTTAATCTCTGTGGTTTTTATGTATTATCAACATTATCTTGAGTCTTTATTCAATATAAGTAATTTAATTTTCGGATTTCAATGTAAGTCATTTCAATTTTTTTCAGCATTTTTGTAATAATGTACTTTGGTCATAAATGTGTTTGCTTATATTTTAAGTATGTATTTTCTTCTATTTCTATTTTAGCTATATATTTTTCATGAGTTTTTTCTATTGAATTCGTATTTATATTTCATTCCACGTCACAAAAAAGTCTGAAAAATTGACTTCTTTTTTTTGTATTTTTAAGTTTGAGGTGGATTTTTTGCTTCATGATAATGTAGATTTATCTTTCATTTTTAAAAATATCTTGACATTTTAAATAATCTTGTTCATTTATTTCTCTTTTATCTGATATAGTTAGTGAATTCTTCTGTTCCTTATCACAGAATTACAGACTAGCTCCCCACAATCAAGACACAGTTTGAAGACCTGTGATTCTCTGTCTCCTCTTCTTTCCTATTTTCTCCGTCCACCACAATGGAAGGTGAAGGGGAGCCCAGTCAAGGCAGACTGTCCTCGACTGTAGCTTACCTCATATTTCATGTCACAGACTTTGGTAAATGTCCTGCATTGGCCGGGCACAGTAGCTCACGCCTGTAATCCCAGCACTTAGTCAGGATGAGGTGGACTGGTCACCTGAGGTCAGGAGTTTGAGGCCATACTGGCTGACATGGTGAAACCCCATCTCTACTAAAAATACAAAAAAAAAAAAAATTAGCCAGGTGTGGTGGTGGACGCCTGTAACCCCAGCTACTCAAGAGGCTGGGGCAGAAGAATTGCTTGAACCTGGGAGGCAGAGGTTGCAGTAAGCCAAGAACACACCATTGCACTCCAGCCTGGGCAACAGAGGGAGACTGTCTCAAAAAAGAAAAAAAAAAAATGTCCTGCCTTATGCTCCCAACATCTAGTTTGGGATGTTCCATTACTGTGGAAAGACATTTTTGGTATTCCAATTTTACTATCTTCAGAAAATTTTCTTTTTGTGAGAGAGCAAAATACTGTACATTTGCTTCCTCTGTTTCTCTCCTGTAACTATTTTACTACCACCTCATCACCAGAGATAAAACATGGGGATATCTGTTCAGCTTGCTTCACATATTTGTAAAATTCAGTAAGAATTAACAGGCTTTTGTTAATTCATTAGCATGGCTTCTGAGGAATAAAGGTGGACTTATAGACATTGTGCCATTACTCCAAAATGGTTTTTTCTTCAAAATCAATGAACTGGTGCTGCAAACCCTCTGTTAAATGTTTCTACAATAAACATCTTCTTAGTAAATGGATGTTTCCCTGCAGAAATTAATTATTAAAAAAGAGAAATATGAAAGTTAGGTGACTATGAAAATGGAAATCACCAGATATTTGAAATTGGCAAGTAAATAACCTTGTTTTATCAAGAGAACATTTCTCTTAAAAATTACTTTCCAGCCAGATTAGGTGGCTCATGCTTGTAAGCCCAGCACTTTCAGAGGATGAGGCGGGCAATCTCTTGAGGTCAGGAGACAAAGGCCAGCCTGGCCAACATGGCAAGCCCTGTCTCTACTAAAAGTACAAAAAATTAGCCGGCATGGTGGCACGTGCCTGTAATCCCAGGTATTCTGGAAGCTGAGGCAGGAGAATCACTTGAACCCAGGAGGCAGAGGTTGCAGTGAGCCAAGATCATGCCACTGCACTGCACTCCAGTCTGGAGACAGAGCAAGACTCCATCTCAATAAATAAATATAATCACTTTACATTTTCTGCCAAGATTCAGGAGCTACTCTTAATTCATCTCTTGATTTTAATTTAAAACAGTAGTTCTCAACCCTATTGCACATAAGAAATAACTAAGGAGATTTTTTTAAGTGTTTCTACTTGGACTCAAATCTAGACAAAATGAAAATAATTTTTAGAGTGAGGCCCAAACATCCAGAGGTAATTCCTATGAAAAATTAGTGTTGAAAACCATCAGAGTATACCAACATTAAAGTTGTTGATTCAGTATTAAGGGCAAATACCTTAAAATATTGCTTTGTTATACCTAAACTGTTTTATTAAATACTAATAACTATCCATTATTATCAACATATTTTGCAAAGATAATGTAAGCTTTTCTTCTAGGAAGTGAAGAAAACATACTAGCTAAGCTTAGCATAATTTCTACAAAAAGTTACTATTCTGTGACAAAAATAACAGTTCTTTCTTGGATTAAACATATGCTGTTGGACATTTCCTTTATAGTTATGCAGTTATCTTATGTCATAAACTATCTAGATTGTTACAAGAAGAATCCACTGAATCTCATTAATCTCCCCTCTCTTCTAAATCAAACCAATGTTACGTGAGAATACTGAAGGACCTTTTCACTAAGGAAATAAAATCTTAAAGTCCTACCTCCACCAACACTAGTAAATCAAATTGTATTTTAATAGGTTCCACAAATAACGTTATTCTCTCTGTTAGACTTTTACTTAGCAAAAAAAGAAAACCCTTTAATGTGCTTGAGAGTATTCACCAACACAGTATATTGCACAATTTTCATCTGAATATTGTATGTGGATGTAATTTAAATTTTCAGGAAATATGGAGGGAGTATACTCTGTCAGTTGCTTCTATTGTATCACTTGCAGCTTTAAAATTGTATAATAAAATTACTTAGCATAGGGTTAGCCAAGAGATTACTGATGAGCAAGGATGTAGATTTTAATTGTAAGTAGTAGAAGAAACTTAATGTCATAGACAAAATTTAAATATTATTCCGCTGAAAAGAAATGAAATTATATTTGCTATTTGGATCAATGATCAGTATCTTTCCTATTCTAAGGTATGAAAAGTGTCTCTTTCCATATCACCAAATCGATGTGTTTAAATATTAGCATGGAGCATTGCATGGACAGAAAAATCAATAGTGTTAAAATGGTCATAATGCCCAAAGCAATTTACACATTCAATGCTATTCCTATCAAACTACCAATGAAATTTTTCACAGAATTAGAAAAAAATTTATTCTAAAATACATTTGTAAACAAAAAGAGCCCAATAACTTAAGCAAAAAACAAATAAACAAAAACACCAAATCTGGAAACATTACACTACTCAAGTTATACTACAAGGCTATAGTAACTAAAATAACATGATACTAGTACAAAAACAACACACAGACCAATGGAGCATGTTAGAGAACCCAGAAAGAAAGACACACACCTACACACCTAAAATAATCTGATCTTTGACAAAGCCAGTAATAACGAGTATTGAGGAAAGGACTTTCTATTCAACAAATGGTGCTGGAATAACTGACTAGCCATATGCAGAAGTAGAAACTGGGCCACTACCTTTCACCATATATAAAAATGAGCTCAAGATGGATTAAAGACTGAACTATAAAACCTATATCTATAAAAACTCTAGAAGAAAATCTAGAAAACAGCATTCTGGACATCAGATATGCCAAAAATTTTGTAAGGAAGACTTCAGAAATAATTGCAAGAAAAACATAGATAAGTGGGACCTAATCAAACTAAAGAACATCTGCACAGCAAAAGAAATTAACAACAAAGTAAACAAACAACCTACCAAATGGGAGAAAATATTTGCAAATTATGCATCTGACAAAGGTCTACTATCCAGAACCTATAAGAAAATTGAACAAGTATGTGAGCAGAAATCAAACAACGCTATTAAAACATGGGCAAAGGACATGACACTTCTAAAAAGAAGGCATATGCATAGCCAACAAGCATAACCAAAACTCCTCAATATTGCCAATTATTAGGGAATACAAATCAAAACCACAATAAGATAGCATCTCACACCACTCAGAATGATTATTATGAAAAAGTAAAAAATAATAATAGATACTGTGAGGTTTCAGAGAAAAGGAAATTTTTATACACTGCTGATGAGAATGTAAATTAGTTCAGCCACTGTGGAAAGCAATCTGGAAATTTCTCAAAGAGCTTAAAATAGAACTACCATTCGACCCAGTAATTCCATTATTGGGTATATACGCAAAGGAATATAAATTGTTCTACCATAAAGACACATGCACAGGTGCATTTATCTCAGTACTATTCACAATAGCAAAGACATGGAATCAACCTAAATGTCCATTAATGGTGGAGTGGATAAAGGAAATATGGTACAGACATACCACGGAATGCTACACAGCCATGAAAAAGATCATGTCCTTTGCAGCCACATGGATAAAGCTAGAGGCCATTATCCTAAGTGAATTAAAGTTTGAACAGAAAATCAAATACTTGCATGCTTTCACATATAAGTAGAAACTGAAAATAGAGTACTCATGGAAATAAAGGAGAGAACAATAGATACTGGAGCCTACTTGAGGGTGGAAGGTAGGAAGATGGTTAGGAATAAAAAACTACCTATCAGTGATGATGCTGATTACCTGGATGACAAAATTATCCATACACCAACCACCCATGATGCAGAATTTACCCATGTAACAAACCTGCACATGCACCCCATTAACCTCAAACAAAAATTGGAAAGGAAACAACAACAAAAAGAAATAGAGCATCCATAAAACACATAGTGATGAGTAAACCAATGAAATATCATAGTTTAATTCTACCAGGACTCTCATAATCAAATATTTAAAATTTATTAAGGGATTATGACAACTGCAGTTTGTGAATCCTAAGGACCTGCATACCACTCTTGAAAATAGAAGACATTATTTCATAACTTTTTTCTTCCTGAATTTCTAGAGAGTTTTAACTGTTCTAGTGCTGAAATCTCATTTGGAAGCTCTTGTAAGTGTCCAGCAGTGGTAATAACATAGGATTTTGCACCAGTCTTATTTGGAGTTAGATCTTGAATCAAATACTTATTCATAGTTCAACAATGGATAACTTACTTCTTTCGAGCCTAATGTACCTATTTGTAAAACTATGAAGATAAAAATACCTTCTCACAGATATGTTTTAGCTACCTGTTTTTGAGATAATCTATACTTGTATGGAAGATACTATCTAGCACACAGAATTCAGAGAGTACATACATAAATAAGAATAAAAACAGTATTAACAGTATTAATAATTACAATGAAATTGTCTTTGGGGTCTACCAGGCTTCTACAGTAGAATTTATGTTCGTTAATCTAAAAACTTCGAAATTGATCTACTGGAAAGATAACTTTATAATAGAAAGGAAAGTTTCTTATTTAAAAAGCAGGTATCCTTTTGAGAAATGTGCACATTCAAACAGGCACAATATTTGGAATTTTGTGTGGTTATTCATATTTTTGGAATTTTATTGGTATCTTTCCTTTTGATTTTCATCAAGTCTAACACTTCATATGGTTGGTCCTGAAAACTCTTACCATTATAGATCAAATTTAGGAAGAATACATGCCAATATTTTGAATTTGGTCAATTTTAGTATGCACTAGGCAGTCTTTATTAGACTCCTTTGCTATATACTATAAGCATTCCTTAGAGTATATGATGAAAATACCACTGTTATGAAATCTTCCAAAATATCTACATAAAATAAGTCAATATTTATCTTTTTCTGCAGGAATGCTAACATTTTTCCAAACAGAAAATCTCATTAAAGATTCACCAGCTACTCTTTGCTATTAGTATTTTGAAAAGCCTTTTACACAATATTTTTTTTCTAGTTAAGTAGCTTCAAGTGTGGAGGAATTAATGCAGCTATTTAAGACTCCCTTTGGTGAATAAAAATTATTGTTTGGCAAGAAAGTGAACCTCATTGCCACATGTTTAGTGACTTAAAGGAAAAAACCTTTAAATTGCAGCAAAGCACCAGAAAATCTATGAAATACAAACTCTACTTAGGTTTATTTTTTGTTTTTAAGTTCAGTTTTTATGTTCTACTAGCATTTTTTTTTTTCTTCTACACATAGCTTCACTTAATGGCCATGAAGCATATTCAAAATAAAGTTAAAGATAATAAACTTTGATGATAGGAACTGGTTTTTAAAAATCAAACAGTTCTTTTTAGAACACTACTGATGTGCTTTTAAAACTGTATTATTAGAAGAAATAAGTAAATCCCTAAGAAGTTTTAGAGGCTTAATTTATATGGATATCACTGGAATTATAGCCTTACAGACATTCAAATACTTAATTTAACTTTCATAGTTAAGACTATATAGCTTTTTTCATGTTTATAACACAAAGCAGCCCTCGTAAAGAACACATCTGGAGGAGAGACCTTCCACAGCGCTTCTGCACTCAAAGGGACAGTGCTTCTATAAGGGATTAGTCTAAGGTGGGGGAATGGTTCTTTTTGAGTTTAGGGCTACCATTAACATTAAATAAATAATACAGAACACACAAAAAGGCATTACAACTATTTTTTTCAAGGCACATCAACATTTTGTTTGCATTGGGTTACTACTAGAAAGCGTCATCCTGGACCTTAAGGGCAACTAGGAATATGGCAGCACATGCTGTGCTGGGTAGGCGGGACACTGCAGCCTGGTAGCTCCCTTCAGCATTGGTGGCAGCCACACATGTACACATCACTGTTACACAATGAGACAATCCAGAATATGGCAAGGTGACAGCTGTCATTGCTTCTTCCTCTATAGACTATACATCCTTTAAGTGTTATACATTGTAAATATTTATATCCACACAGGCTAGCAAAGAGACTGGTGTATAAATAACTTTATTTTTTACTCTATTTAATAACTGAATGTTAAACAGAAATGAAAATTTTCTGTTTAAGTACATGTGTTTTTGTGTGTGTTTACATACAAGAGAGACAAAAAGACTAACTAGAGTAGTAAAAAAGAATAAATCCATAATTGCAGCCTTGCTGTTTTATTTTGAATCATTCTATTTTGTAATTTTTTCTAGAAAAACCTATAAGGTCTTATTGTTGAAAAGAAATTATGAAAAAAAAATCACTAAGACAAAATTTTTGAACTATTATTGTATAAATGAGTTGTCTTCAAAATTGGCTACCTAAGCTTCTGAGGATACACAAAGCTTCTAGCACGTACCTGGGCATACACATAAACAGCTTTTTAAAAAATCAAGTGCCAGATCTACAACTTCAATATGTATCTTTTCCTTAAAAAAAAAATTGCCATGGAACATCTGTAATCTGCCAAATCATTTTTTCTGTCTCTCCTTTCAAAATTGTCCTTTTACCACTCACTATACAAAAGAAGAGAGTGCAACTCATTCATCCCACTTAATACAGTATGTTCCCACAGGGTAAAAATACAGTCAAACACCAAACAATTATTCTAGATCCATTGTTTTTGAGAAGAACAATGTAAGGGTAAAATAAAGAGAACAATATTTAAGAAGGAGCACCCTGATTTATTCATATGAAAAAGAAGGGTGGGGCTTTCTATAAATTATCCAACTTACATATTTATCTTGGAATTCAGTAGTGAGATTTCAGTCATGGCAATAAAAAACAATTATGTTTAACTATAAATTAAAAATGAAGGCAGACATTTTCATGAAAATTCAGTCTGATTTTGGCTGATAAGAACTGCCTTTGCCATTTAGGTCATATGACTGACATTTCTCATAATTTGAAAAGACTACATCTGAAGATTCTTGGTCTCAATAAAAAATGTAAGTGAGGTTCAACATTGAATCTAACACTCTAAGTGAAGTTCAAATATTTAAATTCTACTAAATCCAAAGCTGAATTATGGTATACTTAATTAAATGACCACAGTGAAGCTGCTGTGAAGCATGGAAACCAATGACATTATATCTGAATTTGTGCTATCAATGGGTTTTATTTTCTGTTTAAAGTAGGATTGAATAAAAACGTGCTAAAGCCTTTAAAATTAACTGTAAAAATTACTGTTTTAAATTATGATAATATTGCTGTCGAATTTAAAATGTGTGAGGGCATACAGAATTTTCAAAATTCTTTCAAAATAAAATGTTTTCAAATGAAAACACTTAGATGTAACAGCAGAGATCTCAGACTGGTTTCCAGTTTCATTCTTGTATTTGTGTAATAGCATTATTGTGACCATTTGCATTGTATGGAAAATCATTACTTATTTAAAACATTGCCTTGGCCTCTTCTTTCTTATTTCTCTTTATCTTCCAAAATTCAAGCAAAGAGTAGAGTAGGGAGACTTGCATTTAAAACAGGAGTTTTAGTTCTGGTTCATAATGCTGGGCAGAGCACATGAGTTTGCCTACTTACTCTTCTGACTCAATTAAAATAACAATCCAAAAAACAAAGCAGAATGCATAATCACCATATGTCTTAGTCATTTTTGTGCTACTGTAGCTAAGTAGCACAGACTAGATAGCTTATAAACAGAAATGCATTTCTCTCAATTCTGGTGGCTGGAAGTCCCAATCAAGATTAGAGTGACAGCATGGTGCAGTTCTGGTGCAGATGCTTTTGACAGACAGCAGTCTTAGAACCTCTTTGTATAACTCTTTAAATGGATGTTCTAGGAAAGCATTCTCAATATTTTTACTGTTGCCATTTAAGCCTGAATAATTCTTTTTTCTGAGGGGCTGTCCTGTGTCTTGCAGTATGTTTATCAGCATCCTTGGCCTCTGTTCTCTAGATGCCAGGACTTCTCCTCCAGTTGTGACAACCAAAAATGTTTCCAGATATTTTCAAATATCGTATGAAAGAAAACAGCCACACCTTGTTTAGAATACATGCTCTAAGGAGTAAAATTTGTAATAACACGTTATCACTGTTGACTTAAGGACAATATTGTACCACTTCATGCAACATGTAAGAACCTGAGATCAGTAAAATTATTTTATCTCCTCATTATGTGAAACTATTATGTATGTATATACATATATATTTATGTATATGAAAGATTATCTTTTAGATTTATCCACACATTCAGTACTTCTGTTATTCTTCACGTTTTTTGAAAATAAAGCTTCCATCTGCCATCATTTTCCTAAAGAACTTCATTTAAATTTCTTCGATATGTTAATAATATTTTATCTCCATTATTTTGAAATCTGAAAATGTCTTGAATTCACCTACATGTTTGAAGAACAATTTTACTTTTTAACATTTTGTTGGTATTCCATTGTCTTACCTTTTCCATCAGTGGTAATGAAAAGTCAGTCATCATTTGTATATTTTATCTCAAATATTTAATATGTTGCATTTTTTCTTGCTATTTGTAAGATTTCTCCTAATCTTTATTATGGAGCAGTATGACTGTAATCTGTTAAGGTGTGTCTTTGATTTTATTCTGCTTAGGAATTTGCTAAGTCTCATATTTTTCACCAATATTAGGAAATTTTTAACTATAACCTTTTCAAATTTGTTTCTCCCCCATTCTCTCTAACCTTGTCTTTTGGAATGCATGTATATGTATTTATGTGTGTGTGTGTGTGTGTATGTGTGTATATATATATACATATCATATATAATATATATGGGAATAATGATTATGTTCATTTCATAGAACTTTGTAGAGAGCAATGTGGTATTAGCCATCCTCCTTATCCTTATTATCCAGATTTTGATTGAAATATATATGTGTAATACGTGGATAATAATAAGGATAAAGAGGATGGCTAATATGTTTTTAGTGCTTGCCATGTGCCAGACATTTACCTGTATTAACTATATTGATCTCTACAAAAATTCTATGAAATTAATATAATCATTATTCCCAATCTCAAGTAAAGCAAGACCATAAGAAGTTTAATAATTTGCTCAATTACAAAGCTGGAATCACAATAAACCTTTTATTCTTACAAAATAATATACTTTTATTTTTTATTCTGTACTCTTTTGAATTTTTTAAAATTTATTTTAAGAATTTGTGAACTAATTTCCTGACTCAACAAGTTATTGTTTTTATGGTTAACACCTTGTTAACTGTGGACAGGTGTTTCCCAGTGGGCGCCTGAGCTCCAACTAGGTGTTAATGAAAAAACAACACAGAAAGTTGGGTTAATAATACAAGCAAAATTGTCATGTATTTGAAATAGGACTGTAAATAGTTGTTACATTAAGAGAGATACATCATCTTTTAAAATCTTTTCTAGTTTTTTTATATAAATTGTCAAGAGCCTTTTGTATTTATTTGATTTTGATTTTAGTTTGCTAACATAAAATTTGCTGATCTTATTAGTGTAAATATAGCTTTGATAATTGATCCTCATATCATAATGTGTCCTTTATGAACCCTCCTCTGAATATTCTTTGCTAAATAGTACACTTTATAATTAAAACATTAGAATAAGTGTAACTATGGTAGAAAAAGTCACATGTATTAACATTAGTGACAGAAATAACTTTTTTATATGCTAAACAGTCATTTTTTTTTGCTTTATGCAGTAATTGAATTAGATAATATATCATGACCTGCAGTCATATATTAAATATCAAAATTCATATAATATGTAGGCTTTTGTGAATAATTATATTGATATTTCTTTGATCTACACAAGTACATTTGCATATGTTAGAACAAAACTCTTAGACATGTTTTCACAAAGATGGTTAGAGAAAGAAGGTATAATACTTCTCCAAAATCAATTTAGATTAAGAGTTGAAATATAATGACCAGAATATCTAATTTAAAATAGAAATAATAAAATAACAGTTTATGCCTATAAAGCAAATAAATACGAAAAGTATTCATCAATTCTGGTGAGAATGAAGTGAGTGCTGTTATTATTATTATTTCCTAATATATATATATATATATATATAAATATTACTGCATATATATATATATATATAGAGAGAGAGAGAGAGAGAGAGAGAGAGAAAGAAATTGCTAAAATAAACCAAGGGATGTGTAAAGTAATATGGGAGATTGTGTAGAAATGCCTTAATCTGTATGAAGAGATAAATAAAATTACACTTTTATATTAATTATTTTATTACATGCATGTATGTTACTGAAATAATCAGAAATGTTTAAACATTTTCATTTTAACGTAATTGCAAGATGAGTGCTATAGAAATAAAGTAAGGGGTGTTTGTAATTTTAAATAGAGTGATCATGGTAGAGCTCACTGAAAACATAATATTTGAAGAATGACTTGCATGAGGTAGATATTTTTAGTGATTAGGCTTTTTAAACTCTTAGATCTTAAACCTGTTTGAAATTCAAGAATGCTTGGAGATTAGATTCTGTTTTCTCTGCCCAAAATAGATGGCCAGTACTGTTAAACTCAAACCCAGTTTCATTAACTGTGTGGCTATGTCAACATTATCACATGCCAACTACTCATATATTCATGAGTTTATTTCTGGAATGTTTAATAAATGCCATTGGTGTATGTTTTTAAAATTCATGACTGCAAAACATATGGTTTAATTTAAAAGTTATAATTTATATGTGAATATAATATATGACATATATTTGTATTATACAAATAGTATAATTATATTTAGGGATCTGATAAATATTCTTCTTTCTTTTGCTTGTATTTTTAAGCTTTGTTTTGTATTTTAAGCTTTGTTTAGATTTATATTTTCCTGCAGTCATCAGAAACACCTGGCCAAGTTTTAGAAATAATCTATAGAGACGGTGATTTTTATCATATTGAATTTATAAGTAATTTTGGGAGAACTGCTGTTTTATTAATTCAAATACATGTTATACTTCTCCATTTAATCTGGCTTATTTTAACACATAACTTTATCAAAGTTTCATTCTTTTTTTAGATTTATTTTTTGCTACTACTTAATTTTTGTTTCTGTTATAAATTAAATATTTTGAATTACCTTTTAAACTATTGCAAATATATTTTATGTGGGTTGATGCTGCATCTAGCCATAATGCTAAAACTTCTTAAATTAAGTATAATAATTTAGCCATTAACTTCCTTTGATTTTCTGGAGACACATTACTACTGCTAATAAATAATGATAGACCTCTCTTTCTTTACTATTTTAAAAATATTTTGGGGCTGACTAGAAACTGCAACTATTTTGAAATTTTGCTTTATACTTGCTTTTAATATTTCTCTAGGTTTAATTTTTAAACCTAGATCATTGTAAGTCTATATTTAAAAGTTTTAATCAAACTTCACATTTCTTCATAGTTTGCTAAGATATATTATCAGAAATATTTATTTGTGATAGAATATGTAGAATAGAATTTATGGATTAAAATATATGTGTAGAATAGAATTTATAGAATAAAATACATGTGTAAAATTATGTTTGTTTTCTTCAATATTTTTTATAATGTAAAGTACATTAGTAGATTTGTTTAATGTTGCGAACTCTTTTAATTTCTGATTGGTTACTATGTATTTTTATCCAATGCTAAATACATTTTGTAATATTTATGTGAAGTATTTTTGCCTTTATATTTATAAGATTTTCTCTTTGTTGCATCCTACTATTATTTCTTACATTTAGTGGTTTTCAGTTTTTTATTAGATTGTAGTAATTGTATAATTTGAGAAATATCTATCCTTTGAAAGTCAGTTGAATTTGTCAATAAAATCTGGGATTGGCATCTAACTGTGAAATTAAATACTAATTTTAAAATGTATGGTTATTGGTGACTTTAGATTTTCTAGTTCTTGGAGTGCATTTGCTAATAATATTTTTCTGTAAGTTTGTTAATTTTATCTTGTTTTCACAGGTGTTATTTTAAACGTATATGTATTCACATAAATTTCAATTTCATCCTTACCTCTAATCAAACTCAAGTTTCAGATTTATATATTGCTTATTTAAACATTTTTACTTTATGTTTTTGTCCACACTTGTTAAAACCATATGCACTTTACTAATGTTTTCTGTTTTTTTCTTAAAAAAAAAACAAACCAGACTTGGAGAATATTGACAACTCTGTTTTGTTCTTTTTTTTTTTAATGATGTCTGCTTAGTTAGCTTTTTTTTTCTTGTTGCTAAACAAATTCAAAGAGATAAAAAGAGAAATTTTAGCCACATATCTAAGATACAAATAGTGCACAGATTAAAAAAAAAAAAACTCTGAGGTCCAAAGATATCATAAGAGCCATAGATTCCTTATGGTGACCCATGATTAAACATGAATAAAAGATTAGTAAGAACCAGGATTGAGGCTTAATTCAGTAGGTACTGGTGTGTCTGAACTGATGGATTTGGTCACTTCCCATATTGTGTTGTCAACTGTCTCTCCTGAATGATCAATGCCCATGTCAGAAGGATTTGATAAACATATTTATTATCACCTCTGCTCACAAGACTGACATAGTGAAGACAAGGGCATAATAAATGCAGGGGTTATATTTGTAAATGGGTAAAAAATTTTTAAAGGTTAAATATATTTAAATCTATGTTTTTTTTTAACTTTCACTCAATATGGGCACAGGCTTGTGAGTAGATCTTTGATGTTCTGTAGAAAAACAAACCATTTGAATCCAATTACCATATTGAAAACATTCTTCTAATGTTTTAATTCCCTGTCATTTCTTCTCCATTTGTCTGAAGTTGCTATTCAGAATTTTAAATTTTTCATTTACATAAGAATCCTTTCCTTAGCTCCAGACATTGTGAATATTTTTATTCAGATTAAAGTGTACTCATATAAAAACTTCAGGAAAAACAAAAACAAAAAAACCATAAAATCCCAGAAGCAAAAATCAGATTATAGATCTAACAAGCTCTGTGAATTCATATGTGCAGCACCTGCTGCAGAAATGTGAAAATGTCACCAGGTAAAATGCAATTTAGATAAGATATCTATTGTGTATGTGTTTATTATTTTCTTTATCTTTGGATAGGAATTTAGTATTTTATACATCTCTCAATTATTATGCATTGTGTAAAATTTCTAAGATCAGATTGTACGAAGATAACTGTGTAGAAATATGGATTATCAAGTGTAGGAAAAAGCAAGATGATTTTTCCCCCAAAATCCCACTATTCAAATTTAAGAAAAAAGTATAATGAATTTGAAAACAAGAGACTAACATATTCTACTCCCTTAAGCACTTTAAATTTTCTAATGAAGGAAGCATCTCCTGCTGAGCTTCTCATTGGAAAACCCAATAAAGTTTTTATTAAAATGAACAGTAACAGAAAAGGCAAGTTTAAAATCGATTTTCCCTGTGGTTTCATAAGAACATTTTTTCACAAAAAGCACTGAAGTCCTTTATTAAAAAATCAATAAGACTCAAAAATGTAGTTTAGAAAAATAGCTATTAAGCTTTGAAGAATATTGTATGATTGGAAAAAAATTATGTAAAAGTACAATGAAAATAGATGCCTTCTGAAAATAACTTTTAAATAAATGATGGTTTCATTATGTAGTTAGACAGAAAACTATGAACTGAATACATAGAACCAAAAAGTTATCAAGCACCTATGCATGAGCAACTTCCTCAAGTCACCTAGCCTTCCTTGAGTCCAAAATTCTTCAGTAGGAAACTATTTTATTTATGAACAAGCAAAGGCTCTTTCACTATGACAAACATCATATTAAGAGGCCATCTTGATGCTGAATAAACCGAACATCATCCTTAGTATTAAAACAAAAGAACCATGTCTACAAGTGTTGAAATGAAATATACTTAGAGCCCTACATCACACTGTCCATGGGAATTTGGAGAACATTTTCACTTCCTTTTGTCAGTAAAACAAAAAAGTTTGTTATTTACAATCCTGAAAAAAGCTATTAGCAGTAACTAGCATTTTGCCTTAAAAAATGCTAATCAGGTCAACTAGCTGAATAAACATGGATATTTTATGGCTTTGCTTCTTAATGCTGGAGGATACTTGATAAAAAAATTTCTCCATTAATTGTATTTTTAGATACTATAATTTTTAAAATACATAAACATTTTTCATGAGCTATGAGCAAAGTGTAAGCATCTTCTTAAATAAACAATTTTTACTCATGACATAATAAATTTTCAAATTAGATTTCAGATTTTGTATTTCAAAAGTCATTTACCACAAGTAAAATATATTTCTCAATCACCTGCAGTGGGACACTGTCTCACACTTCCCTTGGACTTCTTTACAAAGTGCCCTGGCATGAGCCTTAATGGCTCTATTGAGTTTCTCTTGAATGCATTAAATGCTTACAAGGTCTCCTTTTTGATTTTTCTTCCCACAATAATTTATCTTCAAACTAGGGGAAGGGAAGATGCACAAATAATATCAACACATAATGTGCAGTTCACAGTCACTAAATGACACACACTGAGAAATCAATAGCTTTTTATTCCCTTTTCAATTAAGATTTTTGAGTCTAAAAAATGTGCAATGCACAACCCAGACTACTTCCCATGCCTGCTTTTCCCTCTCAGCCTTAGTCATTTGCATAATGACTCAAAACTGTAGCAAAAAAAAAAAAAAAAAAATTAACATTTTTTTTTCTCGCTCTTCTTGTCTCTAACAAGGTCTACCTCCTGAAATGTCTCTTTTTTGTTTTTTGCTAAGAAGGACTTTTTGACTGCAAGGTAGTACTCCTTTCATCTTCTCTTCCTTTGAAAATATCGACATAGATTTCCTGTTTGGTTTAGGATACCTGAGCAAAACAATCCTGAAATTCAACCTTCTGACAAATTAATGGGAAAATAATGGACAATTTATTGTTGGAAAGGAACATTAGGCCTTAGCAACCCCGATTCTTCCATATGAGGAAATCCATAGTTCAACAGGGTCAGAAGATCTTACACCTTTTCAGGGCAGAAAGGACTTAGAATACAGGTATAACTTCAACCACAGAGCTTTCTAAACAGTGTGATTTTATAAAGTGAAGTATCAATGAAAACATATATTTAATTTTTTTCTATCTTTTACAATAGAAACTAATTTTTTGATGATTTTGTTAAAGTATTTCTTGACAAATAAAACTCTTCCTCAGCCGGGCGCGGTGGCTCAAGCCTGTAATCCCAGCACTTTGGGAGGCCGAGGCGGGTGGATCACAAGGTCAAGAGATCGAGACCATCCTGGTCAACATGGTGAAACCCCGTCTCTACTGAAAATACAAAAAATTAGCTGGGCATGGTGGCGTGTGCCTGTAATCCCAGCTACTCAGGAGGCTGAGGCAGGAGAATTGCCTGAACCCAGGAGGCGGAGGTTGCGGTGAGCCGAGATTACGCCATTGCACTCCAGCCTGGGTAACAAGAGTGAAACTCCGCCTAAAAAAAAAAAAACTCTTCCTCAAATAATTTGATTATTTTTCTACTGTGATCTTAACACTGCACAGTTCATAGTAATATTGCAAGTGTTTTCTATTTTGAACAAACAAGCAAACAGATAACAGATAATAGATAAATGAATAGATTGACAGATAAGCAGACAGACTTATTGGAATTATGATGCCTCTTTATTTTACATTTATCTTCTCCTATTTATATACATAACCTATTTCAAAATTGTGACTAATGTTTTACGTAGCCAGCTTTTTGGGGGAGAAATGACACTGAGAAGAATATTACCCTACCAACTTCACAAAGACCAGTTCCAACATTTTAAAAGGAAAAAGCCAGTTATTTTTCTTTACCTTTGAGAGCAGAAGGTGAATTTGGAAGTAATCATATTAGTCACTTTTACTTTCTTCCTACACAATGAAAATATCTATGCGGAAAAGTTCATCAATTGTATTAATAGAGCTATGATTTTCTGGAGTCTTTTATAGTAAAATTTGTATCTCATAGTCAATTATTGTATGAATACTTATTTTTCATTGTATAATCTCCAAGAAAAATAATGTAAGTATGTTAATCTAAGTGTGGAGGAAAACCATTGAATTTTGCCTGCTTTAAGAACTAAATACATATGATACAAAATTATTCTCTGTAATAGGAATATATATAACAAAAAAGAAATCAGCTGAGTGCAGTGGCTCAATGCCTGTAATTCCAGCACTCTGGAAGGCTGAGGTGGGTGGATTGCCTGAGCTCAGGAGTTCAAGACCAGCCTGGACAACACAATGAAACCCCATCTCTACTAAAATTATCTAGGCGTGGTGGTGTGTGGCTGTAGTCACAGCTCCTTGGGAGGCTGAGGCAAGAGAATTGCTTTACCCCGGGAGGTGGAGGTTGCAGTGAGCTGAGATTTTGCCCCTGCACTCCAACCTGGGTGACAGAGCAAGACTCTGTCTCAAAAAAAAAAAAAAAAAAAAAAAAAGAAAAAGAAAGAAAGAAAGAAAGAAAGAAAAAGGAAAAAGAATAAAAAAAGAAATCAAATTTATCCTAAGAAGATTTTCTCTTTTTCATGCATTGAATAGCTGAAAATGAGCATAGGTACACTGTGTTCAAAATATAAAAGCCTGAGTACCCTTAATTGTCTAGACCTTCTCTAGTAAATGCAAAATGGCAGACTCAAAAATCACCAATGAGCTCCTTGCAGGAGGAAGAATAGTGGACTAAATATCAGTTACTAGCTGATTTCCTCTTTCCTGAAAATAATACTAAACAATTTATAATGGCCGTACATCGACCAGACTATATCTAACAGACATCCCTTTGCATTAAGGAAGATTGAGAAAAATAACTTTGTAACTAGATACTTGGTTTTCCCTAATACATTTGAGTGTGGTCAGTTAAGAAGGAGAGACTGGCAGCTAGACAGCCAGCTCAAATCTACCAAATTTCCTACTAACTTTAAACCCAGTTAACTAAAGAGAAAGTGAGAATGAAGAAGAAATAATTTTCAGGCATTACAGAATTTTTTAATGAAGACAGAAATCAGTAAAACTTATAGCCAAAAGCAAATATTTAATGGTAGCAAAAAATTATTAGAACAAACAATAAATAAAACCCTAGATAAACACTTAATGAGATATTTGGTTGGGAATCTGAAAGGGAATGTGAAAATATGTTGCTGTTTTATATTACAAAACTACTGTATATATAAAGAAGGCATTGACAGCAAAATACCTGAATATGTGGACATAAAAAATAGGCTCCTAGAACAATAAAATTATACACCTATATTATATATATTACATATATCTTACAACATACTTGATTAAAAATAAAATGAATAATTACAATTATTTCACATGAGAAGTCCCAATTATTTCCAAACAATTCATATTTGAGTGAAAAGTAAAATAATATATAAAATAAGTAAAAATGGCCAGACATTTAAACTTATGAATCAACATAAGTGTAACTGTCAATTTTTCTCAAAAATAACATAAACAAAAGTCACATCTGACAAGAGCTAAAGAAACAAATCAAGTACGTGAAAGTTTTAAATGAAAATAATTTACGTTAAAGAGCATTTAAATAGGAAGAGCACCAAATGATAAAATAAATCATGAAACTTCCTGCATTTAAAAACATAGTGTTGAACCATGGAAAGTATAAGTTAAGAAACATATATGTGTTGTAGAAAATAGCATTTGAGGTAATAATAACACTACGTCAGAGTATAATAAGTAATAATGTATAAATCAAGATTGTTTTATAAATAAGGGCAATTTTATGTGTAGGTTGTATCAGTTAGGTTTTCCTGTGTTAAAAAAATGCATAAAAGCTTAATGGCTTATAAAATGACTACTTAGCTCTTGAAACTGTGGGTTCTTCCAGGTGGGTTACTTCTGCACCTGCAGTCAGCTGCCAATAGATTAAACGATGCTGTTATTATGAATTGGTTGACTGTCTGCTTGTATAATGGTAGCAACTGAACCATATGCCACCATTATCCAACAAGCTGTCCTGGTTTGTTCATAGGATGGTGGAGGATTTCCAAGATCTGCAAGTGACAGCACTTTACAGGTCTTTGCATCACATTTGATCTTGTCCTATTGTTCAGCCCAAAGTGTGTCTATTGCAATTATTCTCTTCCACATTACCACTATATTTTGGAGAATAGATATAATACACACACCTATTAAAAATGAGTAAGAATGGGAGGCACATTGCAATCACTGTTCACGGCTATTTTGAAATCCAGACAGCAAGTATTAGCAGATGCCCTTACTTCAAGGACAGAGCATATTTTTCTATTAGGACTATGTTCTGCTCCCTAGGAGTAAATTATCACTATATTGCCCTCTAATGCTCTCCTGGAGTGGCTTCTTCATTCATCATTGTTCTCCATGACTCTTGGCTCTTGACTTCTGGGACCTTAGCTCTGCTCTCTTGGACATTCTTCACCTTCCATAAAAATTATCCCATGTTTGCATCTGATAGCTTCATCACCTGGTCCCTGGCTATAAGTCTGGGGATCCAGAGTCTCTTTTCATTTGGAGCAATCTCTGTAAATTTTAGTCCACACTAGCAGTGTATTTGCCAATAAAACTCTCTTAAATACTATTTTGAGTTTTTATGCATCTTATATGTGTTCTCTTCATGCCCCCAAAAAAGTAGCCATAGTTTTTCTTTCTTTTTTTCTATCTTTTAAAATAATGAAGCAGGCCTTTCTATAATTTGGGCATATAGCTTTAGTGGTATGATAATGACCTTAAGATCCACAGAAGCAGTTTTATCAAACTGAGAAGGTATAGTAGGCATTGTTTTAATTCCTTCAGAGATTTTAACAAAAGGACTTATATATTTAACAAAAGGAGCATCAGCTATGTAGTTGAGTTAATTTTTACTCTTAGGTCATTTTTTTTTACTTTAAGAATCTTTTCATAGTTGAGAGTCTGGAATTGAAGAGCAGTTTTATTTTCTAACACAGCAAATTTTGGTCCCTCTGTAGTCCCTCTAGATTCTGCATGCAAATTAAACTGTTCTTTCTTTAGCTCATCTCTCTCTTCTTGTTTTTTATCACATACAGCTAAAAGAATCCAAATGACATTTTAAACATTATGCCTGGAAATCATCTTCACTACTAAATGCAGTAGGTTTATTTTCTTTTAATTTACTGCAGGCAATTTTTGCTCTATCTCAAAACATGGGTTGCCATTTTTTCAACCTACTATAGCAACTTCATCTCTGCTGTTACAGCTTCCACTACTAACTATGGCCAAAATGAAGATAAATCAAGCGAGACACCTATGGTGAAAAATGTAAGATAGGTAATCACACACAAGTTGTGCTTGTATTACATCCATAAATTTTATACTCTAGATGTCTTACTCTTAAAGATGCTTTTCAGTTCATATTGTAATTTTAAAGACATTATTATAATTTATTCACCATTTTTTCTATCTCCTAAAGACAGTGCCACATATTCTAGGCTTTTGTAATGGCAGCACCCCACTCTAAGGACCAATGTCTGTATCTGCTAGCTTTTTTGTATAACAAACTATTCCAAAATTTCGTGACTTATGTAACAGGCATGTATGTGCCCCACGGTATTTTTGGATCTGCAATTTCGGATACATTCAGCTAATTTGAGCCTGTTAAGTCCAGCTTGGATCATCCACATATCTATAGACAGCTGTCAAACATATAAGTGACTTTTCCCTGGAGAGACTGAATGGCTAACAGCTGAGAAGCTGGATGATGCTTCTAGCCTGCAGCAGACTAATAGTCAGCTGGACCCACATGTCCATTAGCCTGCAAATTGACTGTAACTAGTTGGAATATGACAGACTCACCTGGAACAAGGGCTTCACTGCATGTAGTGTCTTTGCCACTTCCATGTGGCAATCACGGAGTACCAAGATCAGTAAGAGTGGAATCTATGAGATCTCTTTATGCTTATGTGTGAAACTGGCACAATAGTGCCTATCGGGCAGGAATCCATCTATCACACGGCCTCCTTAAGCCTTTACTCCTACCGGGACCCAAAATAGCATTTTGAGTTGTCTGGTATGAATATTAAGCCATACTCTGTATTCATCAGCTCTTCAAGAGTTGTACTGTTAGACTGGAAATTGGCCATAGGTAACTTTGTAATTTCATTTGCCAATTGGATAATTATTTGAGTAGTGATTATCTTATGTACAAATCTGTTCTTATTTAACTATTTGAAGGGTTCTTCCTTAAGGAGTCCTTTCTTAAAAAGTTAAATTGCTGGATTCTGAGAGTGGGAATTAGACCACATCCGGAGATGGAAGAGGAGAGCAGTATTTTCCACTGTGATGGCTGATACTGGCCTTCTGCTTGCCAACCCATCTTTTCTGGTGCCATAGTTAAATAAACATAGTCTGTCTCCTCATCCACCTTGTTTCTAAGAGTACTATGGTGTTGCAGCCATGATACAGACCCCAGCAGGTTAAAGGAGTTGGAGGCAACACTAAGTTTGCTGCCCACTAGAGTAATTATTAATCTTCTTTGTCATTAATGTCTAATCAACTCCACCTGGCTTCTGTCTTAGACATCTCTGGCTACCATCACAAAATACAATAAGTGGGTAGCTTATAAACAACAGAAAGATTTATCACAGTTCTGGAAGTTGAAAACACAAAATCAAGGTGCTGGAATCTATATCTATATTACACACACACACACACACACACACACACACACACACACACATATATAATTTTATTTACTTATTTTTGAGACAGAGTCTTGCTTTGTTACCCAGGCTGGAGTGCATTGGTGTGATCTTGGATCACTGCAACATCTGCCTCCTAGGTTCAAGCAATTCTCCTGTTTCAGCCTCCCAAGTTGCTAGGGTTACAGGTGTGCATCACCATCCTCCGGCTAATTTTTGTATTTTTAGTAGATAGAATTTCACCCCATTGGTCAGGCTGGTCTCGAACTCCCGACCTCAGGTGATCCATCTGCCTCTGCCTCCCAAAGTGCTGGGATTACAGGCATGAGCCACCACGTCTGGCCTGGACTTTTTAGTGCCTGATGATTGCTTCCTGGTTCACAGATGGCAGTCATTTCTCTGTGTCTTCATATGATAAAAGGGGTGAAAAAGCCCTCTGGTCTCTCTTTTATAATGGCAGTAATCCCAGTCATGACCCACTGAACTCTGAAAGGCCTCACCTCCAAATACCATCACAATGGGAGTAGTTTATAACATTTAAATTTGGGGCATATGTAAAAATTCAGTCTATACCAGTCTTCAGGTCCGGCATGATGGCTCACTCCTGTAACCCCAATAACTTGGGAGATTGAAGCAGTCACATCACTTGAACTCAGGAGTTTGAGAACAGCTGAGCAACATGGTAAACCTTGTCTTTACCAAAAATGAAAAAAAAAAATAGCCGGACATGTGCTGTGTGGCTTTTGTCCCAGCTACTTGGGAGGCTGAGGTGGGAGGGTTACTTGAACCCAGAAGTCAGAAGTTGCAGTGTGCCAAGATTGCACCACTGTACTCCAGCCTGGGTGACACAGTGAAACCCTATCTAAACAAACAAAAACAGAAAACAAAACAAAACAAAAGACAGTCTCCTGTATTATAAAATTCCAGCAACCTCACTGATGCTAAGGAATCTAGTTTTATATCAGCACCTCTCAACCCTGATATATAGTCCATGCCTCCGTTAATATTCCTAAATATGTGGTTCACTTTTATTGAATAGGGTTTCTTCTGACTTTTTTCTGGAAAGTTTATGCAAGGTGTTGATTCTCTGGTCTACAATAACAAAATTGTTATAACATATGACTCAGCGAATCTTCAGACTTTGCCCCAATTCTGGGTCAAATTCGTTCTGGTATCTCTGCTATAGGCCATTGATATATCCAAGCTTCAAGGAGTGATTCCAGCAGCATATTACAACTGGTGACAGGAGTCCATGACAGGAATTTCAACTCTGACTCATGGTACAGTGCTCTGATAGCCTTTTATTAAGTCCCTTCTTATCTGGTATCCACAATAGCCACCCATACTTGTACTTCCAAGTTACTAGCATGTGTGCAGTGAGATCATGTAATTCTTTCTAAAAACGATTTCCAGAGACGAGTCTACATTTCTCTGCTAAAGTTGTTCTATGACTTCTCTCTAGGTATTTGCTGGGAGTCAATGAGGGGTGGGAAGCACCTGCAGTGAAGAGGGGGAGCACCACGTTATAGGAAAACTTTCTGCATTGAAGTCTCCAATGTTTCAAGCTAAGAGAAGATTTTTCACTAACTGAAGGAAGGAAAGTTTTCTATCTGCCTGGACTGTTCACATACTGGGGATTCTCAAACTCATCAATAAAAAGGCCTAGAAGATGATAGGTCATCACCCTTTCCTGTCAAGTCTGTAATTTTGGCATATGAGACATAGATACACTGCTAATAATTCTCTTCTGTGGCTTTTTCTACCCTTAAAATTAGGTTAATAATCTGATTTTCAGTATTGTTAGCCTGGAAGCTAGAGGAGACAATTTCAATTGTCACATTGCAGCCTTTTGTTTTTTACAGTGGACTTGGAGGTGGTAATGACCGAATTTATGATGATCAAATATACATAAATTAATTTATACAATGACTCAAATATTTAATTTCCATTGATAAATTAGAGGAGAATATGCTCCACAAAATGAGGGAATAAAATGAAAATAATGATGTCATGGGGTTCTAGAAATATGAGAACCAACAGGGAAGAGAAAGAAGAAGCCTTTCCAGTGATGGCAAAGGATGTCCCAGGAGAAGTGCTCTGAAGCAGGCATGGAAGACAAGTGACAAGTCCAGTTTGGAGGAGGGTGGAGAATTCCATTTAATCATATTAGATTAGACAGACACAATAATTGTGGCAGGCAATAGGGAAATACATATATATATATATGTGTGTGTGTGTGTGTGTGTGTGTGTACATATATATGTAAAAACTAGAATATAAAGAATTCTGTTAATGCAGCATTTTTTTTTTATTTCTGTGTTTTAGGCTGAATTACAGAAACGCTGTTTTACAATTGTATATTCTGCATCAGGGTGCCCAACCACAGCACTATTGATATCTGGGGCTAACAATTCTTTTTCTAATGTTATCTTGTGTATTATAGTTTTGTTTAGCAACATTCCTGGCCTCTACCCATTAAATATCAGTAGAATATCCCAGGTAATGACTATCAGAAATGTCTAAAGACATTATCAAATATCTCCTGAGGGCAAAATTATCCCCAGTAGAGAACCATTGCTCTATGTTAGTAGACATGGATGCTAATTCTTGGTAAACAAGACTTTAACATGCACCCTCCAATCCCAACTGTAGAATGTATAATAAATAGTAATAATTTCTATAATATTTGGAATTATTTTGAAGCATGAACAAGATTGTAAGCATTGCTTCTTCTGTGTAAGATTTGAGGTAAAAGTGTTTTTATATTTATTACTAAGGTGGTATCTAGGTTTGAACAGTACATTCCATGTTTTCTTAAACGCCAGTTGTTAAGAACGGATGTCAGACTGGGCAGATGCTGGGAGAGGGTTGATTAGGCCTTGTTAGAACCCTTAACTAAGCTGCTAAGAGTAAGTACTGGGACTGAGACCTTATACTAAGCATTTTGGGCTAGGCACTTCAGATCTTTTAGTGAGCTCTTGAGGTTCAGGATGGCTCTTCCCATTTGCCTAAATTTGACTACTATTTCTATTAGTTTGAAAAACAAAATTAAAACAAAACAACCAGCTTGTACATATATGTCACTTACATATGTACTAGGAATCTTCTAAGCATTTTGCATATATTAACTAATTTGATCCTCACAGAAAGACAATCAGGTAACTATTGTGATTTCGCTCATCTTAGTCACAGAGCAATCGTTTAAGGTGCCAATAGTAATTTAGTTGGTAAGTTTAAAGAAACAAATAATAAACAGCATTACACTTTGAATCCAAGTATTTGACATCCAAACATAGGTTTATGTCCGTGGCTCTGTCTCTTCGCAAATGCACGCGTTTGGATTTTGCATTCTTAGTCATTTTTATTATAATCAATATTATTATCACTTTTATTAGTGAATTACATATTTATTGGGTATAAAGATATCTTAATCTAACATTTTGTTTAAATTTTTTTTAGTTTATAATTATTTTTCTTACTCAAGAAGTTATGCTTTTATAAAATAGAGGTTCTTTTTATTTTATAAACTATAATTGAGTGTATATAGGTATATAATTACATAAAATGCCTACCTATAGATATATAGTAATACTCTGAATACATGGATTTTTTTTTTTTTACTTTTTAAATTGGTATCATTTCAGTCTTATGGAAAAATTGCAAAACTCCCTCCATTCCTTTTTAATTTTTTTCTTCTTCCTTCTTTCTCTTCCCTTTCTCCTTCCCCTTCTTCTTTTTCCCCTCCTCCTCATCCTCCTTCTCATTCTGGATTTTTCTTCTTTCTCTTCACCCTCTCTCTGTCTTCTGTAAACTATTTTTTTCCTTATAATTAATATATAGCTTGTGGAAAGATACTTTGTAACTATGCAAATATTCTTTTACTCTTCAGATTTTTACCTAACTTTAGAATCAACTGGTAAACTTGCATGAAAAAAATTATTATCTATTGCTTAAAAGTCAGCATCTTAAAACAATAGGCCCTTATTATTTCATAGTTTCTGTGGGTCAGAAATTCCGAAGCTGCTTTATAGGGTGGTCCTGACTCAGTGTCTCTCAGAGGGTAACAGTGAATATGTCCTTTGGACTATAATCATAATGAAGGCTTAATGGGAGCTGAAGAACTTACTTTCAAGATAGCTAACATGCGTAGCTACTGGAGGAGGCCTCACTTCCTCACTGACTGACATACAGTCTCAGTTCCCCAAGTGTGTGCTCTCCATGGGGCTGCTGTGTGTACTCTTGACATGGCAAATGACTTGACCTTGAGTGAGTGATCCAAGAAATGGTAAAGTAGAAGCTTCAATGCGTTTTATGACATAGCCATGGAAATCACACACTGTCATTTCTACTGTATGCTACTGGTTGCACAGGCAAACCTCTTCCATGTGAAAGGGGAGTATGTAAAAGTTTTAAAATCAGGAAATTGAAAAGTTAGAGGCCACCTTGGATTCTGGCTACCAAAATTGTTTTTGTGATGGTTGGTAAATGATTTTCTAATGTAATCATCCAGTCTGTAGCTATTATTTGGTTTTCTACAGTAAAGCAGAGCTGTCTTTTCTCCTTCAGTTATTTATTTACTTATTTAATTAGTGTAGATTTATGAATTCATATTTTATTCAATAGATTGTAATCTATTAATATAATTATTTACTTTGGTGCTCCAAATGTCCCAGATTCAACAAGCTGGATCCTCTTAAAGCGCTTCTGTTTCCTTTTAACACGCTCCTGTTATTTTTTGAGTTTGCTGTGTTTGAACTACTTATTACATTTGTGCAAATGTAGCTGCAGTTAAAACCTGCAGTTGTTTATATCAGCCACCATGAGCAACCTACTAATTCTTTGGCTAACAAACAGTGGTTTGGGCCCCTAGATTTCTCGACCTTTTCAGTGGAACTTCAGAGTCAAAACTATCATAGAAATATTACTTTTTTGCCTTTTATTTACCTTGATAGTGCAAATGCCATGGTAGAAAATAATGCCTGGAATCTTAACACTAATCAAGGGCTCCCAACAAACTGCACTAGCAATCATTGTGTTCTTCACCCTTCCCAAATCAAAAAATCAGCTTCACATAAGTCGAAATCCCAACACCCAATATGACTGCATTTGAAAACAGGGTGTTTAGGATATAATTAAGATTAAATGATGGGCTGGGTGTGGTGGCTCACCCCTGTAATCCCTGCACTTTGGGAGACTGAGGAGGGTAGATTACGTGAGGTCAGGAGTTGGAGACCAGCCTGGCCAACATGATGAAACCCCATCTCTACTAAAAATATAAAACTGTAGCTGGGACTGGTGGCACACACCGTAATCCCAAATAATTGGGAGGCTGAGGCAGTAGAATCGCTTGAACCCGGGAGGTGGAGATTGCAGTGAGCCAAGATGGTGCCACTGCATTCCGGCCTGGGCAACAAGAGTTGCAAATAAATAAATAAATAAATAAATAAATAAAGTCATTTAACCACATTAAGTTGGAGTGCAAAAAAATGAGTCAATAAATAAAGTCATTTAACCACATTAAGTTTGAGCCTTAATGCAAAAGGACGGGTGGCCTCATAAGAAAAGGAAGAGAGAGAAACTTCCCTCTCTGTCTATATGCGCATGCACAGAAGAAAGCCCATGTGATCACACAGAAAGAAGGCAGCCATCTGCAAGCTAAGCAGAGAACCATCACTAGAGCTTAACCATGCTGGCACCTTGATTTCAGATTTTCAGCTTCTTCCAGAACTGTGAAAAATAAATGAATGTTGCTTTAGCCATCCTGTCCATGGTGTGTTGTTATGGCACCCTCAGCTGACTAATGCAACCGCCATAGGATTGCATTACCTAGGGTTGCAAACAAAAATACCCTCTTACTGTTTTTGAGTTGTTGTCTAAACTAACTGCTTTTGTTTATGGTACAAGTTGAAAGAGTGAGCAAAAAAGCATGGTTATGCAGACTTCACTAATTGGCTGATGCTTTATTAAACATGAACTGAGTCTACCACTTTAAGAAAAACAACTGACATTTTTAATTTTTAATGATATAACAAGCTTTATGTGAAAATTAGACACATAAAACACTTTTATCAGCCACCATGAGCTAAAATTTAATGAGAATGGTGATGTTAGCTATGTGAGTTTTAAAATAATGTATAACCAAATTTGCTGACATTTGAAAAGATTTGCATAACTCAGTGAACCAACATTATCTAGATGATTAATGTGTAATATTACAAAATTGTCTGTGGGTAAGAGATCATTCAAATTGCAAGATAGAAGAAGAGATTTTACTGTAACAAGGTATGAAAAGTTCATTGATCTGACTTTAGATTACATATTTCAACTAATCCTAAAAATAATTATTAATCATCAAGTTTTGGAATAGTATTCAAAAAGAATATGCAAAATTATCTAAAAAGTCTATTAAAATACTTCTCTTTCCAACTACATATATGTAGTTGGATTTTCTTCATATGCTTCAACTAAAGCAATAAATAGTAAAAGATTGAATTCAAAAGCAGATATTAGAATCCTCTTCTAGTAAATCAGTTATAAAACAATGCCACTCTTGTCACTAATTTGGGGAATAAAATATTGTTATTATATTTTACACAGATTTTATTTATGTTAACTTGTAATGGTTTTTTATGATTGTTGTCTTAAAATGAATCAATAAATGGATACGTATTGTTTTAATTTCAATTATAATAAACATCAATAGATATAACCCATATAAACAAAGTTTTTTGGGTTCCTTGATCATTTTAAGAGTGTAAATGTATTATGAATTCAAAAAGTTTGAAAACTACTACTTTAAATCATTTTTATTTTATGTTCATTTATTTTATTTGATTTTTTAAATACAATTTCCATATTTTTAGATTTTATTACTTTTACATTTGTAAATATTAAACTCCACTTATGGGTATAGTGAGGGCAACTAAAAATGTAGCCCATGTCTCTAGAAAGAGATTAAGAACATTATTTGAGGCGTAGGGTGGCTAAGCCAATTTCAAAATAAATTCCTTTAGATATTCCTATATGCAAACACTGATTTTAAAATTACTCAGCTAGAAAAGCTCAGAAATCTTACTTTAAAATTAACTGAGCTTTCTTTCTTAAAGGACCAGAACCCTCTGGTCCTTTAAAATTAAAAATTTCTACTACTAAGAAATTTTTCTCGTCTCTATGACAGACAAGTGAAGTACTGGATCTTTGTTGCTTTGTTTTGTTTTTCTTGCTCTGTCACTCAGGCTGGAGTGCAATGGTTTGATCTCATCTCAGTGCAACCTCTGCCTAACGGGTTCAAGCGATTCTCATGCTGCAGCCTCCCAAGTAGCTGGGATTACAGGTGTTCACAAAGACTGGCTTACTTTGTATTTTTAGTAGAGTTGGGGTTTCACCATGTTGGCCAGGCTGGTCTCGAATTCCTGAACTCAAGTGATCAGCCACCTGGCCTCACAAAGTGTTGGGATTACAGGCGTGAGCCACCACACCCAACCCATGTTGTTTTTATAGGTAGTTTATTCATGAAGAAATACAAAGTCTAGAGTTTTTCATTTATTCCAGAGATTTGATACTCGGGGACACATTCTTTAGTGAATCAAGCACACATAAATGTTCATTTATATGCTGTACGATATTTACGATGTATATATATGTGTGTGTGTGTGTGTGTGTGTGTGTCTGTATATATACATATATATGAGATGATTCAAATATGTGTGCACACATGTACAGTTTATAAATGTATATATGTATGTGCATATGTGGATATTGTATAGAGCACATTGCAATTTTTGGTTTCCACAGCAGAATTGGAAAAGACATAGTCTTTCCATATAGACAAGACAGGTTTACCTTTTAACAGAGGTCATTCAAGCTTTTTAATCCTGAGCTCTTCTGGTGCCAAAGTCTCCAATACTCTAGAATGCCTGCAGACTGACTGATAACAAACAGACTTTGCCACTGTGATAACTAGATTTATTTTTAACACAAGAAACCTCACATTGAATTTCTGACATACTTGATTAGAACTAGGAAGGCCATGAGTACTTTTGAAACATACTTAAAGAGAAAAAAAATTAAAAAAGAAAGAAACTAGTCCAGCCATGAAAATGTACAGATGATGCACACTTTCAAGAGACTTTTAGACTTGATGATTTCTAGTAGTTTTTAGTTTTTCATTTAAAATATCCTTTAAAAAACCCTGAATGGTTCATTTTTTATAGAACATTGATTTAAATAGCCTCTAAAAATATTATAATTAAACATCTTAAACAGCGCATATTTATTTCTCACAAGAGGGCTCCTGACTAATCTTCATTATGTTAAAGCTTCATTTTCATATTTCAAAAGTGTACATGGGCATTGTGAAATGCCATTTAAGTTCTGATGTTTTTAAATACCTAATTTAATATGAATGCTTAAATATTGCAACCCATCTACAGGGACTTGCATGTCATGTCCATAAGGAAGTTTTTTCTCAGGTTGAATGATTCATTTAACACATTAAAATGTAGTAAAAGCAAGAATTAATGGACCGTGTTTATTTAATATTTAAAGTAAGAGTAAAACAAAATATAATATTAAAAATTAAACAAAAATTTTTAGGTAAATTATTTTATAATATGATATTGCTGGATTTTTAAAAATTAGATCTTTATTTTACTTAGCGCAACATGTATACACTTTGGAAAAAATAGAAATAAACTGTTTCACACAGATCATAATTAATTTTTATTTTTCCATTAACAGAAGAAATATTTATTAACTGCTTGCCATGTACTAGGTATAGTGCTATGTACTTGAGATCCAACGTTACAGATTAAAAGTTCATGGGAGAGAATGAATTATAACCAACAAAAACATGAATAATCTCTAATGAATTATAAAAAATAAAAAAATCACTAATGAGTGCTGTAAAACAGAAAAAAAGAGTGATACAACGGAGAATAATTGGTGATCTTTGTGTTTTAAGAGGTTAGAGATAACTTTATAGAAAAAACTGGCCATTTTTATTGATATCAGAAAGGTGAAGACAAATTATGCATGTGAAGAAGAAGAAGAATATGTATTGTAAGACGCAAAGGCCGTAAGTGTGAAATTGCTCAGAATTTCAAAATACAGGAAGACTATCGATGTGGCTACAGTATAATGAACATGAAGGGGAGAGGTATAAACAAAGCTTTGCATGACATGCCAAGGCTTTTGAATATTATTTTAAGTCTAAAGAAGGTCACTGAATGGTTTTAAGCAGGAGAATGACATAAGATGTTTGCCACATCAAAAATATCTATTACACAGTAAGGTGACTATAGAAAATAATAATGTTGTGCACACTTCAAGAAAGTTAGAAGAAATTTTCAGTGTTATTACCACAAAGATATCATGAATAAAGTGATAAATATAGTATTTGCTCTAATTTGATCATTCTACATTGTATACAAACATTGAAACGTCACACTGTACACCACACGCATGTACAATCATTTCGTGCCAACTCTAAAACTAATCATTCTGGTTGCTACATAGAGATTAGAACAGACATGACAGTAGTGGAAGCTGGCAAATAAATGTGAAGGTGAGGCTGTCTCAATACTTCAAAGCAGAAGATACAGGTGGATAGAGTTTACAGTGCATTTTGTAACAGAAGTGATAGAATTGGATGATGGTTATGTAGAATGAGGTGAAGTTGAAGGTATCAAGGCGATGCCAGGCTTCTCTTTCGAGCCACTGATGCGCCTGAGGTGTTATAGATTAGAGAAGAGATAGGTTTTTAAGACCATGGTTATTATTGTGGACATACAGTGTTTTGCTTGAGAAGTCTGGGAGGAATTCTTAGAGGAAATCCTCATGGGTAATTTAATGTCTGAGGAGACCAGAAAGGAGATTCAGACCAGACTCATAGATGTGCTTCGGTACCATGGGAGTGAGTTGCCACAATACTTGAAGAAAACGAGGTTGTCCAGGGTGGACAATAGAAGGTGGACAATAGAAGACTAAACTCGGATTTAAAGAAAAATTCTCTAGGAATTCCTTAGCCACTCTCTCTCTTTCAATATTTAACTCATGAATACAAACTTTGCATAAAGGACTATTTGCAAGAGTAGAATAATTTTATTTTCAACAAATATTTTAATCTGGCAAAAATAATTACTTTTTTCCCTTGAAATTTGATAGAACATATCTATAAAATGACCTGGGTCTGAGAATTTATTTTTTAAAAGAAAATATTTTACTATAATTATAACTGATTTAAAACTAAAAGCAATGTCTATTCAATTTCTTTATTTAGTCTTCTGATTTTGGATATCATTCATTTCAACCACATTGCATGTGTTATGAAACAATCATTTGTAATTCTTTTCCACTCTTTTGTGTAATAGTTTGCCTCTATATTTATATTTACTGATTCTCTCATTAGTTATTATAATTCACTTGTAGATTTTTCTGGGCTTATCTATATAAAGACGTAGGATATATCACCTGATACTACTGACACATCTGTTTCTCTGTTTTTTAACCTTAAATATTTTCTTTTATTATCTTATTTTCATACTCCCGCCTCAACCCTTCAATACAGTCTAGTATAGAGGCAGAAATAGTAGTTATCCTATCTCATTTCTGAATTTAGAAGACAAGTTTCAAATTGTCACCTCTGAAAATGATCATTGCTTTTTTTTTTTTTTTTTGGTAGATACCCTTTCTCATCTTAAGGAAGTTTCTTTTCCTTGAAATCGGTAGTATGCAGCATGCTTATGTTTGTATCTCCAGAAATAACTGCACGTCAGCTATTCCAACTGAGGAAATCTCTAAGGAACAATAAAAATAAGGTCTTTTGGTTGAAATTATTCATGTTTTGTTTCACTGGTGGCATTTGGATTCTTATTCTTTTTTAGGTAATAAAACTTATTTTTTCATCTGAAGTTTATATTTTTTATTATGTGACTTTTTCTGTGATATATTTACGTGCAGATTGCTTTTACTTATCCTCATTGAAACATAGTTAATGGTCCTTCTCAATCTGAAAACTCATGGCTTTCTTCATTCCTGGGTGATTATCTGGGGCAGTAACAATTTTAGACTTTAGCAAGAAATATACCTTGTGCTCTACACCGTAAAATTTTTCACTAAATATTTTCTCTAGCTGTGTTTTAACAACAAGAGAGGGTTTTACCTGCCCACTCAGGGGCTTCACTCCACCTCTAGATTACACTTCAGGGTACCCGGGAACGTTACATTTCCATTTCAAATAATCCCAGCATACTTTTGGGATTTGTGCAAGCCTCTTAACTCTTTTTTTTCCCGCCGTGTGTCTTTTTTAAATTTCAACACTTGGAAAATACTATGAAATGATTCCCTTATTTTTTATACTTTGAGATTCAGGATGTGCTTATATGTGCAGGTTTGTTACCTGTAGCTTGCATAATGGCAGAGTTTAGGCTTCTAGTGTACCTATCAATCACCCGAATAGAAACTATTGTATACAATAGGCAATTTTTCAGACTTAACTCCTCTCGCCCTCCTCCCTTTTGGAATTTCCACTGCCTTTTATTTCCATGGTCCTGTTCCATTTGTACCCATTGTTTAGCTCCCACTTATAAGTGAGAACATTAAGGTCTATCCTTCCAAGAGCTGACTGCTCCCTCAGATTTGCTCTTAGGATCACTGACAAAAGACGTCTGCATGTGTTTATTTCTTTGTTTTCCTATGACACTATTGGCTTATACTCCATTAGCTAGTTATTCATTGCACTCAGATTTTCAGTTTATAATTTCTGTTAGACTATCACCAGTTGTTTTGTTTGGGGGTTTCATTTTTTTCAATATGGAATAGGAAGTTTTACTGTGGCTTATTGTCTAACTTGCTTTTAAGAAAACAAAGAAGGCCAGTCAGGCTAGTCGAGTATGATGACCAAGTCCCCTGGGTAGAGATGAAGGCTGGTCATTGCTCCTCCACTTTGCCAATTACTCAGGACAGCCCTTTTTCTCTACATACATTTTACTCTACGGATTCTCCAAAGGGAAACGAAAGACCTAGGTCACAGATGACCTAGTGTACAGATGAAGTGTAAGCATCAGACTGGTCATGTTTTGGCACCCTAATAGTCTTGTGGAACAATAGGCTTCTTCCATTTTTTGTGTTATTATGAATGGTCAACCTCAAATCAGCACTCCTTTGTGAAATATTCGTTTTTAGCAGTAAGTAAACAAAGATTCTTATGTTGCACTTTGAATTTCTTGAGCTGTGGTTCATTTATTTTTTAATCCAGAAGACAAAAGGCAAAAAGGCAACACAGCTGAGGATCCTGTATTATTTACATAAAAGAAAATCTACACAATATGTATAAAAATCTATCTCAGTGAAGGACATCATTTACAAATTCAAGGAACAAATACAAGGGGGCTTGTTTTCCTACTTTATTCTACAATTTTCAGAAAGATGCTCTACCTACTTTAAGAATCTAGAGGCTTGGCATCTAACATGGAATGATTCTTCCAGGAAGAAGTTTGTAATGCATACAAAGGAAATATCAGTGAATAGTTCAGAAAGCTTCACTTGTTTACAACAGAAGCTCATATGTAAAATTTAATTTTTAATAAAAACTTTCCTCTGTATATTGGCCCAAAGACAGTGGAATTAAAATAACATATAAGAACAATATTCTGCTCTACAATAGCACTTTAGTTGGATGACAACTTCAGTATTTTCAAAATGACTGCTATGCCAGGATTCTTCTCTTTGAACATTTTTGTAACTACAGATCTAGTATTCGTAGTTCATTTAAACTTTAGATAGATTAAAGTAGCTGTACATTTATAATTTCTATTTCCATATTAAGTTTCTCCTCTAATCTTCATTTGTTTTGCATTTTTTTTCTTTCAGAATCTTCAAAACTTTGATTTACTGTAGCTTTTCTTTTCAACAAAATTGTGAATTGATTTAAAATGTTAAAGTACTCTGTGCAAGTTATGATGATTTGGGACAGACAGGAGAACCTGAAGCATGTGCTCAATCCTCCAAGCATCTTTTAAACTATGGGAATTGTAATCCCAGCACTTTGGGAGGCCGAGGCGGGTGGATCACGAGGTCGAGAGATCGAGACCATCCTGGTCGACATGGTGAAACCCCGTCTCTACTAAAAAAAATACAAAAAATTAGCTGGACACGGTGGCGCGTGCCTGTAATCCCAGCTACTCAGGAGGCTGAGACAGGAGAATTGCCTGAACCCAGGAGGCGGAGGTTGCGGTGAGCCGAGACCGCGCCATTGCACTCCAGCCTGGGTAACGAGAGCGAAACTCCGTCTCAAAAAAAAAAAAAAAAACTATGGGAATTTCTCAAAATGTTCGGTTTTCCTTGCAGATGCTAATTCTGTAGGTCTAAAAAGGGGCTTCAGATATCGGCCTTTTGTTAAACTCTCCAGTGTATTTTTTTACAAAAAGCACATCTGGGAAACATGGCTGTAATGAACCAAAATCCAATTCAAATAAAGTTAGGTTTAATTCCAAATTCTGTCACTTAAAGCAAGTCGCTTACTATCCTTGAACCACAGTGACTTATTCTTTAGAAGATTACTACTCACAGTTGAGAGCAATAAAATTGGTAATGTCTATGAAGCAAAGAAAAAAAAATGTCTGCAGTAAAGTTACATAAGTTCTTTTTCTTTTTTGTGCTACTCAGATGAAGAGAAGTAATCCACTTGGGGAACCTCATTGAAATATTACATTACATGATCATTAGATCTCAGGTCTTGTATAGTAGAACCAGTCTCTGCCATTGCCACTCATATAAACATAATTGTCTGTAGTTGCATCGATTTTCTTTGATTTTTATCTAGTGCCTCCTAGGTAATACATTGCATTGCTTTGGAATCTCTCTACTTTTGATATGTGATAGACACTGTATTGCTGACTCATGGACATATCTGTTGTGCAGCCTCTCAGGCTACACCCACTCTGATTAGATTGCATTGGAAAGGTATCTCCAAAAGCCATATCTGAAACAGAAAACAACAAAAATGAAGAGAGACTGAGATGGACATGCATCTGGTTCTAGCCTAAATTTTTTTTCTAAAAAATGTTGTCTTTTATCTCTATTTTATTTAAATGGTAAGTCAGAAAAAATCTGTTTGTTAGGTTCAAAGTAGAATTTTAGATGAGCTCTAATTTTATCTAATACTTTCTTCATAACCTGTATAGTAATGAACAAATGTACCTCCAGTAATTTTGGCTTTGTTAAACTCTTCAAAGGATAAATTTTAAGTTTTTATAAATAAGTTTTCAATGCTTACTATAGCTAAAGTGATCTGGTTACTATAGGAACGATGGAGTATTTAAATATATACACAATTCCAAACACATAAGCATATATAGCAAAAACATTGGCAAAAACAATTGAGCATACCTCAATGAATTGATTACATAAATAAGGTTCATATCTATAACCATATTATACCTTTAATTCTCAGGCATTTACACTAAAACAAAAACTGTATTAACCATCATATAATTCTTCATCATATATTTATATATCAATTCTAATCTGATTAGTTAGGAACTTTTTAGATAATAAATGGATAATCCTAATTCAATCTTTCCTGAAACAAGTATTTTAGTTTGATTGAAAGATTCACTAAAGATACTGAAATTCATGCAACATCTCACAAATATGAACTTGCAGAAATACTGTATTTTATGTTTATTTCTTTTTAAATTTAAATCAATAACTAATCATAAAATCAAATTTTTATTAATAAGGCCTCTATAATAAGTGCTATAACAATCAAAATTGAAATAAGTATTTAGAGTACTCAAATTAAAAGTTAATAAAGATTAAAATGTTCTTAATTCTAACTTTCTACCTATTTGAAGATTATCTTTTCTCAGAAAGAAGATGAATAAATAGGAAAATTAACTTGCAATTTTAAACAATAAAAGTCATAAAAAACTAAAACCAAACGACAATCTTAAAAATAAAATGAGAGTGAAATAGTTTATACTCTGTGTAAAAAGAAATAAAATAAATTGCTATGTTGGTGATATAATAAACAAAAATTTCTGAGGTATTTTATTTTTATGATTAATTATATTGTACACACTCTTCTCAGCCTACATCAGCACAATGTATGGGTATAATTATGCTAACAATGCTAATACAGAATTTTATAATGTCAGTTCAGGAAGTCATTTTTACAGTCAAAATTTCAAATAAGTTTATGTAATATGAAAAGATAGATACAGATGAACAACTTTATATGTATTTATACATTCTTATGTACGAAAGATACACCTGTTTATTTAACCAGTACATATTACTGTTTATTCTCCAAAGACATGTATTAGTACCTATACTGTGAATGGTAATAAAAACAGAGGATTAATATATTATCTGCTACCTCCATAAAATATCAATTAGAGTCTGTATATCATTCTGTATAGGAACATAATCTGGAATTAAAAAATCAGTTAAACACAGCAAAATCTAAAGGTCCAAATTAAAGCACACAATAATTTAGTAGAAACTTCACTTTAGTAGAAACAGATTTAAAATTTCTATTGGAGCAAAATAAAACTATTTTGCAAGACATTTTCCCACTTTCTCCATCTAAGCTATTTATCTCCCTTTCCAAACTTCTGTATATTTATGAAAACGTAAACTTCACTCCTAGATATCCTACTGTGAAAGAAGTTTCTGATTTCTTTCAGGCATTCTTATATTCAGTTGTGTTGGCTAGAGGAAGACGTGAAAAAAGGGTAATTCACACAATCATTTTTTAACCATCATTGTCGCTTATTTTCTGAATATCTGCATAAACTTAATTTCTCTAAACTAGCTGTTTTCAGTGGAAAAGCTCACTTCCTTCTTTATAAAGAATGATAAAGACTTCATGAATGCACTCAGACAACTTGTCTTTTCTACTTAAAACAAAAATAACAATAATTTCATTCTTCCTTTTTCTCATTCAGGCCTCAGGGTTACACATTTCTAATCTACTCTTGAGGACTTTCACCTCACTTTTACCTTCTAAGTAATCTGTACTCGTTACTTTTCCTAGTTACCAACATATTCTCTTGTAATTACTCCTTAATCTATAAATATTTTCAATTCCGTTTATGAATAACAAAGAAGAAAACACTGCCTTTGATTCTTCCTTTGCTTTATCTCAGGAAAACTTCTTAGAATGATGTGGTGTATTTTCTGACACCAACCAATTCTCTAACACAAGCTTGGTTTCTAAAAATTCAGTTTAATTCTAGCAATGACTGCCCCGAGCTAGAACAAAACCCACAGGTTAAGGATCCAGCCCAACAAGATGGCTCCTACTTGAGACACAAGTCACAAGTCTCAGGCCATCTGTAATTCTAATCAACTGGTTATAAATCAGGAGTTTCCATAACCCTTCCTCGATTTCATAATCTGCTAGAATGACTCATAGAACCAAGAAAAGCATTATACTTACACTTAGCAGTTCATTACATAAAACATAAATGAACAGCCAGATGAAGAGGTACATAGGGCAAAGTCTGGAAAACAAGTAATCTAAAGTCTCTGTTCCCCAATTTCCTCATCTTACAATGATAATAGTACAGAACTTGCTTCATAGAGCTATTATGAAGATCACATAATTTAATAAATGCAGAATGCTTGCAAAGAAAATAGCTAATTATGGATTAACCACTTTTATTTGTGGTGCTATCAGGCAATACAGTGAGGAAATTAAGAGCTCAAGCTTGCTGTCCAAGGAGTTTTAATTACAGTTCCATCACTTACTTGTTTCATCATCTGTCATATATTTACTTATAACTGAACCTCAGTTTTCTGATATGTAAAAAAGAATTTTAACAACCTACAACACAGAGTTTTATGATAATCTAATGAATTCATACATAAAAAGTACTCAATAATTACAACTGTATAATTATTATAGACATCCAAGATCATAGGTGTAAAATGAGGTTATTTTAATTTGCCTTTCTGTGATTACTGGTAAAGTTGAGCATCCTTGCATAAAACTATTGACAGTTTTACCCAGAAGACAAGAAAAATAAACACACCTGAGAATCCTGTATTATATCCATAAGAGAAAATCTACACAATACTTAGAAAAATAGATCACAATGAAGCCATGTAATTTACAAATTACATGAGCAAATACAATGAGTGTTTGTTTCTCTACTTTGTTCTACAAACTTTAATATGATGTTCCACAAACTTCAAGGACTGATCGAAGGATATTTTAGCAGTTCTCCCAGAAATACTTTATTTGACAACATTCCAAGCAGAAATAAACACGGACCAGGCTTAACAAGCCTGAAGAAACTGTAGGTTATGTTTGAAGACACTGTTCACATGTGAATAAACTGATGTGATGTGTTCATATTACGTGCTTTAGAGATAGATGTGATCTAGTGAGAGGGCCTTTGTCACACATCAAGATGACGCTGCATGGAGGATCAACAGCATCAGTAAGCTTTATTTGTATTACTCAAGGGACTCTCTGAAGGTTTTGACTTCAATCCATTTCTACCACTGACGTAAGTCAATAGAGGCTTCTCTACCTGTCCATGGCCTTTGCACATATTTATAGTATTTGGGATTACTTGTCTCTTTATTTTTATATTTTGAACAAGAATTCCTTCTTATATGCATGTTACTCCAGCCCAAGGTGTGCCTTTACTTTGTTGGCCCTTTACCTTAAAAATGTTTTGACATTAATGGAACAAAATTAACCAGTGCTTTTGCTGATTGATGTCTTTTAATTTTAGCATTTTCCTTTACATTTGCTTTACTACGCTGATGATATAAAGATTTTCCTTTAATTATGCTAAATAAATTAAAGTTTCATTTTCATATTTATGTTCTCAACATATCAGGTTTTTAAAATTAAATGGCAGTGCTTGGGATGTGTAAGTCCTGTGTAAATATTCCCTGTTGGACCAGACACTGTCAGGGTTCTGTCCATGGCCCCTCAGCCTTTCAGTGTGTGCTGGTCAAATTCCCAATGTCTCTACATGCATTTTTGTGCCTATGAAAAATTTTACTGGGTTTGTTGGGAGGCCAGTGCATGGTTCATGGCAAGCCAGAAGTACCAGGGAGATACTACCAGGTGAGATATCAGTACCCCCAGGAGAAGTTTTCAACCATATTACTCCAAAGAGGTTTCTGACCCTTCAAGTCTGTATTGTACAGTCAACTTTTACTAGACTTGCTGGTTCCTCTGACCCAGCAGTGGCCTTTAGGCCTGGGCCAATTGTGTAGATTTTCAGCTTCTTGTCCAGCTGCCAGTACAGTTAAATGTTCTGAGTTCACTAGACGCAATAGAATAGCTCATAATCTCTCTACTGTTTCCCATCTCTACAGTTTTCCTCCTCAACTCTTCCTTGATTCAGTAGCTGTCCTATGCCTTCAATCATATGATTTTAAGTTTTATGTTGATTTTCTGTCTATCTCCAATAATTACATTGCCCTCCCATAATATACATTACCATAGCCAGAAGCAGAGATCTGAGATTCTTTTTTATAGCTCTGGGGTACATGCGCAGGATGTGCAGGTTTGTTACATAAGTAAACAGGTGCCATGGTGATTTGCTGCACCTATCAACCCGTCACCTAAGTAGCAAGCTCAGCAAACCTTAGCTAATTTTTCTAATGCTCTTTCTTTCTCCCACCCAACCTCCTGACAGGCCTCGGTGTGTGTTGTTCCCCTCCCTGTGAACATGTGTTGTCATTGCTCAGGTCCAACTTATAACTGAGAACATGCAGTATTTGGTTTTCTGTTCCTATATAAATTTGCCGGGGGTAATGGCTTCCAGCTCTATCGATTTCCCTGCCAAGGACATGCTCTCATTCCCTTTTATCTCTGCATAGTATTCCACAGGGTATATGTACATTTTCTCTATCCAGACTATTACTCATGGGCATTTGAGTTGATTTCATGCTTTCACTATTGTGAATAGTGCTGCAGTGAACATATATATGCATGTTATCTTTGTAATACCATGACTTATATTCCTCTGGGTGTATACCCAGTAATGGGGTTGCCAGATCAAATGGTATTTCTAGTTCTAGAATGCTTTTACTTTCTCTGCTACATGGCCAAGATGCAAATTTTCCAAATGTTGATTCTATGGTTTCCTTTTACATATGAGTTCCAATTTTAAGTCATTTATTTGCTCCAATATTTCTTCCAAGTTCCTTCTACCTATCAACCTGTATAATCAAACAAGGTTATCCTGAATGCTTTGCTGTTAGAAATTTCTTCTTCCAGGCACCATGTTATAATTCTTAAGTTCAAACCTCTGTAGATGTCTAGGACACGAACAAAATGCAGCCAAGTTATTTGCTAGTGTAACACAGGTGACCTTTACTCCAGTTCCCAGTAACCACCTCATTTCCATATGAAACCTCATCAGCCTGGACTTCAATGTCTATATCTCTATCAGCATTTTGGTCACATTTTAAATAGTCTCTAAGAAGTTCCAAAATTTCCCTCATCTTTTTATCTATTTCAGAGCACTACAAACTATCATAACCTCTGTCTATTACCCTATACCAAGACTGCTTCTACATCTTACGGTGTCTTTATAGCAACACCCCACTATTGGTACCAATTTTCTGTATTAGTCCATTTTTGCATCATTATTCATAAATATCTGAGGCTGGGTATTTTATATGAAAAAAAGATTTAATCTGTAGGCTGTACATACACGGCACGAATACCTGCTGGGCTTCTGGTGAGGTCCTTAGGAAGTTTGGAATCATGGTGAAAGGTGAAACCAGAAAAGGCACATCACATGCTAAAACTGGAGCAAAAGAGAGAGTGGGGGAAGGTGCAAAACTCTTTCAAACAACCAGATCTTGTGTGAATTCATTGCAAGAACTCTTCATTATCACAAGAACAGCACAAAACCATTCATGAGCAATCAACCCTCATGACTCAAACGCTCCCTATTAGGCCCCACCTCCAACCTTGGAGATTGTTTTAACATGAGATTTGGAGGGGAAAATCTTTCAAACTACATCACTCATCAAGATCAGGTTGAACAATTCATCTTTGTACACTCCTCTCTCCTTTTATAGAGGTTTCTCATTTTTATCAATACTCAAGGTCACTGTTTATATATACTGTGTTTGATTTCATATATGTAAAATTCATATCACAATACTTTATATTTTTTATATAATCAAATATTTATAAGAAAACATACTTGCAGGAGTCTATTTTAGGGATGTACTTAGTATATTTGTCTTTTCTCACACTGCTATAAAGAGCTACCTGAGACTGGGCAATTTATGCAGAAAGAGGTTTAATTGACTCAGAGTCCACAGGCTTTACATGGATCATGCCTGGGAGGCCTCAGGAAACTTACAGTCATGATTGAAGGGGAAGGAGAAGCAAGCATCTTTTACCATGGTGGAACAGGAGAGAGAGAGAGAAAGAGAGAAAAGGCAAAAATGCCACACACTTTTAAACAACTAGATCTCATGAGAACTTAACTCACTATCACCAGAAAAGCAAGGGGGATGCCTGCCCCCATGATTCAGTTACCTCTCACCAGGCTCCTCCTCCAACACATGAGAATTACAATTTGTAGGGAATTCATGAGCCCCACACATTGGGTGTCAGAATGCAGGGATATATGAGCCCCACATTGGGCATCAGAACATAGGGAGCCAGCCCTACGTCACCCTTGGGTACCCCAAGTTTGGTGGTGACAAAGAAATGAGAAAAGGACAGATTAAGAGAGACAGTGGGACCAGGGTTCCATCACTGTATTATTTTGGAGGAGACAGTGAAAGCCCCGAGCTCTGATCATCCACACTATTGATTATAATCACTTTGATCTATAGGGTAGGGGTGGAGTGATGGTGGAGTGAATCCGTGATCCAGAAGTGAATCAGTGAGCCAGAACTGGTGTGTCATCCTAAGGATTGATAACAGTGGCTCTTTGGGAGTTTCACAAAACAAGAACATGTGGTTATCTTTAGCTTATTATCTATGTGCAGCTGGTGGAACATGGGCCCTGCAAGTCTGGCTATGTCATAGTGCTACGAAGGGGTTTTACATCCTTGAGCACAATGTTTATGGTAACAGAGCCTAGGTCACCCTGCACCAGAACATGAGGCATGGAGCGGCCTTCCTCCTCAGAGGCCTCCTGTGGCCTCTGTAGTTTGTTGTTTCTTGTTTATGTGTTACTTTTAACCAACTTATGTAGGCATTCTGTATTCTTTCTCCTTTGCTGCTTTTCCCAACAACAATTCGAGATAAAATTTGCCCATCCATACAGAGCTAAACCAAATCATTTATTTGGCATTTAGAAACCTCAGATCCTGATAAATGTCATGGTTTAAACTAAACAAAGACAAATTATATTTTTTGACCATATTTTTGAATCTCCTGATAGATTTTCTTATTATTGTTGGTATGACAAAGACTAACATAAAGAATATTCTATTAGAAAATTATTCTTCTTTCAGAGACTCTCTCTCATAGTCTCAGCAAACTTTTACACACAACAAATACATATTCAATTATAATGTAAATATGCATAAGGGTGCAGTAGGAATATAGATATGCTGTGTACAAGATGATCTCCAAATCTTGTACAGGAAATAGTTCTCTTTGATCTTCTCTGGAGGGAAAATTCACAAAATGATATAAAAGTAAATAGAGGGCAATACAGAAATAAATGGGAAATATATTTCATACAGTTATTTCCCATATGTAGATTAAATTAAAATAATTGGGAAAACTATTTTGTATATAATGTAGTAAAATTATTGTCTTTCTTTGATTTTTTAAAACCTGTTTTGTCTATTGCATTTCATCTCTACACATACATGTGTAAGAATTTGCCCACTCTTCTCTCACATTATTAAAAGGGCCAGCACTTATCTTTAAAATATATACCTACTTTCTGAATTAATGTTTTTAATACTCAATATTCATGGCTGGGCGTGATTACTCATGCCTGTAATCCCAACACTTTGAGAGGCTGAGGCAGTTGAATCACAAGGTCAGGAGGTCAAGACCAGCCTGGCCAACATAGTGAAACCCCTTTTCTACTAAAAATACAAAACAAAACAACAACAACAACAACAACAACAACAACAACAAAACTCTAGCTGGGAATGGTGGTGTGGGCCTGTAGTCTCAGCTACTCAGAAGGCTGAGGCAGGATAATCACTTGAACCGGAGAGGTAGAGGTTTTACTAAGCCAAGATTGTGCCACTGCACTCCGACTTGAGCAACAGAATGAGACTTTGTCTCAAAAAAAAAAAATTCATTCAGAAAATACATAATAAATACCTACTGTGTATCAAGTGCCATACTAAAGTTGGAAAAAAGCAACAAAAGAAGACAGTGTTCATGCTCTGGAGGAGCTCACAGTTTGAAGATAGACATTAAGAAAACCCTATTAATTGGTGATACATGCCATAAAAATAATAGATGGCCATTAGAGATTGTTCAAGAGATCCTTAACAGAGGATGTGATGTTTAATTCATTCTGAAAGATGAGTGCTATGCCAGACAGAAGGCACAGTATGTGTAGAAGCAATAAGCTATAAAAAATATATTTTTAGAGCATGTTACAATTTAAGAGAAAAGCCATTGGTGAAACTCCTTTAAGTACATTTACTAAAAATTTAACTGTTAATGTGATTAAAGTGTGATTTTTCATTTAAAGTTTTAGATTAACTGTTACATTAATTTTAAGAATAGCATTGGTTCAAAATAAAGAATATTTATATGTGTTAATTACAGAGTAGAGAAAAAAGCTCAGCCAATTACTAGAAAATGACAAGTTTCAAAGTAAGCTCTTAGTAACAGTCTCTTGAAAATGCATTTTAAACTGTGATAGTGCTTATAGGACATATCTCAAAGGGGAACTGGAATCATACAGCCATCCTCTGGCTATTCCCTCCCCATTATGCTTTCTGGGGTCTAGTAACCACTCTACTGTTTGTTTCTATGAAATCAGCTTTTTTAGTTTTCACATATGAGTGAGAAAATACAGTATTTGTCTTTCTGTGCCTGGCTTATTTCAGTTATCATAATCTCCTCCAAGCTCATCCATGTAACACAAATGACAGGATTTTAGAAAATTATTATTTTGTAGCTGACTATTACTCCATTTTATAGAGATGCCACATTTTCTTTATCCATTCATCTGTTGATGGACATTCAGGTTGATTCCATACTTTGACTACTGTGACTAATGATGCAACATAGGTGGGAATGCAGATATCTCTTAGAAATGGTAATTTGCTTTCCTTTGGTCATCATGCCCAGTAGTGAGATTGCTGGATTTTATGGTAGTTCTATGTGTAGTTTCTTGAGGAACTTCCATACTGCTTTCCATATGGCTATGCTAATTTATATTCCCACTAATAATTTATAACAGTTAATTTTTCTCCACATCCTCATAAGTACTGGTTATTTTTTGTGAGGCATAACTTATTGAAAATATCATATCCTAGATGCATAAAGTTACCTTACTTGCTTGTATGTTTACTTAAAATCATACAGGAATTGTAGAATAAACAATCTGAAATACAGAATATCTAAAAGGAAAATTATTCTGTATGTGTTCATCAATATAATTTCTTCAATGTTATTTCAAATAACATTCCATTTGTTATGTGACATGGCTCAGATTTAGCCACATTCACTGTGCAAGGGGTAAAGGGTCACAAATGATTGAATATAACTCTCTCTAATTCTGACTCCGTATAATTAATAGCCATTCATCACATAAATTCTTTTCTTTGGAAACATTCACTTACAATATGAGAATTGGAGATTCCCTTCTGCTCACTTAATATTTAATGTTTTTATCCTCCCATCTCATTTTCAGTATTGACCTTCATTTGTCCATTTTATTCCAGAATAACAAGTGATGGCCCTCTTCTGTCATCTTAGCTTTTATTAGCCACTGTCATATTTTCACTGGTAGAGGTTTATGCTGCACCTTACAGTGATTGATTATGTTTAAAATGAGAACAGCTGGCAACATGATGGCTGTTTACAGATTTCCTCATTTATAACAGGAAAATTTTATAAAGAGGAAAGTATCATTATATATTTTTCATGATATTTAGTGTTCCTACATTTTGCATGACATCTTTGACTTTTACTAAGTTTTAAGTTTTATTATAATGCATCTTTCTCAGATCTAATTAGCACATACTTTTTTCCCTCTCTGAATGTCCTTGGGCCATGTCTTATAGTCGTAATTTCTATAATTAATTTAACCCACTCATTGTTCATGTCATCAGCAACATGATACTGACTATAAAAAGTTAGTTAGAAAGGGCTTGAGTTCTGACCCATCATCATGTTCAGATTTCATGGACCTTTAAAGTGAACAGCTTGAAACCTACATATGATATTTTTATTCTTGTGCACCATGTATCACAATTGAAATTATATTCTACAACAACGAACTCTTTGTCAATTTAAAGGAAGAGTTATTCCAACAGATGTAATTATTTTTATAACTAAGTTAATAAGTTAATGCTGTGAAGGACACATTGCTTTCAAAAGCTAATTAATAGTAACATAATTTCTGTTAGGTTAATATCCTTCTAAGATGTATAAACAAGATACTGTACTTTTTAGTCTATATTAATAATAACCATTAATCACATTATTAGAATACAGTATTAGCATGTGCAAACTTATTGTTTTTATTTTCTCTGAATTCCTAATGAAGCATGCATTTACATTACTAATATTTTTCCTATTACTAATATTTGCCTTTCTACATTTTGTAGAAACATTTTGAATATTTTCTACCTAATGTTAGGCAAGTGAGGTGATTTTAGGAAAACACTGCCAAGAACTAGGATATCTCAGATTCATGACTGTTCTGTTGCAAACATGCTTTATGTCCCTGAGCAAGTTATTTCAATTCTCTGAAACTAGATAAAATTAAATGAAAAAAATACATATCTTGGGAAAAGCAACCCATCAAGATATGGTAATTTACATGGAGGTTTTGGTAATTTACAAAATTTTTTCATTCTCTACAGTAAGAAGAAGAATGAATGGATGGATGGTTAGATAAATAGATATTTGCAATTTGATCATGGAGATAATTTATAAGTATAGATAATTTACATATTAAAAGTAGAGAAAAAGCAAAGGTGGATACTAAGAAAATTTTCCGATTCTTTATGTGAATTTGGAAAGGAGACTCACTGAGTTATTCAACACCTCAGGAACGTAATTAAACTTTGACTGAAGAAGAGTTATTTTGCCGATTACAAATGACTATAGAGCATGAGGAATATTACTGAGAAAGAGGTATGAGGAGGGAGTAGGAAAGCTTGACTCTCTAGCACATCAAAGCAAATCCTTTGTAATGATTGGTAGCCTGTTTCCTTTTACTAAACGCCTTTTGATTTTTCTCCACCAAAGCTGAAAACATTTTCTGCATCTCTGTAGGAACACTGTTCTGGCCATCCCACAATCAATGCAAACTACTAAACTGCTTACAGATATTTTAGAAACAATGTTTTGTAGGGCACCAAAGTAGATCATTTCCATTGAGGGGGAAAAAAAACCCCTTATTATAAAAGAAGCTATCTTCCCACATTATTTGGTAAGTTGAACTTTCAAATATCTAGAGTTACTGTTTCCCCTTCAGAGCACTGCTCTAGTCTCTAAGTTGCTTCAGAAGGTGGAAGTCCCAAGCCTTGGTAGTTTCCATGTGGTGTTGAGCCTGCAGGTGCACAAAAGTCAAGAATTGAGGCTTGGGAACCTCCACCTAGATTTCACAAGATGTATGGAAATGCCTGCCTCCCCACCCAGAAGTTTCCTGCAAGGGCAGGATCTCATGGAGAATCTGTGCTAGGGCAGTGCAGAAGGGAAATGTTTGGGTTAGACCCTCCACACAGAGTCCCTACTGAGTACCTCCTGGTGGACCTGTGAGAAGAGGTCCACCATCCTCCAAATCCCAGAATGGTAGATCAACCAACAGCTTGTACTGTGCACCTGTAATAGTTGCAGACACAATACTATCTCATGAAAGCCACCAGAAGGGAGGCTGTACCCTGCAGAGCCACAGTGGCAGAGCTGCCCAAAACCATGGAAACCCCACTTTTCCATCAATGTTACCTGAATGCAAGACAGAGAGTCCAAGGAGATAATTTTGGAGCTTTAAGATTTGACTTCCCCACTGTGTTTTGGACTTCCATGGGACCTATAGCACTTTTGTTTTGACCAATTTCTCCCATTTGGAATGGCTGTATTTACTCAATACCTATTGTATCTTGGAAGTAACTAGCTTGCTTTCAATTTTACAGGCTCATAGGCAGAATGGACTTTCCTTGTCCCAGATGAGATTTTGAACAGTGGACTTTTGAGTTAATGCTGAAATAAGTCTTTGGGGGACAGTTGGAAAGGTGTAATTGGTTTTGAAATATAAAGACATGAGATTTGGGAGAGGCCAGGGGTGGAATAATATGGTTTGGCTCTGTGTCCCCACCTAAATCTCATGTTGTAGCTCCTGTAACTCCCACATGTTGTGGGAGGGACCTGGTGGGAGATGATATCACTGAATCATGGGGTTGGGTCTTTCCTGTGAGGCTCTCATCAGTGACATCTAATGGCTTTAAAAATGGGAGTTTGCCTGCACAAGCTCTCTCGTTGCCTATCACCATCCACATAAAATGTGACTTGCTCCTCCTTGCTTTCTGCCATGAATTTGCAGCACCCTTAGCCATGTGGAACTGTGCATTCTCCATTAAAACTATTTCTTTTGCAAACTGCCCAATCTCAGGTATGTCTTTATTAACAGCATAAAAATGAACTAATACAAGGCAAAGGGAGTCATCAAGACACCATGCAACATGAACTGCCTATCATGAACTGCGTGCTTTCTGACCCATCTAGCTATTAAATGGGTCGTGCACAGTAGCATTCCATCATCAAATGGAAGTGGTATATATGTAATTAGGCTCAAGCAGGTCCTGAAGATGTTAGTTAAATGAGAAAGTGGTTCAAATGCCCAAGGTCTCTACTCCTGCCAACCTATTTTCTCTCCTCCAGCACACAATGATGGCCCCATGGGGAGTTCCCTATGATCAGTTGACAGAGGAAGAGAAGACGAGGGCCTGGTCCACAGACGGCTCTGTATGATATGCAGGCATCATCCAAAAGAGGACAGCTGCAGCACTACAACCCCTTTTTAGGACATCCCTGAAGGACAGCAGTGAAGGAAAATCTTCACAGGGGACAGAACTTAAGCAGTGCACCTGATTGTGCCCTTTCCATGGAAGGCGAAATGCTAAGTCTGCTAAGACAACCATTGGTGGAATCACTGAGTGTCTTATCCACTGTCATGGTGTTCCACACAGAATTGCCTCTCACCAAGGCACTCATTTTATGGTTAATGAAGTGCAGCGTTGGACTCACGATCATAGAATTCATTGGTTTTACCATGTTTCCTATTATCCTGAAGCAGCTGAATTATAGAACAGTGGAATGGCCTTTTGAAGTCATAATTACACAACCAACTAGGTGACGATACTGTGTAGTGTCGGGGCAAAGTGCTCTAGAAGACCATGAACATTCTGAATCAGCATCCAATATATGGCACTGTCTCTCCCATAGCCAGGATTCCTGGGTCCAGAATAAAGAGATGGATGTGGCACCACTCACCATCATCCCTAGTATCCACTAGCAAAATTTTGGGGAATGCTGCCACCTGGAGACATAACAAGGATTCCATTAAACTGGAAGTTAAGATTGACACCTGGACACTTTGGGCTCCTCCCACATTTAAGTCAACAGGCTAAGAAGACAGTTACAGTGTTAGCTGGGGTAATTGACCCAGACTATCAAGATGAAATCAGTCCTACTCCACAATGAAGGTAAGGAAGAGTACATATGGGACACAGGAGATTCATTAGGGTGTCTCTTAGTATTACCATGTTCCGTGATTAAGATCAATGGGCAACTAAAACAGCCCATTCCAGGCAGCCTACAAATGGCCCAGAACCTTCAAGGAATTAAGGTTTGTGTCACTCCACCAAGAATAAAACCATGAGCTGCTGAAGTGCTTAGTGAAGGCAAAGGGAATACAGAATGGGTAATAGAAGGTAGTCATCAATGCCAGCTCTAACCACATGACCAGCTGCAGGTACAAGGACTGTAATTGTCATGAGTGTTTCCTCCTTCTTTTGTTAAAAACATGCTTGTGCATGTATACACTTATTCTAAGAATATATTTTCATTTTATTTCCTTTTTCCTTTATCATGTGACATAAAATTTGTTAACTTTATATCAGCATTTAATTAAACTTTATGTAATAGCATTTGGGTTGGGGATTAGTGTGTTTCCAGTTGTATGAAGGATAGTTGTATTATGTTAGACATAATTATGACCTTATTAATATCTTTATTTGAAGAGTATATATAATCTCAGGAGATGCGTATGGGTTCAAGTTGACAAGGGGTGGACTTGTGATGGTGGTTAATACTGTCAAGTTGATTGAAGTATGCAAATTATTGATCCTGGGTTTATCTGTTGAGAGTGTTGCCAAAGGAGATTAACTCATTTAAGTCAGTGGGCTGGGAAAGGCAGACCTACCCTTAATCAGGGTGGGCAGCATCTAATCAGCTGCCAGTGAGGCCAGGATATAAAGCAGGCAGGAAAATGTAAAAAGGCTATACTGGCTTAGCCTCCCAGTCTACATCTTTCTCCCTTTCTAGATGCTTCCTGCCCTCAAACATTAGACTTTATGTTCTTCAGCTTTGGGATTCTGACTGGTTTCCTTGCTCCCCAGCTAGCAGGTGGTCTATCTTGGGACCTTGTGATTGTGTCAGTTTAATATTCCTTAGTAAAGCCTATTAGTTCTGTCCCTCTAGAGAACCCTGACTAATACATGTGTTTATAGCTCAGTGAAGTTTAAATTGTGAATTTAAGAAGCACGTTATTGTATTTCCTAAATTGTCACTACGTAACAGTTGTTATTCAACAGTTTGATTTCTTTTAATATTAACATTTATTTTCAGTTTGGATTATTTGTGGAAAATGTTTACATTTCAAAAGAAGATTCTGAGGAGAAAATGTAAATATAGATAGTCTTGCCTCAGGCAATATGTAACACTCAGACATCACGAAACAGTTATAAAACAAGTGCTATAAGGAGGGTAAAAAATATATCTGCAAACCAGCTTTTCAAGAATAGCAGGCTTAATCCACATAGCATTTTTAATGGGCTTTTCAGTTAGTTCAAAACAGTAATGTTTTTAAAGTTGAGCTTTGCTTTCAGTCTTAGTTTAATTTAGAGTTTTCAAAGGCAGTTGTAGTAACCAGTGTTTTCACATTGCTCAAGAGGCCCAGGTCATAGATTTAACATATTGGCTTGTTGGTTTAACCTAAAAACTGTCGACTTCCTGGTGAGGAGTCCAAAAGACTCTCACAAGTGGGCCTCAGTGAAAATGCTAATGTCACAGCAGGAACTCATCACCAATGGAGAGAAAAATACATAGAATGTGGATGTCCTGACAGAGACTGTGATATCTTTTTAGTCCAGAGCCAACCAGCTAACACTTGCAATTTGACTGAACATCAAGGGATCATTTGAAAAGAGTAATCATAATTAATTTATGTCACTAAATAATTGCTAGCTATGATTATCTACACACATGAATTTACTCATTCGCCACAATGAACAAGCATGTCAGTTATTGTTTCTTTGGGTGTGTTTACTTCTCAAGAATGAGTTGCTTTTGCTTATATTTTATACACACATACACACATTTTTGTAAGGACTAAAAGAACTAATAAATGCAATATATATTTACTTGAAAATAATGTTGATTTTCTGCCAATGTAATATTTATAAAGACAGTGCTTGATTAAAGAAGCAGGACTTGGCATCCTTCTTCTGTGGAAAATTACCCAGATGCAATAGTGGGCACAGACCTGACAGGTTCACAGATCAAATTAAAATGCTCAAATCACATGGTTTATTAAATATACTAACTCCACACAGCATGAAGCAAGTTGAAAGAGATGAAGTAAGTTAAGCTATTTAAAATAGAGTGTCAGTGCACTGGAAAGACCAGGCTATCTGAATTCATATTGTTACACAATGTTTAATTGTCCTCCCTCTCTGCCTTCCCAGTGCGATTTGGTTACCAGAATGAGAGCTGAGGTTCAATCAGGGGGACCCAGTGGCAGAAAGTGCCTTAGGTGAATGACACCTCAACAAATGACAGAGAGACACAGGGACAAAAATGTGCGGCAAACAGGTATAGCTTGCCAATTAACTTGTTGGGCAGCCATAGGTCTTAAGTGAGTTTATTGGGCATAGAACAGTCAAGGCCAACATGGGTGTCAACAATGGGTGTCTAAATTAAGACCCATGAATAATGAGTGCTTCATACATCTCATGCATATTTACCATGTTCTGATACTCAATGCCTGCCTGTGGGGCCTCATGAATATTTAATGCCTAATGAATAATCTGCATTCTTGGTCCTTCTATCTTTCTCTATGTTTAACCTACATGTGCTCTAATTACTAACTGCTTATCTGTACTAATGTGACTTGTGAGTTTCTTTTATTTTTTTCTTGCTAGAATTGAATATTCTCAGACCAGACAACAAATTCACATTGTAATCTGCTCCACAGCTATCAAACTGAACTGTTTTACAATAACTAGTAAGAATTTTCAAAACAGGAAAAAGAGAATATATGTATGGATATGTTTTCATGTGTGTGTTCAGATGTAGGTGTGAGTATATGTCTGAATGAATAGAAGACAGATTAACAGACATTACAGATAGATAATAAAGATGGATATTTAGGTTACTTTTTCACAATTAATTGCATTCACATGTAATTTTGAGACACTGACGTAAATGTATAACAATTATTTTAGTTTGGAAACATGAGAGTCACAAAGTACATGATCATTAAAGAAAAATTTCTGAAAAATTAACGAATTTAATTAATTGATAAAGTCAATAAAAAGGTATTCCAAAAGCAGTTTTTAAGAGCTAAATAACCATCGAGTTATTTTATAAAATTAAATATATAATGATGTTAAAACTTTTGTCCTCTTGTCTCTTTACTTCTACAAATATATTAAATATGAAAATAAAATAACATATATCCAGTTTATATTATTCTAAGTGTTAACTACCATTATTACTGGGTAAGATCACCTCATCCTATAGCATTTGTCAACCTTCACATGTTTGATCTGCATAGTATAATGTCTAGAAAGTTCGATCTGGTAAAATGAATCAGTTTTCTAGAATCCAGTGTGTCAATTTGCGTGTATGTGAATGTTGGGACTAAAAGTAAAAACAGTTGTTTAAGCTTTCCACTGTGCCCAGATACTACATGGTGATAATGAATTTGCTTGAAAGAAAACAAAAAGGCAGAAAAACAGCCATACTACAGAATGTCAGTTTTAAATTAATCAGAATAATACACATATGTTGTTTTGCGCTTTAAACAGTAAGGTCACATTTATTTTTAAATGTTGTATGTTTTGTTTGCTTCCTTCTGAAAACCTACAGAAAATTAGTAAATTCATGAAACATACAACTTACTAAGATTAACCAGGAAGAAACAGAAAATCTAAAGAGACTATTAACAGGTACAGAGGTCAAATCAGTAATAAAAAGTCTCCCAACAAAGAAAAGCCCAGGATTAGATGGATTCACAACTGAAATATACCAAACATGCAAAGAAGTGCTAATAACAATATCCCTGAAACTATTCCAAAAACCAAGTTGAAGGTAATTCTCCCAAACTACTTCTACAAAACCAACATCACCCTGATAACAGACAAGGACATTAAAAAAATGAAAACTATAGGCTAATTTCCTTGATGACCATAGGCACCAAAATCATAAACAAAATACTAGTGAACAGAATCTAATAGCACCTCAAAAAATAATAATAACATGCTATGATGAAGTGGGATTTCCTTGAAGATTTGTAACAAGTCAAGGATGCCCACTTTCACCACTCCTGTTTAACCTAACACTGGAAGTCTTAGCCAGATCAGGCAAGAGAAACAAATAAAGGCATACAAATTTGAAAAATAAAAGTCAAATTGTCCCTGTTTGCTAATAATATGGTCTTGTACCAAAAACAAACAAACAAACAAAAACCTTAAAGACTCCACTACAAAATTCCTAGGTTTGAGAGATATATTAAGTAAATTTGTAGGATGCAAAATATATACAACAATAATGGTTCAAACGGAAAAAAATCAAGAAGCTAAACCCATTTACAAGTTTGCCTCAAACTTAAAAAAATTATACATTTTTAAAGTACATAACTGGAGAGTTCATTAGATAACTTCACATTACACTACATCAGAACCAAAATAACATGATATTTCTATAGAAACAACACATAAACCAATGGAACAGAAAGGAGAACCCCAAATAAATCCATGTATCTACAGTAAACTCACTTTTTACAAATGTGTCAATGTACACTTAGGAAAGGACAGTCTCTTCAATAAATAATGCTGGGAAAACTGGATATCCATATACAGGAGAATAAAACTAGAACCTTATCTCTCCCGTTTACAAAAATTAAATCAAAATGGATAAGACTTAAATCTGAGACCTCTAGCTATTAAAAAACTAAAACCACTGGGGTAGTTCTCTATGACACATGTCACAAGTGTAGGCAACCAAAGTAAAAATGAACAAATGGGATCACATCAAGCTAAAAAGCTTCTTCACCATGAATAAAACAATCAGCAAGGGGAAAGATAACCCAAAGAATGAGAGAAAATATTTGCAAACAACCCCACTGACAAGGGATTAATACTCATACCACATTAGGAACTTAAACTATTCAATAAGAAAATATTTAATAAACTTATTTTAAAATTGGTCTAAATATAGGAATAGACATATCTCAAAAGATGACATACAAATGGCAAAGAAATGTTTGAAATAGTGCTCAATGTCATTGATTATCAGAAAAATGCAAATCAAAATAACAATGAGATATCATCTCATCACCGTTAAAAGGCTGGTACCCAAAAAGCAGGCAATAACAAATGCTCTTAAAGATGTGGAGAAAAGGGGACCCTCTTACAGCATTCATTGTAAGGAAAATGAGTATAACTATTATGAAAAGCAATATGGAGGTTCCTCAAAAAAAATAGAGATACCATATTCAATCAGCAATCATAATGCTAGGTATATACCTAAAAAAAAATCAATATATCAAAGAGATATCTGCACTCCCATATTTATTGCAGCACTATTTACAATAGCCAAGATTTGGAAGCAATCTTAATGTCCATTGACAGATGAATAGTTTATAAAAATGAAGTACATATACACAATGCAGTACTACTGAGCCATAAAAAAGAATGAGATTTTGTCATTTGCAACAACATCGATGGAACTGGAGACATTCTGTTAAATGAAATAAGCCAGGTTTAGAAAGGCAAACTTGGCATGTTCTCACTTATTTGTAAGAGGTAAAAATTAAAGCAGTTGAACTCACGGAGATAGAAAATAGAATGATGGCTGCCAAAGGTTATGAATGGTTTGGGGAAGAGGGGATGGTTAATGGATTCAAAAATGTAGTTAAGTAGAATGAATATGATGTAGTATTTGATAGCACAATAGGGTGATGATACTCAATGATAATTTATTGCATGCTTAAAATATCTGTATGACTACAATTGGATTGTTGGTAGCATAAAAAGGAATAAATGCTGAGATGATGTGTACTCAAATTACCCTGATGTGATTATTACACATTGAATGCCTACATCAAAATATTTCACCTATTCCATAATACATATGCCTACTGTGTAGTCACAAAATTAAAACAGAAAATTTTCAGGACCTCAGGCAAAGACAAATTTACCAGATAAATGAAACAAAGAGAAAACAGAATTTGCAGTTCTGATATCAAAGTAGACTTCAAACTAAAGAGCATTAAATGAAACAGAAAAGGCCTATACTTTAGAATGTTACAAGCCACCTTCCAAAATGCAGCAAATTGATGCGTTCTGATTCTCTTACATTTGGAGAATGAAATTCTCCAAATGTAAGAGAATCAGAACGCAACAATTTACTTTAAAAATGCAAAAAAGAAGGTAACATCATGGATAATTTTCAAGAAACAGGGAATTAAAATGAAAACCAAAAAACTGCAAACCAACATGTCCTTTAAGTTTCAAGGTTAAAGCAAAACAGTTTTTAATGTGTCAGAACTCAGATAATACTTGTAAGGTATTTCTAAGGAATCTACTTAAGGATTAGCTTCAACCAACCAGAATATGACTAACAATACAATGTAAACAGACTAATGGGTAAGTATTTTATATATTTCTTTTTAAAACCAAGAGTGAAACAAGGATAGGTCCATGGATTGAAAAACAGTCAACACTGTTTTTGATGAAGGAGAAATAATGCACCTAATAAGATGGAAGCAGAAACAAAAGAGAGGGCAGAAAAATACGAATTGATTGCACTACAGAATAGACTGTATTCAAAGAATACCATTTAAAAGTGACGGAAAGTAAAAGCTTAAATAAGAAAAAGGGATCTGAAAGGTCTGCAAAAAGCATTAATACACAAAAACTACCTGAATCGAAAGACAAACTTTTCTAAAAAACCCCAAGAAATTGTAGGTATATAAACAAAGACAATCAAATAGAAAAAGAAACCCAATAAATATAAAATAATATAAACAGTAATTAGAACATAATATAGCAGAATTGAGATCAAACATGAGAATAATAACCAATAGGAATGGGCGTATTTAAAGTAAAGGATTTTAAAATTGGCTCATAAAACAAAATCTAACTCTATGTTGCTTTTAACAGACACAGTAAAATGCAGTGATTCATATAGTTGAAAAATAAGAAAATGCATAAAGATTTACCAGACAAATGAAACAAAGAGAAAACAGAATTTACAGTTCTGATATCAAAGTAGACTTCAACCTAAAGAGCATTAAATGAAACAGAAAAGTCATACTTTGTAATGTTAAAAGCCACCTTTCAAAATGTAGATAGCTGTTGAGCCTATTTGTCAAACAAATAATAAATAAATACCTATATTAAACAAAAACTGGGGAGGATGCAATGGTAATTAGGAACATGCTGATAACAGAAAAAAACACTTCATTCTCACATGAGACAGACAAGTAAACAAAACCTATTTGGAGTATAAAATCTTTAAAAGACATAAAGTATATCTTTTTAATATATGTAGAGGACTACACTGTGAAAATACAGACTATACCTGCTTTCCAAACACTCATGGAACTTTCACAAAAATGGATCATCCATTACCCATTCATCTATATACATTGTTCCTTTAGCCACGTTTTGATTGCTTAAAGCTTAATTTTTAGTAGATACCCTGGAATCAATAGCTTTCTTTATAAATCAATTTTTAATAAAATATCTTCTTTCATTGCATATCAAGACAATGGTTTTGATACACATTAGTACTTTTAACAAATATTCTGTTATTTCTACACATATATAAGACAACAAAATAAGAATAATCATTAATTGAAAATACAGTAACAGTAATATGACAAATATTGTGAGATCAATTGATGCATTGGATCAAAATATCGTATATTTTTATGAAAATAATACAGAATTGTAAGATATTTATACAAACTATTCCAATATAACGTATTATGAGGTAAGGGCTTTGTGGTAAAAAAAATAACTCTGGTTTAAATCTTAGTTGTTTCATAAGAATCTACATTTGAAATGTGATTTCAAATTAAGAGACTCATTTTCTATACTCACAGAAGTAAAGTTTCTATCCTGGTCTTTTGCTTAGTACATGGTGTAAATGGCATTGAATACTGTTGTGTTAGTTTTCTAAATATAATGAGCTAACATTCACCCAAAAATACTATGGTACCAAAGCAGTGTAGTCAGAAATAGAACACTCTATGAAGGTGATAGACTGTGGCATGCAGGGTTCTTCAGTGTAGAAAACATAAGTAACTCTAGCTAGATTAAGTAGGAGGAATTTATTTCCAGGTATCAGTAACATATCTTTGCAAAGGGTAGAAGAAGATTATAACTGGAACTTCTTAGAGGTATTCTCAGAATCACTGCATAACTAAATGTTGCTGAAAAAGCAGCAACATTTCTACCACTGACACAGAGGTAGCCTTTATCTTTCCCAAAAAATGGAGTCATCCATTTTCAGATTTATGTGGATGTGTCTTTTTACTGACAAAACCTGTCTGTGTCTGTGTCCTGGCAGCAAAAAACTCTGGGAAGTGTGAGTTTGGACACAGACAGGTTTTGTCAAAGTGTGAGTTTGGAGTGAGTTTGTGTGAAAGCTCATTGAAAATGTAGCATCTCCACACTGTGGGGCATGATCAGAATATAGAAAAGGTAGTCAAAACTTTTGGGACTGTTGCAAATAACAGTAGTCAACTGCATAGGGAAACACTATCATTGCTAGTTTAAATTCTGCCCAAGAGCAATGATGCTCCATATTGCAAGGAAAACATCTGTTCATTTTTGATGGGTATAAATCATATTGTGAAGGCAATCCAATCAGTTGAATGCCATTACAGTTTTAAATTACATAATTGATTGCCCTGAATTTCTTCAGGCCATGCAATCATTTAATAATTTGACTTCCCAAATACTTTTCCTTAAGCAAAGAATGTTCATGTCAATTTAAAATGCTCCTATAACTTAAATTATTGATATAAATCAATACCTTGGTACTCTGGTTTACACACTCCAAAGTCTTTCAGTTTCTACTAAGTTCATATAGCATCATTACTCTCATTATGGTCCTGAGAATGTTTCTGGAGTATTAAATCATTAGAAAAATACTATCCTGAGTTATTTCATTAGAAAGTTATTGATCTTGTTTGATGATAAATTGTTAGTTCTCTCAAAGTTTGAAAGTCCTGCCATCCCGACAAATTCGACTGCTTTCTGCAGTTTTTGTTGTTTGCATCAACATTTTATCTCTGTGCATTTTTTGTATTGTTTCATTTTTTAAAATTTTATCTATATTATCCATGTTGAATTAAAAAAATTACAACAGCAAAACATTTATTTTAGAAACATTTTTGATGTCCTATTGGACAAAAAATTCGATAAAACTCATTATGTTACTTATGCAAACTTCCTTTTGTAGATGTTTGAGTAATTTAAAAATTAATTAAAAGTAAAAATGATTTTTTTTCTTACAATTTCAGCTTTTATCATAGGTTAAAGGGTACTCATGCAGGTTTGTTACATGGATATACCATGTGATGCTGAAGCTTGGGGTTCCAACTATGCCATCACCCAAGCAGTAAGCACAGTGCCCAATATGTTGTTCTCAGCCCACATTCCCAGTGTCTATTGTTTTCATCTTTACATTCATGTGTTTACAATGTTTAGGTCCCACTTTAAGTGAGAACATGTTATATTTGGTTTTCTGTTCTTGTATTAGTTTACTTAGGATAATGGCCTCCAGCTTCATCCACATTACTGCAAGGGGCATGGTGTAACTTTTTTTATGGCTATGTAGTATTCCACGGTATGTAACTGCTGCAGAAAATATCCCTGTTCTGGACACAGCGTCTTTTATTTAATAAGTTTTCAGTGAACCTCTATGCATAAGTTAAGGAAGAATGGCGAGGTAACTTTTTCCTCTCTGCTCCCCAGTTTTCTTCCTGGTGCTGACACTGCCTTTTACCTTTTCTATAATCATGATTAGCTTAGCCTATTTTCTAGCAAACATATTTTGTGTAAGTTGAACTACTAGAGACAGTTGGTGCAAATGCAAATTTCAACTTTATGTATCATATTGAGGGAAAGTTTCTCATTTAAACCCATAATGAATAAATCCAAAGATTTATATCAAAAATAATTCAGTTCTGGCCTTAATATTTTGAGCCTCCTCATAAGCACGTTATTAAACATTTCCAATCATCCCCTGTATAGTCGTTTCATCTTTCTACCATAGTTCACATTCCAGAAATTGCTATTTATATCTTTCCTGCCCTTTAGAATCACTACAAACAAAAATATTGTATGAAAATCATAAATGAGAAGGAAGTCAATACCATTGACTTCAACTATAGCAAAAATTTGAGTTTGTTCACATACACAGACACACACACACACACACACACACACACACACACACAGTTGAACTAAAGACATTTCATTTAAGACAATTCCACTTTCTCCAATGATATGCTAATGAACCAAGTAAGCCATTCTAAGTCATTGATATTACATCAAATTCAGCACACAATTTCCAAATACAAGTTAATGAACCAGTTTTTGAAAATCATTTAGAAGAAACACAGTATAACACATACCAATGAAGCCAGTTCATTTGCTTGCTAAAATAGACTCTATCTTGAGTCCTTTCTAAACTAAAGCTAGCTTGACTTTGGCTGTCATCAGAAATCGTATAGAAAAATAAAAATGATTTACATTCCTAGGCTGAAGAAGTTAGCCAAGAATTTGTTTCATTGGGTACCATTATTTCTGATATTTACCAAAAATACTTAAATTGGTATAAGGTAATCAAATTAGTATAAGTAAAGGAGCTCACTTTAAGCATGCTCTGTGTAAATTATTGTATGGATAATTTAAGTCATGATTTTTTGAAAAGAGAGAAAGAAAACATCTGCTTCTCCTATCAATCAGAGTCCACTTTAGATTGATATAACTTTCCAAATAATTACTGCTTTAAGGTAACTAGAGTAGCACAAAACTGTCTCAGTTCTTTGCTATCACTTTTAATCTTGCTCTTATTTTAAAAATAGACAGCAATTTTGGGCTTGATTTCCTTGGTAGGACCTACTATTAATTGTATTTTTACTATTTTACTAGATGTCACTATCACTTTAATCATTAAGCTTGTGCTTAGCAAAATTTCATCACCAGAGTGTAATGTTTGGAGCTAAAGAACTTAGATCTATAAAGGATATTAAGTAACATGTGTCACTTCATTGTATCCCTGTTACTAAATGACTATAGAATGATTTTTAGAAGTATAACAAATTGTATACTGTCTGAAGATATGTTTTATTGACGTTTTGCTTTAGAGATTATATGAATCTTTGGATATTTCTTAGATTGATTTGTTAATATTATTTTGCTCAAGTAATTAAAGTCACAATTCAACAAGCATTTTATCCAAATTGCATAAATTGGTTTCAAGAGATAACTGGAATTCTATGGCTCCAATTGATAGAGTGTTTACTTGAGTGTCTTATTCTGTGAATAGAGGTAATTAAATTATGTAGCTCTCTACGGATTTTTAAAAAAATTTTTATTTTTATTTAAAAAAATTTTTTTAAAGGCAGAGTACTTTAGGGCCTAAAGGAAACAAACAAACAACAACATTAAAACACAATATCCTGGGCTAACCTACACAGTCATGTTTCAAACTCCAGAAGAAACCATTTTCAGTTATTTAAATGTTTTGATATAAACGTAGCTACAAATTAACTTACCAAATAAGTTTACAATGCTATTTCTTTATTTTACCCTATATACATGACCTATTGTATTCTGCTACTGAAGGGTTAAATTCCCTTAAATTTCTTGCTGAAAAAAGATGGCTGGAGAAGTTTTTCAAATAGTGAAAATCAGAAAACAAATCTCAAAACATTCTGTCTTTAAACGTGATTGGTAGGGTGGCTGGATTTAGACATTTCAATCACAAATACAGATTTCTTAGATTTTTAAAAGGCATTACTCATTAGACTTCCAGCTTTTTTATTTGCTGCTATGAAGAATTATGATGTCATTTTCATTCTGGTCCTTCATATACAAAGTTGAATTATTTTACTCTTACTTTGGAATATTTGGAGATTTTTTTTAAATCCCTCTTATTTTGCTATCTCACAAATGGTGTGTCCTTTGTGTGTATGTGTGTTTCCTAATTTATTTCTCTGAATATTTGACCCATATTTTAGTGTAAAAATCTATTTTCTTTAATTCTGGAATTCTATTTTTATGTAATTATACTCTCCAATTTTCTCTTTATTCCCTTTCTGTAACTTATGTTGGTTGACCTAGCTGTATTATCTAATTTATTATTTTTTTCTCTTATTTTCTAATTGTGTTTTGCTATTTTTAATGTAATATTTACTCAAATTCATTAAAAAATAGTTTTGATTCAATAATTTTTTTTTACATTTCCAAATACCTTTTATTATCTTAATCTTTAAAAACAAGCTGTTTTTGTATTAGTGTAGTATAGATTTTTATTTTTCAAATCTACTAACCATCTATTTTTATGGCTATTGATTTATTATCTCTTTGTATCTTACATTTTTATGTTTTTTCCCTTTTATGTTAAAAGTTTTGTCAAGTATATCTTGATCTTTTGTTTACTGAGGTGTCTCCAGTTACTAAAACAGTGCTTGGGTCAACAAATATCTGGTGAATGAATAAATGGATGAATATTTGGCAATCTTTCTTATTTCAAAAGGAGATACTGAAAATCTTAACTAATTTCTATGAGCATGAGATGAACCTGTCAACATCTCAGTTCTGCTGTGGAGTGATCAAAAAGAGAGAGAGCTGGGCCACTTTGTCTGATGACTCTCAAACATAAACATCTGTGTACTTTTGTTAGGGGAGCCTGTCCTCAATCTCTGGTTTGATGGGAGTGGGAGTAGGTAATTCTGCCTTCTAGAATCTATAACCCTGAGTAAGGACAATATGGTAGAGGGTCTTACTTCCTATTATTCAGACTTTTACTTTCAGTATTTTTAGGATGGTGACTCAACCCTGATGTGCTGTACAGAATGCCTTTCCCTAAATATAGTATCTCTGGTTCATTTTCTTCAGGGAGTAAAATTCCATTGCCTGTTGGGCTGCAGTGAGGTAGTCTTCACTACAGGTTGGGTAGCAGGCATCCCCAAATTACGGCCCCCGCAGGCCGCATGCGGCCCCCTGAGGCCATTTATCTGGCCCCCCGCTGCACTTCAGGAAGGGGCACCTCTTTCATTGGTGGTCAGTGAGAGGAGCACAGTATGTAGCGGCCCTCCAACAGTCTGAGGGACAGTGAACTGGCCCCCTGTGTAAAAAGTTTGGGGACACCGGGGTGAGACGGAGATCTAGTAATTACACTGCTTATTACTTCCACTTTCAACTAATCCTTATACAAATTTCAGTGCCACTTCTCAACCTATCCTCATAGCAGGCTGCAAGATTTAGCGTAAAAATCAGAGGATGCTCAGTCCTATATGAATTTCAGATAGACTGATTGTGTTTCAATGTAAGTATAAACCATGCAATTATAATATACTAAAAAAAATGTTCTTTGACTTTCAAATGTAATTGTGTGTCTTCTCTTTTACCTGGCAACCCTACAAGAGGCTCTAGTTGCCTGCAGTTTCCATCATTCCTTGATTGTTTTCGTGATGTACTGAATTAAATTTGATTAGCCATCTCTTAACCTAGCATCTGGATTTCAGCTTTTTCTACTACGCAGATGGTAGTATAGTCATTCATACTCTTTCCAACTTCTAAAATATTGTTGATGTATTTCACCTGCTTTCTTTTCCTATTTTCTATACGTTAGAGAATATATATCCTCTTATTTATTTACTGTCTTTTTGTTGGAATTTTTGGAGAAAGTGATGACAAAAAAATGTTTCATATGACAACATGAACTGACAGTCTTTGTAATTATTATTGTTGTTATTATTACTGTTATTTTTTCAGACAGAGTCTTGCTCTGTCACCCAGGCTGGAGTGCAGTAGTGTAATCCAGGCTCACTGCAACCTCTGCCTCCCAGGTTCAAGTGATTCTCCTGCCTCAGTCTCCCAAGCAGCTGGGACAACAGGCACATGCCACCACGCCTGGCTAATTGTTGTGTATTTTTAGTAAAGATGGGGTTTCACCCTGTTAGCCAGGATGGTCTCGATCTCCCGACCTCGTGATCCATCCACCTCAGCCTCCCAGAGTGTAGGGATTACAGGCATGAGCCACCACCCCCGGCTGTAATTATTTTTAAAATGTGAGATTTTGTTTCTAAGATGTTCCTTCCATACAATTTTGCATTCTCTGGAATAGTTGTTTCATAGTAAATGAATAAAGAAAACTAACATTTTACAGTGTTAAGGTTTTTCTTTAATGCATACTGTAAAATAATTATAGCCTATGAAAAGCTTGTGTTCATATCCAATTAAACTATTTGAAGTAAATAATTAAATACTTACAATTGATGAAGTTGTTTAAGTGAGTTTGATATGGATCACAAAATTACACGGTATATATGTGAGGACAATAGAAATAGTTTTCATGTGTATGCTGTGTGTCACACAAATAAGGATGCAATCAATAGTTTCAAACTTAAAGTTATGATGGATTTCACATGCCAAAAACATCTTAACAACAGAATTAGTTTCTCACATATTTGCACCTAATAAACTCAAATATACCTAAGCATTTTTAGTAAATTAAATGGAAAGATAGTTTTATTTGCCTCAAGGAGACATTACAGTACATGCTCCAGAAGATAAATGACAGGACTTGAAACACAGCATAAGACTGAGCATTTGTCAAGTCAAAATTGAAGGCAACAGACAGTAAATTGGATTTTCTGTCACAATAACATGTAGTTCACTTTCTATCAATGTAACAAATATTATAATATATACTTTATAACATCACATATTTTATTTGTTTTTGCTGCTGGAATTATAAAAATAAGGTGGGTCTCTATTGTTGTTGTACCACAATTCACTGTTAAGCATTCCAAGTTTGTTTCTTAAGGATATGTTTTTCCCCACAGAAAATATTAGCCATCAACTGTCATCTCAAATGCAGAATAAATAGCACTATCAGGAGTCAATTCAGGTTCAAAGGATACTGAATTACGTGATGTTCAGCCTGCTTGGGGTACTAATCATCTCTCCAAGACCAGCTGTTCTCACCTTCAAAGATGGACACAATTTGAGCATATTATTATATCATTTTTTTCTGCAGGCTCTAAAGAATAAATGTAAAAATAAGGAAAAGAGTAACACCACCATTTAAATCAAATTACAGAATGTATCTTGTAAGTCTGATGACATAAAAAAATCCATACAGTTAAATTAAAATGCATTTTCCTCGGGAATTTTATAGAATATATATAAACTTTGTGTGTGTGTTTGATAGAGATGCTAACTGCTTTCTGATCAGTGATGGAAAACATCTAATAATTCTCAGCACTTCTAGGAAGAAAAAAAAATACATTTTTCCAGGGATAGTGTTCTGAAGCTATTATGAGGTATTTGATATGAAAAACTATAAAAAATGAAATCGTTCCAGTGCCAAAAGCTAGAAGCACAATTTGTATGAGTTATTTGTGTTTTCATTTTTATTTTTTTATTTTCAAGTTTACAATCATGCAAAGGCATCATCCAGAGAAACTGTACATTGAGAACATCATTCTGCTTTTAATTTTCAGTACAGTAATCAATAAATTCCATGAGATGTTTAACACTTTACTGTAAGATAGACTTTGTGGTAGATGACGTTGTCCAACAGTGGGCTAATATAAGTGTTCTGAGCATGTTTAATGTAGTCTGGGTTAACAGTAATGTTCAGGAGGTTAGGTGTGTTAAATTGACTTTTACATTTTCAGCTTATGATGAGTTTCTCAGAACATAACCCCATTGTAGGTTGAGCAGCATCTGTACTTTTAACATCATATGAATTCAAAATAAGCATCGTTTATTTGTTGAGCTTCTCCTATACTTTCAAGTCTAAACCATCTGCTAGTCATTTAGTATCATTTTATATAATGCTCACATTTCTGTACACATGGTAGATAACTTTTACTGCCATTTTGCAGACCAGAACAAAGTTTGAGAGGTTAATTTGCATATCAATGTTTAGCTGTTAATAAGTGCCACAGAAGGAGTTTGAGGCCATGGCAGACTGGCTTGAAATGCATGCTTCTCCATTACAGTATGTCAAGTCACATGTAGAATATGGTTCAATCAATCATCTATTCTTTTAGTTTTAAAATGGACAAACCTCTATAAGTATTTAAATGTCCACCTCCCACAAAATTAATGTTTTTGTATTTAGATAGTTTATCATGTTTGGAATATTGAGCTGTTTTAAATAACCCTGAAAATAATAAATTTATCCATTAATTGAAGAGCTAATCTTAACATGGAAGAAGCAGATAAACATTAGCTAGCTAGCTAGCTAGATAGATAGATACAGAGTAAGATAAGATATTTGGAGTGACTATGATGACTCAGGAGACAAATATTTTCATGAAATAAAATTGCCCCCATGGTGTCTCTTCCAGAGATGTTAAAAGAAGTTTTAAAGTATTTTACAGGATTAATTACTTTTAACATTACTTTTGAATATGACCTCATTTTGTGACCAACTAAGAGGAGACACAGATTTAATTAGGGTAATATTGAATGCTTATTAGATTCCAAGCATGATCTTAGGAATAGAAAGATAAAACAAAAACCAAACAACATAAGCTGTTCCTTCATGAAGATTCCAGTTTAGTGGGGGAGGAATACAAAAAACAAATAATGATGTAAATAACAATGGAGTCATAATTCTTATAAGGGCTATGGAGGAAAGCTGACATTTTAAATAAAGGTGATGGGAAGAGATATTTTGAATTAAGGAGGCAAAAGCTATCTTGAGAATTGACACTTAAGTAAAGAACTAAAAGAGTACAGAGTTACAGAGCCCAGAAAGAGCCTTCTGGGCAGATGAAACTGTGAGAAAGTTACTGAGACAGAAGACTGAAGGAAAAGTAAGGGTGGGGGGAGTATAAGCATCAAAAGGGAGTATGCTAAGAAATAAGACTGCTCAGGTAGAAAAATGGCAAATCCAGCAAAGCCTAGAATTTATATATGCACAAACTTTCCTCCTCTTCTATCTACCATTTGCAAAATATTATTCTGAGCACTAGAAATATAACATTGATCATAAAAGAGTCACTGTCTTCATGAAGCTTCTATTCCAGTGGAAGGAAAAAGGTACCCAATAAAATTATCTCTCTCATAATCAAACAAGATTGGAGAAGTGAATAACAGACAACTTCATGGATGAAGCCAAGTGTGACGTTTAGATATTTATAGGAATTTTGAATATTACTTCAATTCTGATGAGAAAACTTTAGATGGTTGACTTTAGAAATCATAGGATGTAATTAAAATTTTAGGTTAATTGCTAAGTAAAAAAAAAGCATCTTGGGGCTAGGGTTAAAGCAAAGAGAGTAACCATGAGGCTCTTTTAATTGTGGAGAGAGAGGCAATGTTGGATTGGTCTATTAGAACAGTGGAGAAAGTTAAGTGGTGAGAAATTGATGAACTCAGGATATATATTTTTAATGAAACCTGATAGAATTTTATTATAAATTAAATGTGGAGTATGGCAGAATATTTAAATATTAAAAGAATTTTGCTGTGATTAGGAATATCAAACTATGGCAGTAATTATGAATGGATTTGTGATTATTGTTATTTTATTTTATTTTAGAGGAGCACTAATAAACATGTCTGGTAGCTAGTGAGAAGGATTCCTGTAGAAAATTAAAATATATAATTTCAAGAAAAGAAGGGAGATAATTGTATGTAATGGCAGAATCATTGAGAAAGTGGGACAACCCATTTCAAATTGATGAAGTTAATCTTAAATAATGGCAAGGTAGCTCATCATTTTTTTTTTAAATTCAAGAGAGGCAGAATGCATTTGTGTATGGGCATACCAAGAGTAGGAGGATGCAGAGGTAACATATTGATTATTTGATCTCTTTTTGAATTTCTAAGCAAGGTCATCAGCTGAAAAATGGGTGCAAGTGGTGCTAGAAGTTGAAAGCAAGAAACAATCTGAAAACCATGGTTTGGTATAGGGGAGGGTAAATTTGCTAGTGGCACAAAATAAAATTTCTATTAAAATATCAGGAATTTTTTTTCTGAGCTAACAGCAAAACAGCTATTTCCCATCTAAGTTTAAATTCATATTTTGATTGTAAAACTGCCATCCCAATATGTAAGAATAGTTACATGGGGCCATCGAGCACTTAAAACGTAAGTATTTTGTATTATATGCTTTTGTCTGTGTGTGTGTGTGTGTGTGTGTGTGCATGTGTGTGTGCACATTTGCACACTGTTTTATGGACAGAGAGGATTCAGTTATCAGGGACATTGTATTCGTGTTGCATTATATTCATGTTATTTATGGGAGATTATTGTGAATTAGGGTAAAATTTTAGAGACAACATGTGAGGAGATCAGTGATTTAGAAATCCAAAACACACACATCCACACACAGGCACTAGAAAGGAAGAAAACTGACATTGATACATTTATTGAGTGCCTTACAATGTGTGTAGGCACACATAAGAACCAGCAATTCCACTTCTGAGTATATATGCAAAGTATTGAAATAAGAATCTCAAAGAGGTATCGGTATTCATGTTTATAGCAGCATTATTCACAATAGTCCAGATATAAAGGCAATCTGTCTGTCATTGGAACAATGGATAAGGAAAATGTGAGATAAATAAATATAAAATTAAATGTTTGTTATTCAGCCTTAAAAAAGAAAGTTCTACCATTTATGACATAAATAAACCTAGAGGACATTGTACTCCATAAAATAAACCAGACATAGAAAGATAAATATTGTATGGTCTCACATGTGGAGTCTAAAGAAGTCAAACTCATAGAGACAGTAAGTAAAATAACAGTTTCAAGGGATGGGAAGTGGTTGGAGGAGGGAGAAAAAAGCTGGACAGGGAAAATAATGATCAAAGGATACAATATAAATAAGTTCTGGGGATCTAATATACAGTATAGTAACTATAGTAAATAATACTATCTTGCGTATTTCAATTTTCCATAGAGAATAGATATTAAGTGTTCTCACCACACACAAATAAAAAGATAACTATGTAAGGTGATGGATATGTTAATTAACTCCGTTGCTATAATAATTTCACAGTGTTTACATAAATAAGGTCATCACATTATACATCTTTAATATATACTATTTTTATTCAACAATTACACCTCAATGAAGATAGAAAAGAAAATACAAGATTTTGGAATTGTGTTCAGATACATCTGCAAAACAAATAGCATTCAGAGCATAGGAGCAAATTCTTGTTAGAACAATTCTAATCCCTGGGTCATGGGCTTTTTGGGTGACTGAGTCATGAACTTGGCCAAGCCCTCACACAGAGTTCAAAACAACTGTGCTTTGAAGTGGTGGATTTTCAGGAACATTTCTTCCTTCATTTATAGGCTTTCAGAAAATCTGTTGGATGACACGCAGCTTACCCTTTCAAAGTTCCTCAAGGACCCCAGGGAATGCAGCCATCTGGAATTTGCCGTCATGCTGTGATTTCTGCAGGTTTGTTTAACTTTTAATCTCTCCAGTCACATCTTTTATTATCCACTCTGTGCATAATTTTTGCATTATATAGTCCTTTTTTAAACAGTGAGCTGAAATTGCTCAATTTAATCACAAATGTGCCTCTGAAAGACTTAATGTCTTAAAAGTTATTTCCCTCCTTTCTCATGTTGAAAAAAAAAATACTGTGGCTGTATCAGATTTGCTGCTCACAAATCAATCCCATCCTCCTAAACAATGCAGCAGAAAGCAGAATTTAATGAGAACTAGGTACTTTTAGAATTAATTAATGGCATTTACGATAGTTTTCATTTCTCTAATTATTTGCTATCTGTATTTTTGTGGGTGTTAAAGTCCATTTATTTTAGCTGTTTCTCATATTTCTAAACCACAGAATATTAAGATCAGAAAAAAGTTGCCGTTTACATAACTATGGACAGGACATCTACTCTAAAAATGAGTTTCCTAAAGATTAATTCGCTACCACATAACCTGTTCACCTAAAATGCGATCCATTTTCAAAACTGTTGTACATCTTCTCCCTCTTTTCTTTACACTAGCATTTAAAAAAAATAATTTTAATTCCAAGGTCACTTTCTAGTCTCTTCAAAAAAAGGATTCCATCAGTTTCTTGCCATGACCACCACAACCTTGGGGGCTTGTACTAACTATTTCTGCTGTACCCCTCACATGTATAGCTTTGCTGAACCCTATGTAAGTACTTGCATATTAAGTCATGGTCTTTTCGGCATCCACTTCTTTATTTGTCAGTCATGTATTCGATTACCTCACTACCTCATTCTTTTGTACACTAGTTCTCTCATATTTCTATTCATATCATCACAATTTTATTCCTAAGGATGGATACTCTGCTATACCACAAGCCATGAGCAGAATCCTACTCCAAGCTGAACAGAATATTCAAGGTCACCACTATACTGTATATCTGACTTAAAGCATTTCTCCTGTCATTCCTCAACTGCAAGATGTTGCCAGCTTTTATTTATTTTAACATCCCACTCTTTCCCAGTTACTTTTGCAACGGGGGGAGTGAGCATCTCCAGCTCCCAGTTCTGAAGAGGTTCTTAGTCTAACTAACCCAGAACAATGGGGAAAAGGACCCTGGAGGCCCGGTGAGTTGGCCAGTGGAATAAATATCATGGACCCAAAAAGTTTTGCAGAAAAGCGATGCATTAGACAGACAGACAGAGAGAGAGAGAGAGAGAGAGAGAGAGAGAGCGCTCCCACACCGTGGGAGGAGACCCACAGAAGGAATCCAGGAGCAGCTGGAATTTTAACCCTTCAGTTATTCCCTCCCCATTCATGTTCCCGTCCAATGAGAGAGGAATTCTTTCAAACTTCCTCTGGAGTGATTGATCTTTGACTCTGATATCAGATTGGATATTTGGACCACAACTCTGAGTTACAGAGACTCCTACTCCCAGAGCTTTCCGTGGATTTTTTGGGACAAAGGAGCTTCACCTGTCTTTCTCTACCTAGCAGGTGCATGGGAAACCCAGACAAATAACTTTACATTTGAAACCCCTGTGGTTCCCCGATGGAGGTGTGGAGCCAGGAAACTCCTGCCTTTGAAACCATGCCCCTCACAAACCCAGGAAGAGAAGTCCCTCACTTTGATTGATTTTTTTAACATCCACAGGCAACTGAAAAAATCTTCTACGCAAACATACCCTAGAATAACCACAACAAGCCTTACTAAAGACTAGAATGAATAATCCTTCATGTCAAGCCATATATGGAGATCCAACAGAAACAATAGCAAATGGAGTAATGGCCTTTCCAAATGAAAAAAGCAAGAGCCAGTGATTGAATGCATGAGCTTTCAAATAAAGATTTAAAAATAGCAATTCTAATAAAACTCAGCAAACTCTAAGGAAACACCGAAAAGCAATTCAAAGTCTTAGTAAAATTTAACAAAGGAAGGTGGGCCTGGTGGCTCACACCTGTAATTCCAGCACTTCAGGAGGCTGAGGCATGTGATTCATGAGATCGAGACCATCCTGGCCAACATGGCGAAATCCCACCTCTAATAAAACACAAAAAATTAGGTGGGCATGGTGGTACAAGCCTGAAGTCCCAGCTACTTGGGAGGTTGAGGCAGGGGAATAGCTTGAACCCAGAATGCAGAGGTCGCAGTGAGCCGAGATCCTGCCACGGCACTCCTGCCTGGCGACAGAGCAAGACTCCATCACACACACACACACACACACACACACACACACACACACACTAACAAAGGAACAGATATAATTTTAAAAACCAAACATAAATTCTAGAAAGGAGAAAGATATCTGTTGAACTGAAAAATGCATTAGAGGCTCTGAACAGCATAATGGATCATGCAGAAGAAACAATCAGTGAGCTCTCCTGGCCACCCATGGTGAAACTCTGTCTCCACTAAAAATACAAAAATCAGTTGGGTTTGGTGGCACGTGCCTGTAATCCCAGCTACTCGGGATGCTGAGGCAAAAGAATAGCTTGAACAAGGGAGTTGGAGATGGCAGTGAACCAAGATCATATCACTGCACTCCAGTCTGGTGACAGAGCAAGACTCCATCTGTAAAAAAACAAAAAACAAAAACAAAAAAACAAAAAAACACCTCAGGAACACTCTATGAGCTCAAAGACAGGATATTGGAAAATAGAACCAGATTAAAAAAAATTTAAAAATATGGGAAGAAACAAAATCACCTGAAAGATATACAGAATAACCTTAAAAGAGAAAATTTAGAAGTTACTGGCATTCAAGAGGGATTTGAGGAAGATAAAAAAAATTCAAAGAAATATTAACAGAAAGTGTTCAAACCTAGAGAAATCTATAAATATAAATATTATTATTTTTTGAGACGGAGTTTCACTCTTGTTACCCAGGCTGGAATGAAATGGTGCGATCTCGGCTCACCACAACCTCTGCCTCCTGGGTTCAGGCAATTCCGCCTCAGCCTCCTGAGTAGCTGGGATCACAGGCACGTGCCACCATGCCTAGCTAATTTTTTGTATTTTTAGTAGAGATAGGGTTTCACCATGTTGACCAGGATGGTCTCGATCTCTTGACCTCGTGATCCACCCGCCTCGGCCTCCCAAAGTGCCGGGATTACAGGCTTGAGCCACCGCGCCCGGCCAGATTCAGTCTTATATATGATATACAGATTCAAAAGGAGAAGGATTCCACATACTTATGCAATCAATGCACTTAGCAAATAATACCATGGAGATAACAGCTCGATTAACAGCTCATTGGTCTTTCGTTAGGTGACGGGAGAGGGAGACAGCCTGTGCTAGTCATTCCACAAACAAAACAGAATTTAGTCGCATCACGTAGAGAAGACACATTCTAAGAATACCACTATTGTATGGTGGCAGGCGCCTGCAGTCCCAGCTATGTGGGAGGCTGAGGCAGGAGAATCACTTGAACACAAAAGGCAGAGGTTGCAGTGAGCTGAGATTCTGCCGCTGCAAGCCAGCCTGGTGACAGAAAGAGATTATGTCTCAAAAACATAAACATAATACATCACATACATATAATTAAAAACAAAAAACTATATATTCATCTCAATAGATGCAGAAGAAGCATTTTATAAAATCCAGCTTCCCTTTCTGGGAAAAAAAAAAAAACCCTCAACAAAGTAGGCATAGAAGGGACTTACCCCCAATTAATAAAAGCCACATACGGCAAACCCATAGTGAACATCATACTGAATAGGGAAAGGCTGAAAACATTTCCCCTGAGAACTGGAACAAGACAAGCATGCTCACTTTCACCAACTCTATTCAACATAGTACTGTGAGTACTAGCTAGACTAATCAGGAAAGAGAAAGAAATGGTGTCCAAATTGGAAATGAGATAGTCAAATTATCACTGTTCATCAAAGATAGGATCATATTCCTAGAAAATCCTAAGAACTCTGCCAAAAGATTTCTAGATTTAATATATAAATTCAGTAAAGTCTCAGATTACAAAGTCAATGTATACAAATCAGTATCACTGCTATACATCAACAATGACCAAGCTGAGAATCAAATAAATAACTCAATTCCTTTTCAAAGAGCTGCATAAAAACAAACAAAAACAAAACAAAACAAATACAACCTAGAAATATACCTGACAAAGGAGGTGAAGGCTCTCTAAAAGAAGAAGTACAAAATACTGCTGAAAAAATTTGTAAATGACATAAATAAATGGAAATACATCCCACCCTCATTAATTGGAAGAACCAATATACTGGAAGTTATCACACTGCCCAAAGCAATCTATAGATACAATTTGTAATGTTTGATAGTTTCAAGTATTGGTGGCAACATGTAGCATGAGAAATTTAAGCACCAATATTGGGAGTGTCTGTCAGGGATCCTTGCACGAGCATGTAACTGATTACAAGCATCTGGAAAAACTGCCATTCTTTAATATGTTGAAGATAAACAAATATATTTTGTTTTATTGCACTTTGCTGTTTTGCACTTTGCAGATATTGTATTTTTCACAAGATGATGATTTACGGCGATCCTGTATTGAGCAACTCTATTGAGAACGTTTTCGAACAGCAGGTGCTCACCTTGTGTCTGTGCCACAGTTTGCAACTGTTGCAATATTTCAAATTTTTACATTATTTATACAACTGTCACAGTGATTTGTGATTAGTGATCTTTGATATTACTATCGTAATTATTTGGGGATGACACAAACTTGTTACTATATATGATGGCAAACTTATTTGTGTATTTGTGAGATATGTAACTTGGGTGTTATTTTCCTCCAATGTATTCCTTTTCGAAGGCAATCATCTGCATTTTTACCACGTAACCTGGTTAAGTTGGCCTCTTGCTTGTGTACCAGTACTTCCTGTTTTCCTTTAACTTAACTTTTGCTTTCAGGCTCAAATATTGATTGAACAGCATATCCTTTACATTATTTTTCTTGTGGGTGAACTCAGTCATAGGTATGAATTCATTTGTTTATAAGTGAAAAACTATCTGCCACTTAAAGATAATCTTGCCTTTCTTTACTTCCCTAAGTTAGACAATAGCATACTAGAGGCATTTTTCAATTAAGCTAACAACTAATCTAATATAGCATTCAATGTATCATAGTACTGTCAAGATCAATTTTAGTATATTTTATGTTCTATATTTAGTATAAATCACTTCCTATTAATTTACATTTTCAAATTTTATATTGTACATATTCTCAGAATACAGGCAATATCTGCATTAACCACAGTAATTGTGTCATATGAAACACTTCAAAAACATTTTAACACTTGTTTTGATATTCTCATTTGTTTGCCTCTTAAATCAGTCCAACTTTTATGTAAACACATTGCAAAGCAATCTGTCTTCAAGAGCTTGTTCACCAATTGCTCTCACTGTACAATATAGGCATTAACAATATGACTCCACATACTTTATTGGACCTAGGACCCCTCTAAAAGAATCACTCTAGCCTGCCTTTTTACATTTTTCTTTAGGTAATAATTACACTCTAGTAATGCCTAAGACGTCTTTTTTAGGAAATATCTTAAAAAGCAACTAGACCTAGGTTCATTTATTTTTCTCTTTCATATCTACCTACTCTGTTCTCTAAGATCTTCAATGTTCTGCTAAGGAATTATCTCTCTTCCTCTGGTTTAACTTGGATATTTTCCTTTACAATTGTTTTATGCCCTTGCTACTTTACGCTTCTCCTATTTCGAAGGTAAAACTAAATAAGCATGTTTTAAAGCAAATTCCATTATTATTTGACTTGGTAAGAAAATTCAGTTTGTAGAGAGAGACTCCACTGTGCACACATTTCAAATTCCGTTTTTAGTCTTTGGTTTGCAATAACTTCAACATGTTTTTTGTCTGTACTGAATCAAAAGAGAAGGCATGCTCCCTTCTTAATTAAGACTCCTGTTATTTTCTCATGTTTTCTTTATTAAACTCTACCTCTATTAATGGTAGTGACAGTCTAGAAATCTGAATTTTAAATCCAAGGGTGATGCTTATGTGATTAAGGCTTTCAGAATAAATGGAAGTCCATGTTGTAGATGGCAGATACTTAGCATAGGCTAGCTACATGAATCCCACAATTTAATTTGTATAGTTTGGTTTGACAATGGAAGTAAAAACAACAGAAATTATAAATTTAAATAGTAAGCCTAATGCCTCTTACTAATCAATGAGAATTGCTATGAAAGTGAAAAAGATATTAACCTTGGTTTAGTTGCTTTTGAAGAGATTTCAGAAAAAAGATATCTTGGGTATTGCTAGAGTCAGAAATGTAATTATTACCAAATAAAATTTTTTAAAAAGTAAAGCTGGGGTGTTTCTTTCAGAGGGATCCCACATCCAAGAACTTTTTATTTAAAGGCATGGACATTAATTATTAATTCATAGGACTTTCTATTTAAAGTCATACATCTATGCAGAATTTAGCTTTATATGGTCCTTGCCTCCAACCTGGCTGAAAAATGCAAGAAACACAATGAAAGGTTATTATTCCCACCAGTGCATAAAATTCTGAGGCAAAAGAAAAGAGAAGTTAACTAGAAGCTGAAGAAGCTGATTATGAGAAGTATGTTTCAATCAGAGAAATGGCATGTGCACTGTTGCTGAATATGAAGCATAATTCATCCAAAACAATGCAGCATGGCTAGACTGTAGATTACATATTACAAATAGAAGGCAGGAAATAAGGTGAAGATAAAGAGATAGGACAGTAAAGGAAACATCCCATGGATCTATTAAATCATGTTAAAAAATTAGTACTCCAGTATTAATGGGATAACCACAAGGAAATATTTTAAGCAAGGACAAAAATATCTATTAAATAGATCATTCTGGCTGCTCCATGAGAAATGGATTGAACACATTTCTATAAGTCATGATGGCTGCAAGCTTTCTTAAAAACATATAATCAAGATGGGAAATTGGTAGATGAAATTTGGGAAGTATTAAGTAAATAAAAACCACAGGACCTCAGAAAATGCTGGCTTATCACAGCACTGAATCATATTGTAATAGAATTGTTTATTATTCAATGGCTCTCACAAGACTGAAAGCTGTGTGACAGAAATGAAGCATATATTAATAAACGGTTTTGTTCAGATTAGATTTAAAATGGGTAAAATATAAGTAGAGTCACTGAGAAAATTAAAAGGAAGGAACTTGTGTTTAGAGCTTGCAATATTTGTGTTTCCAAAAATTGTGTCTTTTTTTTTTTGTGATAAGTTCTTGGATTACCAAAAATACTTATAGACAGTAAGAGTAAGGAAGCATGAAAGTGTTTAGGAGAGAGGAGACATAATAATGGACAATAGCAAAAATGTTTTATATATGCAGGAAATATTTCTTCCTGGAATTTTCTAAAAGTATTTTACGCAGAAACTCTGAATTCAAGCACTGATAAGAGCAATAAAATTCACATAGTATTTATCTTAGAGAATGTGCATGATTCTTCTTTGGGGATGGGCTGTCTGCAAGCTCAGTAGCTTGCCAGCACACAGGGGCCACGTGTGTCTTGTGCTTACCAAAATTTTGCGTATGCTCACTTGAGGTGTTCTTCTCTTACCAGTCACGTTCCTAGGGAAAGATCATATACCAGCTAAACTCTGCCATTCTGCCTCTTAGTGTTTATGCTCAAACCCACTCATCCAGTTCATGAGATCTTATCAGGAAAGTTATCACCAGTTTCAGGTTTTCCTATCTGGTGGGAGATGGGAGACTGCCTTTTCCTAGAACTGGCTGTAATCAATTATTATTTTAGAGAGACAGCTTAACAACTGCTTGACCATCCCCTGATGATCACCTGACAGTCCTGGTATGAGGGGCACTCTCTCCTGCCCTGCTTATGTTTGACTAGCTACCTACTATAACATTTGCCCCCTCAAGAGTCAAAGACCCCACTTCTTTGGGGAAAATGGATGAAGGTATCTACTGTAACTGCCTCAGGCTGACAGAAGCGTGGTTGTACTTGGACTCTTGGTCTTGGCTTCTTGCTAGCCATCAGGGCAGGGTTTGCTCCATGGGTTGATGAAAGCTGCATCTGATCAGGTCCAACGGAGACAGGGGCAGGACTTCACCTGCCATGTCTCAATGATGGGAAGTCTAGGGTCCTTAGCAGATGAATGACTCTTGAATATTAAGAGTCAAGAGTCTCAATATTCACACTGAGGATCATCTAGTGCTTGATGGCCTGAAGGTGAGAGGAGGCAAATTGGGTTATTTGATTTAGAAGACATGGACCAAAAAAGACCAAAAGGATGAGACTCACAAGTGATCCTAAAAAGGGAAGAACCCAGCAGAACCATTTTCAGTTTCCTTCCCAATTTAACTAATTCTGGAAGACTTGCTCCCATAAACTAGAAGTGACTTAGTTTGGGAGTTATCTGACATTGTCTTGTACTTTTCCTGATTGATTTACCCAAAGGCAACATTTTTCAACTAGGGATAAACAAATTCTTCTCTGTACTGCCATTAACATATCTGGTCCTCAGTGATTTTGGAGGGCTATACTTGCTAAGGAGTCCATTTGTTCTTGCACAGTTGTTAAAGTTTAAGCCATAGCATCAATGTTTTTGAGTATTTTCTTTGAGAACTGGCTACAGGTTTAGGAGGATTTTGTGATTCCAACAATCCTGATTCCTGGACCAAGTACAATGCCAAATCCCATGAGAAGGAAAATTAATTGGATAGCACTCTTCACACTGAGCAAGACGGAATTGCTACTGGAAAAGAGAGATTGCTAGGGACTATGAAAATATCCAGGGATACACAGCCTATGGTACAAGTTACAATCCAGTTAGTGGGGAGATACAAGGAGCCACAAATACAGAAGGACCCTTGGGTTTTAAGATAAGTAGAAATGTCAAAATGAAATAAAGTGGTAAGGACAGCTAAAAAAAAAAAAAATTAAAAAAAAAAAAAAAAAACTCAAGACTGCTGACATGCCCAGGTAGACAGTGGCTATATTCACTCTAAGACTTGGGTGCCTAAGGTTGCTAGCTGATTCCAATATGTGCTCAGGTTTAGAATATTGATCCAGATTGTTACATTATCCATCCCTCTTGTTTCTTCTGAGCTGTAGCTACAGATCACTAATTAGTTGACAGGAATAAGCAAGATTAATCTAAATTGCAGATAGAAGTTCAAAAACAAATGATAAGTATACAATCTAATAGTTCTAGTATGATATTAGTGTTATTAGTATGATAGTTCTTCAAACATAATTTTCCCCCTGCCAGTCCTCATTTTTATTAAAAACAAATCATGATAGGATGAATTTGTTTGCAAAACAAGCTTTAGAGTTATTATATTTGGCCTAATTATTGCCACAAACCACAGCAATAGTAATTATTTGCCATATACATTTCTTTTTAAATTAGCTTTGATAAAACTTCGTTTCATAAGGAATCTCAGATAAGATCTTTTTAACACCTTAAGCCTAGCCATGAGTTTGTGCCATCAAATATCTGTATGAGTTGGGTAGATTTCTCTCCTCTCAAGGTCCCAAGATGGCCTGGGGCTCCTGGGCCTGTCAGAAAGTGACATCTTTACTTGCCATAAGAACAAATCCTGTAAAGAAATTGTGTAGATATGTTATGAGGCCAGTTTTTCCAAGGGGTTTTTATTAGCTCTATAAGTTGAAACTGATCTCTTAAAAGAAGAGCATTTGAGTTAAAGTCTTGGTAAAATAAACAGTTTCTTTAATTGTGTCCTGTTGCAAACATAAAAATAAAAAATAAACAATCTTATTACACTTCTGCAAGTAACTTTATTGCTATGAGTTAGGAATACTCATAGCTTCAAAATGTTTGAGAAATCTGGTAGAAATATGCTTCAAATTTTATTTATAGGAGTATACTTTTCTAAATTGTTACAAGCTGTGCATAGTTCAAAAGAACAGTTTTCTTGGCTTTAGAAAACAAACAAAATATTAGCAATGTTTTAAGCAAAAAGGCCTAAGAGGATAATTTTAATCTTTTACTAGTTCAGCCAATACAGTTAACACCTGTTCTGCTTAATATTCATGAACATTTTCAGCTCTTCATGAGAGTCTTGAAAATTTTTTCCTCTATTCTAATGTCACACTACCCAGTATCTAGGGTTATTAGAAAAACACGCATTTAAGAGCACTTGTTAGAGTACTATAACTTATTATAAAACCACCTTTTGAAGAGGATCAAAATAAGACAATAAATGTCCATCGATGACAAAACATCTGAGATCAGCTACAGTCAAAAACATGATTAAAAGGAAATTTGTTACCTCTGTGACACACAATAATTTAACACAACGATTGTAATTATTATTGATAACACATACTGAGTCATATCAGAATTATCAGAGACAGAATTTTTATAGGATTAATTTTTCACAAACCTTTCACAAATTGTTTAAACCTCTATCTTTATCCTAACTTAAAACAATACTTTAACATTCTAAACTAAGCAAAAATAATTCACATTCCCATGCCTTCTTACACTCTTTTGCCAAAACCACATTCTACTTTAGTTACATGCTATTTCTACACCCCTGACGTGGGACTGTTCAGGTTAAAGTTATTCATCAAAGATTTAGGTAGCTTTCACAGGAGAAATAGGGCTAGAGGGAAAGATGAATTCAGACGTTGAGTAAAGTAGGCACCCATCTTGGAGGAGGTGACATCTGCCCCCATTACTGCACAGAAGTTGAAGGAGAATTGCTCAGAGAAGGAGACTAGCACAGGATAGGCATCTCTTGAACCCAAAAGGGAAAGTTATAACTTTACTTGTCACATGGCAGAGTGTCCTTGGGAGCTGGAAAGCCTGTAACCTAGCCAATAGTTGAGCCTGCCCCTTGTCTCTTCTTTTTTTTTTTTCTTAGTCCTGGTCTCTTTGTGCTGATCTCAGTAATAGAAGACTGAGGAGGATAATTTGAGGACCTACACTGGGTACTAAGGCCAACTTCTGTAATTTTCTCCCCTTTCTTTTCTAAGTCAAACAGTATTACAAAGGAAAACTAGCTTTTTGTTTTAAGATTTGGAGGAATCACACTTTCCGGCTTTGGGGTCTGCATCTGAGGTCCATGTCCTGTGGTATGGACATGCCATTACCCATCTACAAGGAGAGAACAGAGGAGGGAAAAATAAGGAAAAAGAATAACTCCCCTTTCACTCTTCTACTATCCTGAATATGGCATCTGTCATTCATACTTAGGGTTCTGGAATAAACCAGTCTTACCATTTACTCTCAACTTTTTTTTATCGTCTCGTCACAATTACCTACTTGAGAACAAAGGACATACCAGAGTGAATAGTAGGCCAACTGTTCACCCTTGGAGCTCTGGAATGAGCCAGTCTTACCCTGTACCATTAACCTTGCCTTCTAAATAGGAAGCTGCTGATCACTAGTCTCAGGCTTTTCTGATGGGAGACTGTCTTTCCCTGGCACCAGCTGTGACCAATTATTATTTTAGAGAGACAGCTTAACAACTGCCTGACCATCACCTGATGTTCACCTGACATTCCTGGTGGGGGGTAGCCCTCTCCTGCCCTGCTCATGGTACTTACTATAACAAGTGCAAACACAGGACAAAAAGTACAGGAGAATATTTCAGTAATTCAGTCAAGGTATGTTGATGGCTTTACAAGGGATGTAAGATACAGTAATAGGGCAGTTGACTGGGTATAAAAAATTCTAAGAAAAATAATTTTTAAGTTAGACCATAGGTTCATTATTTGTATTCAGGGAAAGTATTTTGAATGATTTCATATTGACTGTAAACAGTTTTTGAGTAAGTTGATATTGATGTTAAAGATTTAGCTTGTAAGTCAACATTTCCAAACTTCCTAAATTGTTGGCAACAAATTTAGAAATGCAGAATCTACCTAAGTCCTTCATAAATGGATTTATTAGCCTGTCCCTACTGCCTTTTTTGAAACTAGAGTTTTACCGCTTCTAACTTCTCCTGGGTAAAGTACTGTCTTTAAAAACTTGCTTGTTTTTTGTAACAGTTACATGGTTTGCTTATCAATACTGGAGATTCTTAAGCTTTCCTGCAGACTCATAGAATCAGAGCCCTTATACATGGGACAAAACAGCAGTTTTAATAAACAGCCTAGGTGATTCACACATACCTGGAAGTTGAGCAGCCACTCATTTGCTAGCATGATAATATATAATGAATAAATTCTTAATAATTCTGTTTTACTCTTATATATTTAGAAATCTCAGTAAAATATTAATGATATTTTGTTTTTCTAGTCTTATAATTCCATGTATATTTACTTATAATCTAGGGCTTGCCATAAAGATATTAAAGGTTAAACTACACGGCCTCTTATTTCCAGGGGCCTTTTCCACAGCGTTTTGTTTCACTCTGTGTTAATCCCAAACATTTCATAAACTTATAGTCTCATCTAACATTAGTAATCCCTGTTTATATATTATTTCAGCCAGAGGTAAGGTACACAATTATAGAGGCAACATTACAACTCAAGTTCTGTTAATACTAATACACATCATAAATTTGCCTTTAATCAACTTGTCACTTCTTGATTTAAAATTGTTAGCATTTTATATTAAGCATTTTATATTAGATTATGTTAATATTTTTAAAGGAAAGTAAAATTTCAGTATTTGAAAGGAAAAAACCCAAAAATGAATACCTAAATTTAAGGTTTTCTACTTTCAATTATTGATTAAATGCTATTACTATTGTTAGTACTACTACTACACACACGAATTCACAAAAACTTATAGTACATATTATCAAGAAGTCATCTGGTATAGATATTATAATAATGTTATGAAAATATAAAATGATGTGTGCCTGCCTAGAAATAGATGTCATTTATTTTTAAATACTTAATTTGTCTAATGGCTTTATAATATTTAATAGTTATCCTATGTCTTCTGATTTATAAAATAGCTGGTGGTTTTACTTGAAAAATAAAAATATTATAAAATTACTTTTAAAAATAAATGAATTCCTATACTTATTTTTATTATGTAAGTTCACCAGAGACTTAACATCAATTATTAATTTAATCTTTGTTGTTATCTTGAGACACACACAGACAAGACCTCATCAGGAAGTACACACGCACATGCACATGCAAAACTGCCGGCAGGTTATTGAGAACAGAGTTTCTCAGCATAAAAGACATATTCATAGCAAACTAACAGATTCTTAAAGGGAACATTAGATGCTTTTGGAAGGAACCCTAATGTACAGCATTGTAACTGCAGTGACTATTGACTTGGCATTTAATGAATATTTGATGATGAATGAATAAATGAATTAATTCACATCCATGTTCTTGACTGAAAACCAAGGTGACTTCTTCACCATGTGCTTGAATAAGGAGATGTTTAATTACAAACCTGATAATGTTGTTTTAACAGTTTTTAGACACTAAAATACAATAACCAGATCAATTTATCAATAGACCACTATTCATGATCCAGCATGATTTGTCCAGGATTGAGAACTAATGCGTTCTTCAGGCATAGACCTTTGAATTCAAAAATAATCTATTTACAGGCATCGGGGTGACATCCAATTTCAGTTTCTATAGTAACACATTAGAGAAAATGGTTTTTTTTTTTTAAGAATTGTTTACCTTGACATGTGTTTCAGTGTGATATTTACACTGCTGTCTGTGCTCATTATAGATTGCACTGATTATATAGCAGGATTGTGAATGTAACTGAGTGGTTTATTCTTTCATGGGACTGCAGCACAAACAAGGTAGTCTAACTTGTATCAATGTGTGCTGATAACCTGAGAAAAATTTTCACAAATAAAATCCAACTAATCTTTCTTTCACTGATCTAACTATAAATAACCCCCACCAACAAGGGTCATTGTAAGACTCTGACTAATTAGTTGTGAAATCAAACTTAGGTAATTATATATTGCTGCTAAAAATGAACTAGCAGAAGGTAAAACATATTTGTGGCAATCCAAAATTATATCAGTGCATTTAACCTCTAGACCCCTGGTGTAATAAAGACATTCTTAATGTAGTAAGAATGACGAAACAACAAGACTTTTCCAATTTAAATGAAAGTACTTATATGAAAAGAATGTTTTAAGTGAAGGCAATAAAAGGATCCTAACATCAAAGTCTGGTGCATTTGACTGTGTTTTAACATCAAAAGACATCATTTGGAAATAGAAAACAAAGGCCACTGAAAGGGAAAAGATCTTCACATCACACAAAACAAAGATTATATATTTAATATATATAAGAATTCTTACAAATCAACAAAAAAGTGGGAAAATGAAATATTGGTATTTCAATATAAAAGGGGACAAATATAATAGCCACTAGTCAATAAGTACAAGGCCATGAAATACAGATTACAGTAAAATGTAATTGCATTAATATCCAAAGAATGGCTAAAAAGCAAACAAACAAAAAAAAGAGGGGCAAGGTAAGGCTTAGCAAGAATGTAGAACAAGGGAAGCTCTTTCATATTGTTTGTGATAGGAAGAATCAATACATTCACTCTGTAGAAATATTTGGCATTATCTACTGAAGATTAGCATATACAGCTGTTCCTACTACACAACTCGACAGCTAGATACATAATAAACAAGAATGCGTGTGCTTATGCACTGAGAGGCATTTAAAATAATGATCATAGCGTCATTATTTGTAATAACCAAGAGCTGGGAATTGTTAAGAGACCCATAAACAGTAAAAACAGATAAAATAATGTATACATATAGGCAAAAAAACACAGAAATAAAAATAAACTGTACCATTACACATGGATGAATTCCACAGACATAATGATTATTAGAGAAGCTCAAGTATAAAACATTATATACTATACTGTCTCAGTGCATTTAGTTTTCTCAAAAACATACAGAAACTAGGTTTGGGATTAATATTATAACATGCAATAGTAAAAGAATAAAGAAAAGTTTTAAAAAATTGACTACCACAGTAGTCAATTTATTTGTTATTCTTAGGTGGTAGAGATGGAGTTTTTGTAAAAAATTTCTTTAATAGCTGGTAATTTATCTTGACCTGACTCACATAATGGTTACATAGGTGTTTAATTTATAATTTCTTAAATATTACGATCGCTTTTACATACTTCTCTATTTGTGTTATTTCATAATAAAAAAGAATTTAAGTTTATAAAAACCTGATACATATATCTTAAAACTTAGACCTTATTAGTCAACAAATTAATACAATATCAATGTTGTATGTTTAATTATTAAAAATTAATTCATACATAACACAGGATGTTGTATAATGGCATCAGTACTATCAAACAGTGTTGGTAGATACAGAGATCAAAAAATTAAATAATTGACAATCAATAGTGTTTTAATATAATAAGTGCCATATATGCTTTATTTCTAGTCATTCCTATTATAGAAATATCCTTCAGGAATGAATCCAAAGTGAGAGAAATGTTATTTATTTAGTCATTTCAATTATAGTCATTCCTATTATAGAAGTATTTCTAGTCATTCCTATTACAGTATATGTACTGCCGAAGCGAGCACTAATCATTCCTATTATAGAAATATCCTTCAGTAATGAATCCAAAGTGAGAGAAATGTATTTAAAATGGATTAATTATTTAATGTATAGAAGTAGCACTGAAAGCTAAAGTGTTCAACAATAGAAAATATTTGAATTAAATTGGCATTTAGATTATTTCCATATATTTTTATTGGTATACATGAAAGAGTTGCACATATGGTACAATATTAAATATGCAAAAAGATTCTATATAACTCTGCCAAAATGTTAACTTTGACTCACTCTATGGCTTCTAAATATGAAATATTTTTTCTTCATAATTACTGTTTGGTCTTCCATATTCTGTGCACTCAATATATTTTATTACATAACCTGAAACAATTAGCAAAAACATACAAACTAGATTTATCTGATAATCTTCTTTTATCTTTTAATATTTCATTTCCAATCTGACTATACTTTATTCTGCTGATAATTATCATTGCTGATTGCACTGGCTGGAACTTGTGGTGCAAAGTTGAACAGGAATGACACCAGTAGACATTCTTGACTTCTTCTCGATGTTAACAGAAGACCTTTAGTCTTTCACCATTAAGTTAGATGTAAGTTTCTCATAGAGTCCTTTATCAAGTCAGAATGTTTTCTAGTTCAAGTTTGTTGAGAGTTTTTCTAATAAATGCATATTAAATGTTATAAAGCACTTTTTATCTGTATTTAGACAATTGTGATTTTTGACCTTCATTGTATTTATTGGTGCATTAAATTGAATTCAAAGGTTAAACTAAACTTAAGTTCCTAAGATAAATCCTAGTTAATTGTAATGCATAATTCCTGTTACATATTTCTGGATTTAGTAAGCTAATATTTTCTTCCTGATTTTTACATCTATATTAATGAGGGATTTGTATCTGTAGACTTCTTTGCTTGTGTTAATTTAGCCTTGTTTTCAAGGCAATGTTGACCTTATAGGATGAATTTTAAGTGTTTCTTCCTCCTCTATTTTTGTGGAAACATGTAGTATTTAAAAGCTGAAAATCTTCAGAACAACCATGAGTGGTTGTGGTGAACGCAAGCTGGAAGCAAAAATTATTAGATGAATCTTTCAAGCTAAGATTTCTCAGAGCTTGTAGGTCAGAAATCACCAAAGATATTGGGGCACATCCTTTTGCAATGGCAAGCACTGGAGCAAGGGAGGAGAGCTGACGAAATACGTAAGCCAGGACCAGCAAACAGAAGAAAAGATTCACTTACAGACATCAAAAATTCTAGAGCAACTTTTTAACAGCGTTTAGGCAATATGAAGATATGTGGACCAGAAGCCATTTTAAGTAGGAAGATGTGAGATACAACTTTAGCAATGCTTTAAATTTAAATTGCTTAATCTTATGTCTGGAAACTTTTAAATCAAAAAACATTGTTTAACCTAAAAAACTAATTGTTACCTTCAATTATCAAATACAGTTTCTCCTCTCATTTCATCCCTACAAGCAGTAGAAAATAATAGAAGTGCTATATTATTTTTTTTCAGTTCTGAGGTGTGTTAATTACAAAGTCTCTGGTTTAACTTTCCTTGTAGGATATATTCTGAAATCTAGATTATATTTTATTTGATTTATTTTGTTGATAGATCAGAGTGACACAAATGCAGAGGAACAAAATCTAGAGCTCATAGAAATCCTGAAAAAGAGGTTGAAGACTACATTAGAGCATATCCTACTGGGAAAATGTTGGATTCATAGAGACAGGGAAAAGTGGTAGGATGTATTAACTAAGAGGTTTAAATAACTCAACATAACATTAATATATATTTTCAGACATATAATAAGTCAAATTAGGTGCATAATGGAGCATTAGCATAGCAAGCAATGCTCACTAGTTTAAACAACCAAAGCACCAGGCAGATTCTTGAAGCCCCTGATTCCAGGTCTTAGCTACTGGATGGCATTTCTAGACAAAACTTTGGCTACAAGAAAATCCACTGTTGCAATGGGACAAACCCTGTCCTGGCTGAATTCACCACCTACTGACTATATCTAAAAGAAAAAGATGTTAATAAACAATGAAAAATTATCCAAAGGTATAAAACTCAATGGTATAAGTAAGAGACACAGAAAAATACAGAATACAATACTGCAATTACAGTTTGCTATTCACTCTTATTTCTAGTAGGAACCCTGCAAGATAGGTCTATCCAAAATAAGGATTAACATTTTAAGAGACAGACAGTACAAAACAATATAGAGACAGCAGACAGCCTAAGAGTAAGGAAGAAAAGTTAAAGTGGAGAGATTTTTAGTTGTCTCTTTGCTTATTTTTTACTTTTGATAAGAATTAAATTGTCATCAGTATAAAATAATTGCTTATAATGTTATTTTCAAGCCTTATGATCACAACAAAAGAAACCATAATAGTTCTGCAAAAAAAAGAAAATAAAAAGCAGGGAATTAAGATATCTGCCACAGGACAGGCAGAAAGAAAGAGAGGAACAACAAAAGAGACAGAAAACAAACAGCACAATGACAGTAGTAAATCATTACCTGTCAGTAATAACACTGAACGTAAGTAGACAAATTCTAGAACAAAACAATATAGAGTAGCTATGTGGAAAAAAATTACAAAAACACAAGACCCAACTGTATGCTCCCTATAAAAAACTCACTTTATCTATAAGGATGCACATAATCTGAAAATAAAGAGATGGCAGAAGCTATTTGAGGCAAACGGAAGACAAAATGCAGGAGGAGTGCTTATATTTACATCTCATAAAATAGACTTCAAAACAAGAATCTTAATAATATACAAAAAGGTTGTTATATAATAATAAAATGATTAATTAAGCAAGAAATGTAACAATTGTAAATGTAAATGCATCAAACACAGGAGCACTCAGATATATAGAGTGAGGATTCCAATAAAAGAGACAGATAGATGCCAATACAATAACAGATGTGGGCCTCAACACCCCCCTTCAAATACTGGACAGACCATTTAATTTGACAAAGAAATACTGAACTTAATCTGAAGTATACACTAAATGGACCTAATACATATAGACAGAACAACAGAATATTTCATCCGAAAACAACATAATGCACATTATTCTCCTCAAACCATAGAAGATTCTCAAAGAGACCACATGTTAGGGCACAAAACAAGTCATAAAAACTCAAAAGAATTTAGAATTATATCAAGTATGTTTTGTATCCATAATGGATATATGGCACATATACACCATGGAATATTATGCAGCCATCAAAAACGATGAGTTCGTGTCCTTTGTAGGGACTTGGATGAACCTGGAAACCAGGTTCTGGGAGAAAGATGATTTGATTTTATTACAAAATACTTGCTCATCTTCACTGAATTTGTTTCTGTTAAATTAAAGGCTAGCTTCTAAAAAAAAAAACATTAAAAATAACATTCAATCAGATTCATTTTCTGACTTTTATTGCAGTTTATTGTCCTTGCCTTATGGACAGTTATGTAGGATTCTGAAATTTCTGAAACAATTAAATATTTGGTTATAAGGAATAATAGAAAGAGTCAAGTAAGAGAAGCAAATTTAATCATATCAAATACCAATAAAATGCAATTGCTTAAGACTTTGATATAGAAAAGTTGCATGAAGAAGTTGAAGTCCTGAAAGAACCATTATATGGTTGAGACATAAATAATGTGTCAAGTTTTGCCACAGAGATTTTGGCATCCATGATGGAGATTCTGACATCAGATGCACAGCATCACTGGTATGAGCTGTGCTGTGTGTGCCTGAAGAATCATCAATGTAGTCTTTACTGGAGAAGCTAAGTGATGTGATATGGGCATTTGTCCTTACTGGAAAGCCTCCAGATCCTATTCTCTAGTCTTCCTGAGTGTCAGTTGACTGTGTAATACCCTTTAACGAGTGTTTTTTGTTTTTCTTTTTAACTAGTCAAAGTGTTTTTCTTGCTTGAATTTAAGAATACTGGCTGATACAATGTAGCTAAAGTTTAGAGTAGCAAACTAACTTGTCCATGATCAGAATACTTCTTATAAGTATAAAACGTGTTCTTCTCTATGACTTTCACTATTAATCTTATACTATTTCAGTATTGCAGTTTTACCTGTACTTGGGATGGGTCTTATTTCATGTTCTCCTGCCTTTCCCTCACTCACTTCTAAATTAAATTAAGTTCTTTAAGCACTAAAAACCACTTGGCATATATGTTACAAGGGGATTTCAGAGCTGATATTTATTCCAAATTTGCTTCCCATATTCTGAAATGAAAATAAGGAAAGAATAATGTAGTAAACAACATAGAGGATAAAACACACTACAAAGATGGATGAGCAAATTACCAATTAACTAATTACCAAGAGTTGTAATTTATCTTCATTGAAATGCTGGGACAAGTGTGACTGGCAAATTCAATGTGAAGGGAAATGCATCCCATTTAGTTACTTAATAGAACAGGCAGTTCAGATTTACAAATGGGGATTCACTATACATGTAAACTATTTTTTTCCTCTTTCTCTCCAGACACATTTTGAATAGAGTAAGTTTTTTTGCTTGTTTGTTTTGTTTTTCTAAGTATTTCCAGTATTCTCCTTAATTTTTGTAGTTAAATACAGAACAAATTTTACTGAACAATTAATACACTTTTTCACTCTTATCTCAACTAGTTAAATTCCCTTTACTCTATCTCTCAAAATACACATTTAAAAATAAAAACATTTCTAATAAACTGCCCCACTCTTCTAAAATACATAAGTTCTAAAAAACATAAGTTGTGTCATGTGACAAGATGACACAACTTATGTTTATTCATATATCTTTACACATTATACTGAGTCAAGCTTCAATAACTTAGCAATTAATACTACAATTACTAAGGCATGAAATCTGTAACATAAAGCAATCGACTGCTTAGTGATATAAAAAATTAAGTGGGGATACATGATGTTTAGAAATATTAACTTTTGATAGTGTCACATTATTAATGAATCCATCATAGGCCTATTCATAATTTTAGACCTGTGACCTTACTGTGTTAAATATAGTATTCATGTTAGAAAAGCAACACTTAGCATTTGGCATTTCTCAAAAGTGACTGATAAAATTAACATGAGATTTAATTATATGAGAAGATAGAATTTCAGTGGCTTTGTCACAAATAAGTCATCTAGACCATTTCTCTACCCTTAGAAGAATAAACCTAAATGTGCTTAATCAGAGTCTAAATCCTCCAGCCAATTGTCATAAACTTTCAAAATTGTAAGCTATGGAAAGAGAGAATAATGTCCCTTCTTTTACTTGTTACTTTTCAAGAAAATATTTAGATATTATTTTCAATTATATGTTCAGAAAATTAAACATAAGCTTTTTTGAACATGAATAATTTTCTAATGCTTAACAAAATTGACCATCAGCTCTACTAGTACGTATAGTTACAATACAGTCTACATTTTCACTAGTCAGAGCAAAAGGAACACAGCTGGTATTTGCTGTCAAAGTTGACAACTAATGAGTGTCTGAACTCTACCATGAGTGTAATCTATACTGTGGTAGGCCATCCAGATTTTTTTCAGGAGTCTGGGTCTTGTTCTCCATGCTGTCCCTGGTGATTGCCTTCTGGAAGGGAGCTTCCCTGCTCACATAATGCTCTCTCCTCAGAGGCAGCCCACATTACATAGCAGGCCAGCGTGGTTACACAGAGGCTGTCCCCACTTGCCTTGATCAGGAACAACTCTGAAGGGCATCCAGCCCTAGGCTTTTGCTGCAATGTGATCACACTTCAACTTTCCTTCTGCCCAGTCCTGCTTCCCTCTCTCTTCAGCGATACTGCTCCTGGCAGCTCTTCCCAATAAATCTCCCACAGCTAATCTCCAACTCAGGAACTATTTCCAGTGGAAACCAGCCTATGATTTTGAGTCACAATGTCTTATTTTTCAGGAGCAGTCTGTATCTAGAAAGTGTTTTTTGTTTTTTGTTTGTTTGTTTGTTTTTTAATTACAGAATATTCTCTCCTATTCTCTGTTCACCAGTTAGGTCCCTAAATCCTCCTCATCATTTTAGTGCCATTTCAAAATAATCTCCTTTTAGAAGACTCTATTTGATCTTCCCCACTCCTGACTAAGAACTGCTATTTCTTTTGTGCTGCCATACAACTCTTCATGGCTGTTTTCAAGTATGTATCATACTAGAAGGTAGTTAACTTTACTAACTAGAATGGAAAAATTGCCTTTGTCAGCATTTCAGCCGAGTTTACTCAGGCAGAAATGCCTGGGCACTGAAGAATGGGGATTCCAGTGGGTTGCATAAGAAAATGCAGTAGAGCAGCAAGCAAGAATATACTGTCCAGAGTGTTCCATGTGGCGGATGGGTAACTAGGAGGGAGTGTGTGGGCTTTGAAAGACAGGAGAGTATCAGGTTTGATGGTGTGGATATGGCTGAGACTTTTCAGGGAAATGTATGATTCCGTATTGCATACTTTGAGTCAAGAGTAAGATTGCTAAGTTCAAACATTGTGGGATTGCATCTCTTAAGCAAAATAGTAAAGATGGCCAAGTTTAATTCAGTTATGATGTGGACAGAACTAACGAAGTTACAAGGTCTCAGAATGAGAAGCACAAGGAGGTATATAAAGCACAGAAACATAGCAATGGCACTATTGACTTCCGTATGAAGGCTCTTAGGAGTCTGTGCTCTTAGATGCTTCCCTGGAGGTATTTTAGCTTATGGCGGAACTATCTGGATATTCATCATTCTTCTCATTCTTCCACTGGTAGGACTAGAGTAGTAGTATCAGGTTTCAGGGTGGCATTTTAAACAAAAGTTTACACATAACTACACGTTGACATATCTCCACAAGCAGAGCTCATGTGTTAAAGTATTACCCCCACACCCATCCCAATATCAATTCTTTATACAAAAAAACAGTTGCTGTAGTCTGAATGTTTGTGTCCCTCCAAGATTCATGTTAAAATCATAACCTCCAAGGTGACAATATTAGGAGGTGAGGCCTTACGGGAGGTGATAAAGTTATGAAAGCGGAACCCTCATGAATGGAATTAGTGCTCCTATAAAAGATATCTCTGCGAGCTCCCTTGTCCCTTCTACCATGTGAGGACACAGAGAGACGGCAGGATCTGTGAGAAAGCCTGTCCTCACCAGATGCCAACTCTGCCACTGTCTTGATCTTGGATTTCTCAGACTCCAAAACAGTGAGAAATAGATTTCTGTTGCTTGTAAACTACATAGTTTATGGTATTTTGTTATAGCACGCTGAACAAACTAAGACACCAACATTTAACTAATCTTTCCCCTTTCTCCCAAGGTTGTTACATGAGAAACAGAAGTTTCTCTCTGGGTTACATCCTCCTAAGGCTATACTAAGCAGTGAAAATTGTTATGGTACTTGCTTAACTGTTACACCTTATTAAAGAATACAAAATGTATCCTTCAAATGCATCAAAATATTCAAGAAAAACAGTTTTAACTGGCAGCTATTTTTGCACATGAAAATATAATTATAAATTACAATAAATAGTAATTTCCAAATCAGTATGTTATTTCAGTTCATTTTGTACTTGTATAAAGAGCAAAGACCTTTGACTTTGACTCTTCTAATTGTAACTGCTAATTTCCAAACATGAGTAAAATTCCTATCGGAAGTAAAAACAGTTTCTAACAGTAAAAAAGAATTCAAGTCATTTTAGAATATATAAAGCAAGAAAAACAAAAACCAGTCAGAATAATTGTCAGTCTGGAAAGCAAACTATGAAATGACAAATGTGGGGCAAACTAATATAGTGCCATGTATGCGTAATGTAACACAGGTAACTGATAAAATGATGTGGCTGGGATTATTGCTGTCCTCTTTGTACAAGTATCTTGTAACTGGGCATTTGATTAAAGACAATAAGAATTGTGAGGAGAAATATAGCAGAAATACTTGATTTAAAGAACAAAGTAATAAAAATAATGGAGACCGACTTAGCAATATTCATACGATCTCTGAGAAAGATAGTTTAAAGGTTCTCTACCAACCCCATTCTTTACTGTGGGTATTTTGATAGAGCCCTCAGTACGGAAAATACAACAATTCACGGCCTCTTAGCCAGACACTGGCTGCTTATCACAACTTAACAGAAAGTGAGATGAAGCTTGTCAAGAAGAAAATACGGAGCATTTTAGTGGAAAATCCACCAAGACTGGCCTGCATACAATTATTTGATAAATTTAAAATAGACCAGATTGTCAGAATTATTTCCCAGCAAAGGCACTGCTGAATGACACAGAACTGATGTGTTACAGAAATAGCTGATAAGGGACTAGACTGCAGCCCACACTAATCAAATTCCAGACTCTAATAGCCCAAGGGAATTCAAACTCTTCAAGCCAGGGGCACAAACCCCAGCCAATTCCATCACAGTCATTATAACAATATGCTTACATGAGTAAGCGTGTCTACCTGCAGTTATCACAAACATAAATGATAAATTTTAACATTTTCTCCGTCAAAAGCCGCTTTTAAACTCCCATAGCGGGGTTTAAAACTAGGCCCAAAGCAACTATACATTAGAACTTCCTCAGAATACTAGGGAAGTAGTATTTTGCACTTGGTATTTTCAAACTTAAACAATTCAACTTGTCCCCCTAGTTGTATCTAGTTATAATAAACAGAGAAATAACTTGGGTAGCTTTCATGGAATAGACTTAAGGCAGATTCTCCAGAAGGAGACCCTGAGATGAGCATTTATCTGGCTATGATACTTTGGAGGTGGAGGAAGCAGGACAAAGAAGTAAAAGCAAGCAAGGTACAGGCAAACTCCTGCAAACGGTGGCTTCAGTGTGATCCTGTGGGGAAACTGCAGTTTAACATCTCCTTAGTTGCTCTGAGTCGGGGAGCTGGATTTTGGTACTCTAGCATCAGTTCGGTCATTGGCTAAAGACTTCTCCCACAGGCTATGACTCAGAGACTTATAGCTCTCCGGGTACCTTTGGAAAAGCAGGCTCCAGTAGCTGGAGGGCACTCTTCTGGTAAAGAGCTGCAAATTCTAGCTGTTGGAAGAGAAAGCAAACCAAGGAGGGAGCAACAGAGGAAAGAAGAGCATGGAAGCAATAAAAGGGATCCAAGGAAATCTGAGCCAAAGATCAGTGTTCTTCACTAAAAAAGGGCCATCCTTGAGAATGGTTGTAGAGCATAATCAGACTACTTTTTTTATCAATTACTAGTAATATATTGACTCAAGCCATAAGAGGGGCACAAAGAGAAAAGCTAAAGCTTTTATTTTCATCAGTATCTGGTTGAGGCATAGTTCATGCAGGAGAAGTTACATTACAGAGGAGGCACTTGAGAAGGACTTTGAAGGACAAATGTGCTTTTTCAAAAGAACATATGGCATACAACATTCTAGGAATAAAAGCAGTATAAGCAAAATGGTAGAGCTAAAAATATACAGGGTAATCTGAAATGCAGTGAATAAAGCATGCTGGATTATCTATCATAGGTAGAGAGTGATATGCTTCAAGAGGGAGTGATATGCTTGAAGAAGGAATTAAGAATAAATTGAAAACCATCTTTATCAAAATTTCTTGTTACTAATTTGTCAGCAATAAGCAGTTATTAGGGTTCTGAGAACCTAAATTGTATGAATAACCCCTTACATTAGGAAGAACAATATAGCATGTTGGTTGGCTTAAGATGTCTCCAGTCAGAACCTTAAGATCTTCAACTTGAGTCACATAAGAGAAAACAGAAAAAGAAAATGTTGCAGAAATAGAATCTACATTATTTGACAGCTTCCCAGGTAAAGAACTAAGTGTGAGCATGAATTTTTGAATCTAGGAAACTGAAAAAAAATCAGTATATGTAATAGCAGATAAAAATTTATAATGAAAGCTGGCTTGGGGATAATTCAGACATTTTGTTTATTGTTTTTACATTCTTTGTAAAACACAGGAAGGAGAAAAATTGCTAGAAATAAAATGTTATAAAAGTAAATCTAAGATTATATAAATAAAAGGAAAAAGCTTTCATCAAAACACAGAAACAAAGAACAAAAACAATTTTGAAATATGTGATGTTAAATCTAGCTAGAGCCTATCATAATCATCAGTAAAGGTCTGTTTGTTTGAGTAATTTTGACCACTAAGCATTGTATGGATAGTACATGCCTAAAAGAAAACAAGCTAGCACTAAGATTATAACCAAGGACAAATTTGTAGATGCTAAACAGGATAGACTAACTAGAAGGTAAAACCACTGCACAAAGCATCGTGATTTGGTCACATAGAGATGAATGTGCATGCCCAGTCTGGGTGTCAAAGTAGGCTACATTACTGGTCAGCACAGAGATAGAATTACTCCAGAAAAACTAAGTTATCTAACCTTGTTAAAACAAAAAGAGAAGAGACACAGGTCTTAGATTTTTGTAAATACAAATCCGAATATAGAAGAACACGTGGGATATATAACCCTTATTACTTAACCTAGCATGGTCTGTCAATGTGATTAATAAATCCTGTATTCCAGTAACCATATGGCAGTACCCAGGTTCTACTAACTAGCTGACATCTCTGCCTAAAAGAAACCACATCTGGGAAAATGTAGCGAATCACTCTCCTGGTGTCTCCTGTGAGTGGATGTAAATTGCAGCAAATCAAGCCTCTTGCTGTATAGAGGTTGCCCTGCCCCCACTATCATGTCGGAGAGATAAATACAACAAGGATACAATATATGGTCTTAAAATATCCAATAGTCATCAATACTGTTTAAGTGAAAAATTAGTTGGAGTACAGAGTAAAGGAAAAAAGAGAGAGAAAAAAAGATGATATATAGATACAGATGTAGATACAGATAGATATAGAGACAGACATATTAACCATGTATAGATAGAAGCCCCTGATGAGAATGATAATGAAAACCCTAAAATTTGTAGCAGCCTGAGCAAATGGATTACATAATCCTCTCTCTATAAGAAGCACAGAAATAAAAGAAAAATGTTTGGAGAGGAAGCTATATAAAGAAGTCTTTTATATAATTTGTTTAAGTAATGTAAATTACATAAGTATGAAAAAGTGAGAGGATCATCATTCAGTAATCACTCTTTTATTTAATCATTCTTTAAACATGTCTAATTACATGCTATAAATCCAGTACACTGTTGTAAGCAGGGGGCATTTCAGTGAACATGAAGGCATACTCTTTGTTCTCATCATTTTAATTTTGGAGCCATGAAGGGAAGGCAGAAATTTAGCATTATTAAAAAGTGACAATTTTTATGGAAGACATTTCTTTGATTTTCTGACCTTCTGATGAATTAAAACGGCATTTTCTTTTGAATTAATTATGTAATGAGCTATTACTGAATTCTCTAGATGTTTATGCTAGATTTTCTGTTAATTCATTGGAGGTTTCAGATATAAAATCATATCATCTGAAAATATTAAGAATTTTGTAAATTCTATTTAGATTTTTTAGCCACATATTTATTTTACTTTTCAATTTCAGCCCTATCATTGCCAGGACAGCATTAAATAAAACTGGTAACAGAGATCTTTCTTGTCTTGTTCTTGTAAATAATGGGAAAACTTCAAATTTCATTAGTACTCAAGATATTCATTAATGATGTTGCCTAAGTCCATATATCTTTATATTTTATTAGGAATTTTTTTATCAGAATGAAGGCTAATTTCACTAAAGACCTTTTTTTACTAAATATGAAAATAAGACTGTTGTTTCTAGCACTGATTAATACATTGAATAATGTTACCACACATTCTAATATTGAAGTAAACCTACCATTTTAGGATGAATAAAATTTGTCATGATAGTTTTCCTTTTGAAAAAAACAAAAGAATAATATACCAATATAAGGAATACAGTCTTATCATCCATAATTAACAAATGCTAGCAAATTTTATATTACCTGAAATTTAAATGTGCGTGTATGAATATACATATATATGTATTCAGACGAAGTCCCTGATTTTCATCATCTCCTTCCAACTTCCTTTATCTCTTCCCTCTACAGAATACATCGTTACAACCATCCTAATGTATTCAGCCCATGCATCTGTTCTTTTATAACGTTTTATCACACAACACACATCCCTCCACACACGTGAACACACACGCACATAACATCGGTGGCATTATTTTGCTTGTTTTAATAAACATAAGAGTAACCATTCATTCTTCAGGTCTTTTGATGTGATTTGGATATTTTGGTATATTGCCTTTATTTAATCTTTAGCATGTGCTTCTTGGAGACTATTTTGACATTTTTAATTTCAAAAATACATATTTGATCATAATTTTCACCAGTTTGGAGGTTATAACATTCTTCATGTGGCTTTTTTCTATAACTCGCTTGTTCTCCTTTGCTGCTTGTATATGAAATGGTGGCCTGTGCTACCTCCTGTATGTCCCGCAGAAGCTTCCCTCCACTTTCACAATTTGTTAGCCATGCGATCCAAGACTGCCATAATAATCCCAGAATCTGGTCCCAACACCCTTGCAAGTAGCCTGCCTCTGGGTATAGTTCTCTTCTAGTCTGGTCCACAAAGATGTTCTTCGTTGCTTAATTCAAGTTAAGCATTGAGTTGTAGGTTTTTATTGTATAATGTCATGTGTTTTGAGCAAGGTAAAAGTTTTAGCCTATGCCCAAGATTCCACCTTGAAATGGAAGTCTTCAAACGAGAAGACTGATTATATTGTTGCTGGCTAACAGGGGATCTCCTGGGCTTTCAAGGAAAGAACTTAGTTATCATTTTTTATTCTGTAACAGTATCTTAGTTGACCACCGCTACACAACAGTCTGACACATTTACAGCCTGCTTTTGGCAAAGCTGATATGATTGAAAGTTTCTTCTTTTAGCCCCATAATTTCTGTTTCTGTGGTAAAGTACCAAATAGAGCTAAAGTAATGTTCTAGGATCTCCAATGGACATTCAGCACCTCTTCCAGTGCTACAGTAGTCAAGACTGTGCCAGATTTCTAGTTTCACTGAAGCTATAATTTTGTTTTATAGTTGTTGATTTTGCTTTGCTTTGTTTTTTCAGTGTATTCAGCTGGTTTCAGGGTAAGAGACCAGAAAAATGTGTTTCCTATACCATTTTAAACCAAAATTATTCAGACTATTCTCAAAGCTTAGTTAATATTAATATATATATATATAAAACATAAATTCAAGAACAATTTGTCCTGATTATAAAATTCATTATTTTAAAGTTCCTGTCTCTCTCCACGTAATTTCATTTAGAGTACAAGTTTCTTTGTTTGAATGTTTGACTGTTTCTTACTTTGGAAAGTTTGCCTCTTGCTAAAATAAGCATTTTTAAATAATGGCTTGTCTTTTAATTATAAAAAAAAAAATGCCTAATTGTTTTAGAAATTTTTGGAAAAGCCAAAAGAAACAGATGGAAGAATCCAAAATAATTATCTTCTCCAAAATTTCTCAAGATCTTCTCTGAGGCAAAAACTGATGAGCAAAACATGTTCAATGCTTTCTCTACATGATTAGAATGCTTTTTTCCCCCACAAGTAACATAGCTCACAATAATTTATGTCTTATGGAATCTACATAATTGTAACATTTACTATAAGCCTCCTTTGAGATTTTCTTTTGTTAAAAAAAAAAATTATTTTAAAGACAAGTTCTCACTATGTTGCCCAGGCTGGCCTCCAGCTCCAGGCTTAAGCTGTCCTTCCACCTCGACCTCTCAGGTAGCAGGGAACATACAGGGAACATACCATGCCCAGTGGGATTGGCTTACTTAAGTTTCTTTGAAAGTTTAAAACATCATTACTAGAACAGTTAGGAATAAAAGAGAATGCATTGATAATAATCCCACTTAAACTTTAATGATCAAAAAGCTAATTCAATTCAGAGAAAGGAATTGTGCATTGCACATATTATACTACGACTGCCAAAAAGAAAGAAAGAAAGAAAAAAAAAAACTTAAATTATCCACAACTTAGTAATGTGATACTCCCTGACTCTCCTGGTAACGAATTTAGACAGAGCATAGAGGAGAAGATTGTCTTTGCATCATAATGCCTGGAGCCTCATCTGGAAGACCCAAAGGGCGGGGACTGGAATCATCTGAAAGCTCATTCATTTGCTTATCTGGAAATTTACATTGGCCTTGGCTGGAGATCTCCATTATTTTCTATGTGAGCCTCTTCAGGTAGTCTCTCTCTCTCTCTATGGACTAGAATGAGCTTCTTCCATGGTATGGTAAATGGGTTTCAGGGAAAAACAGAAATAAAGTCACATCTTCTTTTATGATACAGCCTCCGTAGTAGTGCAGCATTACTTACACTACATTCTGTTTGTCAAAGCAGTCACAGAACCCTGTCCTGTCCAGGTTCGAGGGTAGAAAACACAGATTCTGCCTCTTGAAAGGGAGTGGCTTTCTGGAAAAAACAAATGGGACCTGAAATATTAGTGTGTGTCATTTTAGGAAAATGATAGAACACAGAGAATAGAAAGTAATAGGGAATGGCCCTATGTCCCAAGAAACATGTAATTAACTACTTAAAAATACATTACTTACAAGATTCTCAAACAGGAAACAATCAAAATGTTCATCCACTACAGAATAAAAAATTAAAATATGCTATATTCTATTAGTGGAATATTGGGATGAAAATGAATTAACTACAGCTCACACATAAAATATATTAATTTCAAAAATACAATTTTAAGCAAAAGAAACCATCGATACACATACACATGCTATATGCACATAAATGTGCATGACATATTATTCAATTTCTATAAAATTTGTAACAGACAAAACTAAAAAAAAAGTCATAATTTAGGAAAGTGGCTACTTTGGGGATGGAAGGAGGAAGAATAGATTTAGATATGTCAGAAACGGCACAAGAGAAACTTTTTGATTTTTCTAAGCAATAATTCATTTTTATGTGTGTCATACCTCAGGTGTTTACTTTGTAATATGTTATTGTAGTCTATTTAATTTTTATATTTTCTATAAGTAAACATTTTTAAATTTAAACTCTGTATACAAAAATGTAACTAAAACATAAGTAACTTATTTTACTTCTATCTTTCCTTTTATATATGTGTGACATGTAAAATAATAGCACTCAAAGATGTCCATACCCTAGTCCAAAAAACCTGTGCATATGTTATCTTGAATGTTAAAGGAGATTTTGCAGATGTGATTAGGTGGATTCTGAGATGGAGGATTATCCTGGATTAGCTCTGTGGGCCCAATGTGATCACAAATGTCCTTCCTTATAAGAAGGATGCTGGAGGATCAGAGTCAGAGAGTTGATATGATGAAACAAGCCACTCTAAATGTGGGGAGAGAAGGGATGGGGAGAAGGAAGTGGGATCGGAAGAAAGAGGGGGAAAGAAACAGTGAAGGAAGGGGAGATAAATTTTAAGATACTCTGCCAAAAGCTGTAAAGGTAGAGGAATAGTCTGTGAATCAAGGGATACAGCAGCCTCTAGAAGCTGAAAAAGGCAAGGAAATAAATTCACCCCTAAAGCTTCCAGAAAAACACAGCCCTGCTGACCTATTTCGGACTTCTGACTTCCAGAACTGTAAGATAAATCCGTGTAGTTTTAAACAATTACGTTTGTGGCAATTCATTATGGCATCAGTAAGAAATTAATATATTATGCAAAATGAAGGTATATGATTTAAAAAAATCTATAGCTATATGAACTGTAAATATATCTTCCCAAATGCATAACATTAAAATGTTTAAATAAGAAAGTATTACATTATTGTTTAATTACAAAACATTTTTTTCTTGGTGATAAGTAAAATATAGTTGTATTACCTCAAGTTTGATGAAATATGGAATGTATTCTCATATGCTGGAGTTTACTTTATGAACATGTAACAATAATATTACGTATATATATACACACATATGTATGAATTAAGAGACGTTTAAGTATACTTACTTCCTCTCATTAGAAACCATTCCTTAATTCAAAGAACTTAATATTCAAAGGACTAATTGAAAGGCACATTTATGAAAGTGATGGCAGCTACTACTCATTGCACAGCTGTGCATTTGACTGTCAACACAGGCTTCTTTGAGGAGGGGTTACCTTTCTGATGCATTGCCTGAAGTCTCCAAAGTAATGTTCAATGTGTCACACAGTGTGCACTCCAAACTAGACTATCCCAAACTTAGTCTCCAAAATTTGGTTTAAAATCATCCAGCCATTTTCCAAGGAGGTGATAACAAATAAAGAAACAATCAGACAAAAAACTTTCATTATACAGATTAGTTTCCTATTGGCTTTAACAGACAAAACATTTGAATAAGTTTTAAAATGCTGCCATTGCTCTCTGAATCCACCTTAGAGCATATTATCAGGATGAGGAGTGAGTCTGTCTATCCTGTTGCAACTTGAGACAGTCTGAGAGGGTTGCTATCAAAATGGCCGAAGCACTAGGTGGAAGCACATCTACGTTACTCATTTTAGATCAGAATACATGGGTGCCATTCTAAGCTCCATTCATATTTCACACATGACTGGAATAAATATAGCACAGGGTGTGCTTCAAATCAGGAAGAGAGACGGCAAATATTGCCTTTAATTAAACATTTACCTTTTAAACTTCTATTGTAAGTTCAGAGATACAAGTGCAGGTTTGTTACCTAGGTAAACTTGTGTCATGGTTTTTGTTGTACAGATTATTGCATCACCCAGATATTAAGTCTAGAGCCCATTAGTTATTTTTTTCTGGTCCTCTTCATCCTTCTACCCTCCACCCTCTGAAAGGCATCAGTGTGTGCTGTTCCCCTCTATGATTACATGTGTTCTCACCATTCAGCTCTCACTTACATGTGAGAATATGTGACATTTGGTTTTTTGTTCCTGTGTTAGTCTGCTAAGGATAATGGCCTCTAGCTCCATCCATGTCCCTGCAAAGGACACGATTCATTTTTTTTTTATGGTGGCATAGTATTCCATGGTGTATATGTACTACATTTTCTTTATTCAGTCTATCATTGATGGGCATTTAGGTTGATTCCATGTCTTTGCTATTCTGAATAGAGCTGCAATGACAAAGAAGTTTCCATTTAAAAACAAAGAAGTTTAATAAATGTCTAAAACACCTCCTATATTAAAAAGTACAACTAAATGTATCTCTTTCTTTTGAAAGATGAAAATCAGGTCAACATGCTACTTTGCTGTGTTTAAAATATCTACACTAACTCCTGAAAAGTTTATCCACATTTTACTCTTAAGAAGTTAATCTAGTCCTCTTTTATTTGCCTTCTAATCATATTTACCACTTATTTAAATATTGAAAATAGTTTATTATTTTAATACATAGATAGAAAATAGTTTATCATTTTAGTATTTGAGAATACTGAAAAGTTAATATTTGGGATTTATTTTCCACAGTTATAAATGCAAATGATGTTTATTTAACATTTCCTTAAAAAATGTTCTTAAAAATTTACCTATAATTACACCTTCATGATAATAATAATGTGAATTCTTATTAATTAAGTTACTTAACTGAACCATGGAATATATAACACTTAGAACCATCACATTCCGAAAACATAGAAAATTGTCATTTTGAAGGTCCATTGATTTATCTGAGTTTACTATATCATAAACTATTTATTTAATAATATACTCATTGCCAGCAAAACTTTTTAATAGAGGTTTATAAAGGAAATTATTCAGCTGTGAAATTGGAATCAAAACTGTTGCAGCTCAACTGAATTTTATTTTTTACTATTTCACTAACTGTAATCTGCACTGCTTTTATAGTGCCTCCAACTAAAAAGGATTATCTAGTCAGAATATATCAGTACATAATAAATGTTATTCATTTCTTCCAAGTTCTTATAGCTGACAGCCAAAATGAATGTTTGTCTCAGTGCTGGCACCAGGGGTACTTCTGCAGAAACTATTTCACGGTCCATTGAACCCTAAAGGACATTGTTTTTAAAGGCGTATTATCAGAAACAGAGAAGCAAGTTATCGGAGAGGCTATTACAGGTACTACTGAAACTTGAGTATCTACCTCTAGCTTAGTTGGTATTTTGAAGACACTACTATCTTAAAGATATCAGCTATAATTGTGCATGTCTCAAAATCTTTATAATTTTATCCATCTGATAAAGTAGCTATTCGTATGTATTTGGAAGGTTGGGTGAGAAAGCATATAAGTTGTAGTGCCTTAAATTATAAATAATGACAGACAGGAGACCTTTACTCATCATTTAAAACTCATCAGATATTCTGTTTCCATGAATCTTTACCTGATTTTTCAATCACTAAGAAAGTTATTAACTTGGTAACCTTGTTTTCTCCTCTATGCTGCTTCTGTACTATGTTTAAGACATTTATTGATGCCCTCTCAACAAGCATTGCATTTGTTTCTTTATATATGCCTTCTCTACAAGATTGAATTACTTGAGGGCAGAGTCCAAGGGTTTCATACTTACATCCTAATGCCAAACGCTGACAACACTGATGGATTTAAAATTTTTGAATATAAACATCACACATATTATAGAAGGTCACATAAACTTTGTTTTATGCTTGGAATTTGGCATAATTTCCTAAACTATTTTTGTTTAAGCTTTGTTCAAATGCTTTATTCAACATTTTTACATGCAAAAAGATATATTTAGATGTGTGTGTGTGTGTGTGTGTGTATACATATATCTGTAATAAAATAAGAAAGTATATATATACCTTCTTATTTTATATATACATTATTATAAATAAGAAGGCATACATATATATCTTCTTATTTATTATATACCTATAACAAGTGTGTGTGTGTATATATATATACACATATATATATACATATACATATATATATACACACACACATACATATATACCTTCTTATTATGTATACCTTCTTATTTTATTACAACTAATGTAGGTCAGTGTGACCAAATTCAAGTCACTTGATGGATACATGCCATCTTTTCATCTTGTTTGTGAGCAATAAATATATACATTTTGCTTTTATCTTACCGAAGCTTTCTACTAATACATTCATTTAGCTGATAATTTATGAACTCTTTGGATTTTCTTAATAGAAAACACCAAGAAAACTATTTAATCTAACCTTCCTGTTTATTAGCATTTACTCTTTATCAACTTTATAAGAAACAGCTAACTGCCATTCATATATGTCTAAAAATTTTAAATGGATTACATGAAAGAATGGCTTACATTTTAGTACATTTGTATGTTATTTATTTAATTGATTTTATAGATATATATACACACACATATACATAAACACACACTATATATGTATATATATTTTGTATAAATAATTTGAAAACCATGAATTGTAATATTTTAAACTAAAATTGAGTGACATAGCCAAAATAAAAAGGCAGCCATGCAGTCGCTGTAAAAAAATACGACTTTCTACTTTTGGAGGTGAAATTATGAAAGTATATAAAATATCTTAACCAAAATAAGTTTTACAGACATTTGAATCTCATGTAAGCCTTCATTTACAGTATGTAGAGCGATGTTGTGCTCTTAAAGATATTAATGTGGCCTATGTAAGAATAGTTTACAAGGTTTTTTGTATGACATCCTCCAATAAAAGCATATGTATCACTAAGAGACAATTCAATTAAAACAGCCCCCATTGAGTAGGGAATAAATAGAAATTTAAATAGGAAGGAAATAGAAGTCAAAAATGGAAGTATTTTTCTAGAAACTAAGCACCATAAGATCTAGCTATACACATCTGATACACTGCTATATGATTCGAGGATTAAAATCTAGTCAGAAGGCCTCAGAGAGTGAATTTGAATTTTCTTTGGGTTACAGAAACCTTTGAGAACTTTGAAATCAGTGAACAGTCTTCAAAAAAAAGAGACATATATGTACACGACCATAAAACTTTACATCATATTTCAGGGGATTCATATCTACCGTAAGACTTATTTGTAGATAATAGGTTAGGACATCATGATCTAGATAAATTTTCGTCTTCTGACATTGAGTTGGCCTTTAAAATACATTAAACAATAAATAATTGAGGTATAAAATCATTGGTTAAGGTTGAAATGTATTTTGCATTGTTGATTAAAGGCAAATTTATTTATTTATTTATTTATTTATTTATTTATTTTGAAATTCGGGTAGCTTTTTAGAATTGAACTTCTCTTGTAAAATCAAGTGCTGAGCAAAAATTTTCAGTGCAATTAATGCCCAGCTCTATTACTAGGTATAATCAATCCTAGTGGCTACAACACACCTGCCTCCAAAACTCAAAACTCAGTGCCTACGACAAGAAATAATTCTTTCCAATTTTTTAAGTCCAATTTTTGTACCAAAACATGCACACAAATGTTTGCAACAGCATTATTTATAATAACCAAAACTTAGAAGCAACCAAGATGTCCTTCACTAGGTCGATGAGTAAATAAACTGTGGTACATCCATTTAATGGAATATTATTCAGTGCTAAAAATAAATGCGCTATAAAGTGATTTTTTTTAAATGAGAAAAAATGTATATTACTTATATTACTAAGTGAAAGAAGCTTATCTAAAAATACTACATATCTAATTCCAACCATATGACATTCTGGAAAAGGAAGAACCATAGAGACAATAAAAAGATCAAAAGTTGTCAGTAATTAGGGGTAAAGGAGGGATGAATAATAAACAGAGCACATCAGATTTTTAGGGCAGGGAACTATTCTTTATGATACTATAATGAATACAAGTTATCAGATGCTTGTCAAAATCCACAGAATGTCCAACAGCAACAGTGACCCCAATGTCAACTATTGGCTTTAGGTAATAATGATGTGTCAATGTAGTTTCATCAACCATAACAAATGTATGACTCTGATGAAAGATGTTTATCGTGGGCAAGGCTGTGCCTGTGTGCATCTGTGGGGCTAGAGTTAATGGGAACTCTCTGTAATTTCTGCTCAACTTTGCTATGAACCTGAGTGCTTTAAATTCTATTTAAAAGGAAATAAACAAACAGAAAACAATGTGGATTAGATATCCTTGCTTCATCATGAAGCTAATCATGTGATAGCCAGGGTTGATGTGGTAAAAAGAGGAATGCACAGGACATTACAGCTTAACAGCTCAGGCTCAATGTCACTGTGATGGCTAATACTATGCATCAATCTCCCTGGGATAGAGTGCACAGATGCTTGGTCAAATACCAGTCTAGATGCTGCTGTGAACGTATTTTATTATTCATTAACTTTTATTTGTAATTGACACATAATTGTAAAAATTTGTCAGGTGAAGTGTGATGTTTCAATGCAGGTATATATTGCATAATTACCAAATCTGGGTAATTAACTGTATCTATCTTTAAACATTTATCTTTTCCTTGTAGTGACAATGTTCAAAATCTTCTCTTCTAGCTATCTAGAAATATGCTCTAAATTGTTATTTGCTATAGTCAACCTACTGTGTAATGAAACACTATAATTTGTTCTTCCTATTTAACTGTAACTTTGTACCCATTAACTAATTACTCCTTACTAGTCTGTTTAGGTTTTCTATTTCTACATAGATCATTCTTGATAGATTGTATGTCCAGACATTTATCCATTTCTTCTAGATGTTTTAATTTGTTGGTTTATAGTTGTTCATAGTAGTTTTCTAATGATTTTTTGTATTTCTATCAGGCAAGCTGTAATGTCTCAATTTTCATCTATGATTTTATTTAAGTCTTCTCTCCTATTTCTTATTATACATAACAGTTTGAATTTTTAACTTTTCAGAAAACTCTTTGATATTTTGTATATGGTTTTTTAACCCTATTTTGACTATTTCTGCTCTGATCTTTGTTATGTCCTTCTGCTAATGTGGGGTTTTGTTTTTTCTTATTTTTCTAGTTCCCCTGAGGTATAATGTTACGTTCTTTATTTGAGATCTTTCTACTTTCTTATGTAGAAATGTATTGCTATAAACCATTCTTCTTTGAGCTCATTTGCTGTACCCCATAGGTTTTGTTATTTCATGTTTCCATTTTCTTTTCATACAATGAATTCTTAAATTTTATTTTTTTATTGACCCATTTTTTTGTTCAGAAGCATGTTATTTAATTTACATAAACTTATACGGTTTACAGCATTTTTTTCTTGTTACTGATTTCTAGTTTTATTCCATTGTGGTCAGAAAAGATACTTAACGTGACTCCAATTTTTAAACATTTGTTAACATTTGTTTTGTGAGCTAACATATGGTCTATCCTGGAGAAGCTTCCATGTACTATTGAAGGAAAAAAAAACAAGATGTATTCTATAGCTGTTGGATGGAATGTTATATAAATATCTGTTAAGTTCTTTCAGTCTAGAGTTTAAAATCTAGTGTTTCTTTGTTGTTTTTCTGTCTAGATGATCTGTCCATTGCTGAAAGTGTGGTGTTGAAATCCTTGACGTTATTGTATTATAGTCAAACTTTCCTTTTAGACCTATTAATATTGGTTTACATATTTGGGTACTCCTGTATTGTGTGCATATATATTTTAAATTGTTATATCCTCTTGCCATATGACACCTTTATCATTATGTAATGGCCTTCTTTGTATTATTTTATTATTCTTGAATTAAAGTCAAGTCTATGTACTTGATAAAAGCAAGGTTTAGATGCTCTCTTGGTTTCTATTTTCTTCAAATATCTGTTTCCATCCTTTCATTTATTTTCTCTCATGTCTTCATAGGTGAATTGAAGTTCTTGTAAACCAAATACAGTCAGGCCTTATTTTTCTGATCCATTCAGCCAATCTATGACATTTAATTGAATACTTTAATTCATTTTCATTTAAGGTTATTAGTGACAGGTAAGGCTTTATTACTGCCACTTTCTTCACTTGTTTTCTGATTGTCTTGTGTATTCTTTCTTTTTTTCCTCTTTCAATATTCTCCTTTCTCGTGTGTTCTGTCTCTAGTATGTTTTGATTCTGTGTTAACTTTTAAGGTACCTATTAGAGTTTCTTGCTCTGTAGTTATCATGAGGCTTAAAAATAAAATAATGTAGTCATAACAGTTTATGTTAAACTAACAACAACTTAACTTTGATCTCAAACAGTAAGGTCTACAATTTAACATCATTTCCGACCTATCATTTTGACTATGGGATGTTTCAATGTATATCTTTTCATATTGCTTATTTCTTAACAAATTGTAGTTATTACTGTCTCAAAAGTTTTACCCTTTAATATTCATTCTTAAAATATAAGTGGTTTACACACCACAATTACATCATTAGAGCATTCTGAATGTGTCCGTATCGTTACTTTTACAAGTGAGTTTTAGATCTTCAGATATTTTCTTGTTACGTTTTAGCATCCTTTTCTTTGAAATTGAAGGACTCCCTTTAACATTTAGTGCAAGAAATCTGGTGTAGATGAATTCCCTTAGCATTTGTTTGTCTGGGAAGTTCTCTCTTTTGTGTTAGCAGGCTAGCTTCTCTGGATATGGTATTTTGGCTATAAGTTGCTGCTGTTGCTGTTGTTTTTCCTTTATCCCCTTGAATATATTATCCTGCTCTCACCAGTGTTTCTGTTAAGAAATCTTCTGAAAGCTGTACTGGAGCTTCATTGAATGTAATGGGTGTTTTTTCTATTTCTACTCTTACTTTTTTTTTCTTCCTTTGATTTTGAATAGTTTGATTATGATATATCTTGCAGATTTTCTCCTTGGGCTGAATTTGATTGGTGACTACTGAGCTTCCCCTACCTGGATGCTGTTTCTTTCTCCAGAATTGGGAAATTTTCAGCATCATATTTTAAAATATACTTTTAAAGTCTTTTCCATGATAATCTACTTGAGGAACTCCTATTATGTGTATGTCAGATCACTTGATGTTCTCCCATAAATCTCCTAAGACTTCTTATGTTTTCTGATTCCATTTTCATTTTTGCGTCTCTGATGGAGTAATTTTATAAGTTCTGCCATTTCTCTGCTGGATCAACTCTGCTTTTGAAGTTTTCTAATGAGTTTTTCAGTTTAATTATTACATTTTTTATTTCTGAGATTTATAGGTTTTTCTTGTTTCTTTTTGTCAAATTTCATATTTTGTTTCTGGATTGCCTTCCAAATTTTATTTAGTTTTATATCTGCATTTGGGTGGTTCGTTGAATTTTCTTAAGAGAATGATTTATTTTGAATTTTTATTCAAGCATTTCTTAGATCTTCAGTTCTCCTTGGTCCAATACTGGATCTTTTTTTGTTTCCTTTAGTGGTGTCATATTTCCCCGAAATTTTACAATCTTCATGTCTTTACATGTATGGCTGCACATTTGCAGAAATGGCAATTTATTCCAGCTTTTGAAGATATTTGTTGGTGGTGCTAAACTTTACTAGTTAATATAAGAGGTTAATTCCTGGCCTGCCATTGCTTCTCAGTCTGAGGAAGACTTATGGTTGACCTCTGGACCTTCAATGCTGCGTTGGAACTAAATGACTGTCCCACTGTAATTTCTACATGTGGCAAAGATTTCAGCAAGCACAACATCTTAATTGCCAACCTTTCAGATGTTTGCATTTCAGAGGAAAGCTCCATGTGAACATGTCACTTACACTTTGTAAGAAATTGGAGCAAAAAAAATTTTAAAAAAAAGGAAAAAAAAGAAAAACAAACAAAAAGAAAAAGAAATTGGAGCAACAATTTGGGCCTTCCTGTAAATCATACCTACCTGCAGTGCTATGGTGCTGGCCAATCTCCTCAGTGTGACATCTCTGCTAAGATCCATGCACCTGTCACTTCAATCAGCACCCCCACTTTTGTCCTCAATTTACTCTAGGTAGTTCAGCCCTCCTGGCACTCTCAATGGTATTCACGAGGTGAGACAAGAGTAGGCTTTCCATGAATATTTTCAGACTGGTGAAATGATCAAACATCCACTTGCAATTTCCCTCTTCCACCTACAAAGCTGTGGGTGGAAGGAAGTTCTCTATAGTGGCATTATGCTAGCTCTGGAGAGGAGATGGTGCATTTGAAAATGGCCATTCCTCTTTCCAGTTGTGGCTTATCTCAATTCTCTGGGCCTAAGGAGTTTGTCTGATTCTCATGCGAGTTCTCATGAATTCAGGGTGGCAGTCGTGCCTTTTCATAATTTCTGGTTGTACTGTTTTTGACTCAGTGATGCTGGAAGAACTTTTATTCTGCCATATTGCCAATGTTACTTCTCCCTATATCTGGATTCCACAACAATGCTTTGGGGTTGCAAATACCTTCACTGACAATCCCTCCCTCTCATGCCAGCTACAGCTTGCTGAGGCATGCTCAGCCTCAGTTTTAACGTCATCTCTGTAAGACTGTTGTCTTCATGTCAGATGCCAGAGCTTAATCTACAGAGTAGGTGTTTCAAAATGGAAGTAGCTGGCCATGGGGTTGGAGAAGATAAAGGAAAACCTAGGGATATGCAGTGGCAGGCCTGGCTGCTGCTCCATATCAAGGAGATTAGCTAGAAGATAAGCAACGATATGCATGAGCTACAGAGACAACAGTCCCCAATCTTTTGAG